>NW_017731976.1:360551-361317 GCF_001890085.2 Hipposideros armiger | reverse complement strand
TGTAATTATAATGCTTAATCATCAAGAACCAGGACTTTACCGGAAGTCTGAAGAGGGCAAAGGAAGTTTTTCACAGCTTCTCCTTCTAAAGTGTTAAAAATTGAAAAGAAAAGTCAGTAAAAGATTTTCTTAACCCACCGAGCAATACCTGTTCTGGATACGAAAATCAGTTTCCCTGTTTCCCTGGGGTGTGTGTGATAAGGGCCCCAGGGGCTCTCACATGTACCTACTATGCATCACTAATGCATGGCTTCCTCCTTTGTTTTTAACTGTGGAAAACACATGCTTTGAGTTGCAAAGTGCTTTGCATGAGTATGACTGTGAGTTTTGTTCAGACCTCACTATCTGTGACCTGATTGTGTGGCCATCAGGAGCAGAAGAAACAGGCACTGCGAATGTCACTGGGTCTTAGAGTACCTCAGTCAGCCAGTCAAGCAACACAGAGCAAGAGAAGTTATTCTCAACCCGTTAAAATATAAGTGGATCAAAGTGGGAAATAGTTTAGATTTTTTTCTTGCCCATATAAGAGCTGACATGCTTTCCCCCCAAAACCCTGACCATCTCCTGTCGGCACTCCTGCGAATGGCACAATGGCTCAGTGTTCAATACTGAGGAGTCCGGTGCTTTCAGGAATCCCTGACCAGTGACCAAGTGCCTTAATGCAGCAGGATTCTGCCCCACCAGAAAAATCGTTAAATGTGTTGTGGAAGGTTGTTTCATCGATGGCAGTCTAACACATTTTAATAGGGAAGAAAATTGATGAGGT
>NW_017731976.1:357914-360196 GCF_001890085.2 Hipposideros armiger | reverse complement strand
TGGCATGTCCTGGGTGGACACCTGAAGACAGAGACATTTGGGTCTGTCTGGTTTCTAGCAGAATGCTGATCTACCTCTGAGATGGGGCAGACTTTTCAAAGTCCTTGTCAGGCACCACCCTACCCCACCTTGTGCTCCTCTACGTGGAGGCTTCCCAGAAAGTCCACTCTTGGGAGTGAAAGGTAGAAGCTTAGACATTGCACATGGTCATAATGAAAAGGCTGTGGACTGGATACAGTACTCCAACCTTAGGAAGTTGTTCGCTCATCACCCAGTGTTTAAGTGGTGGACACACTATGTGCTGGAACCTGAAGGAAATGGTGAGCAGAGGCAGGTGAACTAAACAGGCACAGTTCCACCTTCTCATGAGCTTGTGGCCTCGCGGGGACTCGAAAAGGTCCTCTGGCCTTTGTAAAGCGTCTGTACAAAACAACATCAAAGTTTCAATGTGAATGACAGAAAACGAAGATTTTAAAACATTATTTCTTGAGCAGTAACAGTATTGTAGTATCGTACCTCACATAACATGAGATCACTTTGAACTTGCATAACTCTGAGAAAGAGTGGCATAGTGCGGGGGAGGGGGCTGTTCTTGTTGATTGAGCTAAATTTGGTTTCTGTCTACCTCATGACATTGGCATTTATGTCAGAGCCTCCTGCTTTCCCGTTTAGTCCTGCCCATCAGCAAACAGCCTTGAGGGGCAGATCTCAAAGTTGTCAGGGAGGAAAATTATGTTGTGTGTTTGTCCCATCCTGTTCCNGCTCACTGCAGCTGCTGGCTGCTCACGCTGGCTGCTGACTACATATGGTAGCCCATGGCAACCCACTGCCACAGGGGCTGCAGCCTACGCTATCGCCGGTGACTCACGGCAGCCCAACTCCAAGTTGAACTGTTGTTCAGCATCTTAGCTGTGGAGGGCAGTGTCACTGGCTCTCATATGTGGGATCCGAACCGGGGCCCTCTGACATCCCAAGCCAGATCTTAACCATCACGCCACTTGTCCGGCCCAAATAAGTTACACTTTTAACAAGATTTTCAATTATAGTCTCTCATTTATATGTTAGCAGAAAATATAACTGATTTCCAGTATTTTTACCATAATTATTGAAAATAATATAAGTATGTTTTATTTCAAAACATTTACCTTGTTTACATATAATAAATCATAACATCAAAATACAACACATAAGTGTGAGCAATATATTTGTTCATAGAAAATATAATTTTTTTCTTCTTAATGATGAATACTACAGACAAGGCTTCTTTATGTATTTTCTCCCATTTCCCCCTCTCATACAACTCTAGAGTGATAATGACAAATAAAGCACAAGTTGATACCAGGGTCTGGGTATTTAGTACAAAAACCTTGGAGCCCTGTTACTGATTTCAAAACTGCATAATGGCATTCAGATAGATAATATACACTGATTGCATGCATTGGCCAATCCCTCAGCTTTTCACTCTGTACACGAGCCCTTCCCTGATACCTGCTCCATCTCTGAAGCTCAGGTAGAATTGAGTGCTTACCGCTTTGTGTCCTACAATGGTTGTAAACTATCAAAATCAACTCTTTATTCGCATTCCTTTATTCAGAAGAGGAATTCACCAGCTGGGGTCTGTTACAATGAGGCCAAGGCTGTTTTAGCACATTACCTTCAGACCCTTACCATCATGGGTCTTTTCTCCACAGAAGGTGTGACGACTGGTCTTTAAATGTCCCTATGCCTTTATAACCCCTCAGATTCCAATACCAGGAAGAAGTGTCTGATTGGTTGACTTAGTCTTCAAGCTCATGCTCTCACTGCCAAGATGTGAGGAGAAGCAGCGTCCTGGCCCAAGGCCACCATGGTGGGTGGGTCCTTGCTCTGTGTCTATAGCAAGAGGACACTCTGAAGGGGAAGGAGGTGCCCAATACCCACAATGATAAAAATTCAACTGCTTCCCAATATCCACGTATCTTTTTTCTAAATTTAGAATTCCAAACAATTTCTGGCACTTAATTTAAAGCTACTCTCTTTCATCCAGCTGAAGACATGCTTTGCTGCTCTACAAGGAGAGACAACCCAATATTTTATAAGATGACATACGCCTTATGATGTCTCTCCAAGTGATATCTGTTCTTCCTTGAGTTCTGTCAGAATCCTTTTGGGGTTTTTCTTGCTATTATGAAATTCACAGAATAAATAACAAACTTAGCACCAAGGTACCCTTTATAGTGGCATAAGAAGGCAGAGATAAGTAGAACAGGTTAGTTAAACACACACACACACACACACACACA
>NW_017731976.1:356234-357509 GCF_001890085.2 Hipposideros armiger | reverse complement strand
GTGAGTCAACATTCTATTTGTTTTCAGCTTCAGATAGCCATTTAAGATTGTTTATCTAGAAGGATAAACAGAACATTTAGATTTCCTTTATCCAGTGAGATGACACATAACTGCATTCCTAAGGGCTCTGTGATTTTGGTGCCTTTGCCAGTACAGGTATTACGATCTTCCATCAATTCTTTAAGCTCTGGATTTGGTCACAGACAGTGCCTTCCAGGGACGATCTTGGGCTCAATCTGCTTTCTTCCATCCTTCTTTGGTGGTGGTGACCAGATCACCAACCTGTTTCCACCCACCTTGAGTTGGTAGAAGACACTCTGTGGTGCACCACCCAAGACGGTCACAAGTCCACACACCGGCATGAACGCCCATTGCATCCATGTCACTGCTTACCATTGATAGGTGGAGCCTATTTCTTCCCAGTCTGAGATGGGGTTATGCTTGCTTTGACACATGAGATGGGGCAGAAGCCATCATTTGGGAATTTGAAGTCCAGGCTCTGATCTTCTGCTCTCACTTTCTTGCCTCCATGAACCTGTCACCTACGTCTGAGCTGATCACACAGAGGACCAAGGTGCCCAAAGGACAGACAGCCCCACCACCAGATACCTGCTGGGGCTCCTAGATTGCCCAGCCCTGTGAAGTCCCCAGTAACTCATCTGCATGCGTTACCCCCAGACTAGACCAGCAGAAAAACTGCCCAGCAGTTTACTTGCAACAACTAAACACCACTCTTGGCCTCCCCAAGCCTGCCTGTCTTGTCCCCAAGTCCCAAGGATATCCCTCCTCCTTTGACTCAAATTGGTCTAATCTCGATTTCTGATCTACCAACTTGTGAACAAATAAAATCCCTGGTTTTTTTAGGCTGGTTTTCACAGGACCATTTTATACAGGAACGGGAAGCTGTCACAGACTCATTCATGGTGGGTTCCTTTCTGTAACAGCGCATTCCTGGGCCTTCCTCCTCATCTGGGCTACTTTGAGCGTGGAGAGGTGTGGGGTTTATTTAATGGGAGAATGAGAAGAAATCCTGGGCATGCTCATCTGAGCTCTACTCTCAGAAGCAATCTTTCTGCAAAAAACTAAAGTTGTCCTCAGTGCATTGTGCTGCCAAATTTGCTTGGCCAGTGTCCACAGGTGCCTGCCTCAGTCTGTCACTGCTGTGACCAGGTGGAAACACCTACATATATCTTAACCTGCAACTCAGCTGGGTCTTTTGGTTCTCCCATCAAGCTGCTGACCCAAACCTGGCATGTGTCAATAGTGCAAGTGATA
>NW_017731976.1:340482-352864 GCF_001890085.2 Hipposideros armiger | reverse complement strand
ACTGGTGATCAGACAGCTAATTAGGGACTATATGCCAGGGAAAGTGGTCACTGTCACATTTGTGTCTGACCAACTGAAGTGCCATTTACCTCTTCAGGGTTTTGTTTTAATAAGAAAACAACTTTAAAAGTCTGGAAAATTAAAGTGAGAATTTTTAATTAAACTTTTTATTTTATTTTGTGACAACAGTAGATTCACTTGAAGTCATATGATTATCCTTCAGCCAATTTTCCCCAGTGGCTGCAGGGTTTCCCCTGCAAACCTGTGACACAGCTCCACAACCAGGATGGACAGTGACACGGTCAGGACACATGACATCCCGTCGCCACAGCCATCCCACATGGCGCCCTCTTATAGAAATTCCTATTCCACTGAAGTAGCACACATTTAAACTTGGGAGTTTAATGAAAAGATTTAGAGACCAAATTTTTTGCTAAGTAAAAGCACCCTTGCCCAGAGGTGTATATGGTTACTGTTTTAGGTCATCAATGCACTAATGTGTCACCTTATCTAGCTCTGAACTTCTGATGTATTTCTCCACTTCAGTTTCTTTTATATCAGATCACAGAATGTTTGTTCCCTGGTTGTTTTCTCTATAAGATACCAAGAAAAATTTCTGATTAACTTCCTCTAAATTAGTACCATTAGAATACAACTGAACTCTTTCATCAGACTTGCTTCTGCCTGCGATTCCTTTTTAAGTGGAAATCATCACCAAAATCTCAATCACAGTGGCATTTTCTACAGGAATCTTAGTCCATTCATTTAGCATATATTTATGCAAAACTTTTTTCTTTCTCTCTCTTGTCTTTCCTCTGTCTCTACCTCTTTCATATTTCAGGCATATTAGATATTACAAAAGGGAAGCATGTATTGAATCTTTCTTCAAAAAATATATAGTTCATTTGTGGTAATTTAACACAAGCAAATGGAATTCTAATACATACAAGTAATAGGAGTTTATCTTAATCAGTTTGGGCTTCTATAACAAAAGACCATACATTGGGTGACTTAGACATTTAACTCTCACAGTTCTGGAAGCTGGAAGTCCAAGATTAAGGCACTAGAAGGTTCAGTGTCTTGTGAGAGCCTGCTTCCTGGTTCACAGATGGTGTCTTTTTACTTTGACCTCACACAGAGGAAGGGGTGAGGAGCTCCTTGGGGCCTCCTTTATAAGGACGCTAATCCTATCATGGGGGCTCCACCCTCATGATCTCATGACCTCCCAGAAGCACCACCTCCTGACACCATCACACTGCAGGATAGAGCTTCAAGGTGTAAATTTGGAGAAACACAAATGTTGAGTCCACAATAGAGCTGTAAGAAAGACATATATAAAGCACCCAGGTCGAGACTCAGAGTAGGGGCAGCTGTATGCTTTTTTTATTCCCATTCTGGCTGGTTTGTGCTCTGATTTGTGTTTACACGAGCACCATCTCTATTAAATATCTTAAATGTCAACTTAGGCATAAGATTTTTAGTGTATAAGTGATAAGGGTAGTTTAATTCTGATAAAACTTGGTAAAAGGAAAGGAAAAAAGAGTAAGTATTGTCTGAATAGTAGGTTAGGTCATGGTGTGTCATTTGAAAAATGACCACCTGAAATTTGGACTATATTCTCCAAGAAAAGAAACACTGAAACTATGTAAATGAGAATGTAACCTGCATGGTCAGGACTGTGATTCAAGGCATAGTGGAGCCTGAAAAACAACTTTTTTTTAATAGAAAATTGAAGTTAAGAAAATACTAGTTAAAGCCCAATGTTAATGCACAAATGCAAATACTTAAAACATTTTTTAAGGCTTTGTAAAAATATGAGACTTTTTCTATACTCAGATCTTCCCTTTACTTCTACTGGGGTAAAGGCACATAGATGCTGATGGGAATATTTGTACTTACTATTCAACACATCCAAACATTAGTTAAGTAATGAAGATTCTTAAGAATTCATTTTAAAAAAAATTTATTAAGTTTATTGGGGTGATAATGGCTAGTAAAATTATATATGTTTCAAGTGTACAATTCTGTAATACATCATCTATATATCACATTCTGTGCTCACCACCCAGAGTCAATTCTCTTTCCATCACCATATATTTGATCACCTGTACCCCCATCTACCACCCTCCTCCCCCGATACCCTCTGGAAACCACTAAATTGTTGTCTGTATCTATGAATGCTTGTTTGTTTGTATCGTTTCTTTGTTGCTTTCGGTTTTAAGGTCATGTTGGAGTTCAGTGAGTTACCTGACTTAAAAAATATCAGCATGAACATGAAGTATTCCTAGAATGTGGTATATTTTTTAAAAAATTTAGTCTTCCTGTTGTTTTACAAAGTAGTGAACATCTCATGCAGTAAGATGGAAGAGTTAGGCAGACTGAAGGGGGAGATATTTCATTTTTGTCCTGTCTTATGGGTGATCTGTTGATTATGGAAACAAATCTTTGTGTTGACTAACTGAATAACAATAATTTACAGTCTGTTTTCTGTTGCACTATGTAACCTAGTCCTATTTCTCATGAAACTGTTGATTTTTTTAATGAAAATAATGCTTCCAATTTGGGGTGATGTTCTATAGGACAATCCTGGTTTCCTATTTCACTCTATTGACAAAACTTGATGCATGCAAACGCAACCCACCTGAAAAATTACACAAAATCCAAGCAAAAACTAATTGTACATGGAAGGAAAATCTCCTTTATTATCATCACAATCTATTGCTGAAAATATAGTGCAAAAAGCAAATCTACAGTGTCTCATCTGTAGCAAGTTTTATTTTTCTGAGACTATTGCCCAGAAATACATTACATTTGGTGTTAAATAATGAGAACAAAACGAGCACGCAAAATCATAGCTGACAATTTGAAATCAAGCCTAAGAAAAAGATTTCTTTCACACATCCTAGATAAGTAAGTGGTTAAAGCTAATGATTTTATGTTGATAAATGGAACAATTTATTTTTCAAGTTAGCATTATAATAAAATGTATTTTCTATTTATATGTATTATGTATTGAATATTTCCCAATGTATTTGTTCTATTACTTATAGAGAAAAGTTTCCAGATATTTCTTTATTTATTACATTGTGAAATAGAGGACTAGTACCTTATTCATATATTCACCAAGCCTATGATTATCATTTTATGATATTATGCAGAATTTACTTTGCTATGTTCCATAATTACTATGCTTTGATGAAATATAACAGATGTAAGTAAAAATGATCTAAATCAGATGAAATGAACACCTGCTGAAGGCCAACTAATAATATAATTTTCAAAGTGACCCAATGCAATTACTATGCCTACACAAAGATTTCTATTAGTTCCCATACTATTAGCAAAGGTGTAAATAATTATGTGGTAAATATTAGCTCATCATAGTAACAATAGACTAATAAAGTGCCTCAATGATTTATATGTCTTTTCAAAGTGCACTTATTATGGGAACCACTTCAGAAACTCTGAAGTATGTGCTTCAACATGTCATTTAACAAATAAATAAGGTTAGGGTAATTTCATGGAATTTTTCAAAAGACGAGTTGTTTTTCTTCAAAGAATAAAACTCTTTAAAAATGTTACTTTCTTATACTGGGTGCTCCAAAAAGTAGAGACTGAGGCAAAAACTGAGGTGCGGACAGTTTATGGGTGACTGCAAACCCAGGGCAGCAAGAGTGAGGGGAAGGGGAAATCAGACAAGCAAGTGGGGACAGAAGATACACAGGGACACTTTTCCGGGCTGCCCACCTCTTTGTCACAAGAGCGGCTGACCACTCAATCTAATGGGACATGTTCATATTGGTTGTATGAACTGCTGTATCTTGGGACAGCCCCTCTGGGGAAAAGACAGGAGGACAATTGATCCTTGAGTGCCCTGGGTCCCTCACCTGTCCAGGTATTCTCTCTGAGGGTGCAAAGTCCCAGCACCTCCAAGATGCCTAACCCCAGCTTCCAGGCAGCCTCAGGTGAGGTGTGTGCCTCAGTGGGTCCAGCTATTCCAGTTCTGGGGGCACAAGGGCGTCCTATGTGGTCCTCAGCTACCGTGATCTGCCTTCAGCAGCAGGAACTGTCCAGGGGCAGGGTGTGGAGTTGGAAGAAAGGTATCTGCATGGAGTTAATAACAAGGCCCTGCTCACCCACTTTGCTCCTCTCTCAAATCTTGTCCACACTTACAATGTCTCGCTCTTTGCAATAATAAGTTATTTAATAAGATCACCAAGAATGTTGTTTCCAAAACTTTAGGGAATCTTATGATATTTTAAAATGTGTCCTGTTGGTTAATCATTAGTCCTCAAGACCCTCAGAAGAGAATTCCAGGGGCTTCCCCTTCTGCCAAAGCTGCTGGGAACTAATGACCAGGAGGGACACTGTTGGTGGCACCTGCTGGAAGTGGACCAACGCCCACGTGTGGGGAGTGGAGAAGTGAAGAGCATGTGAATGTCGGTGTGGGCACCAGTGTTGATGGGGCAGGTGTGCTTTTATTTTGCACAGTAGAAGTGAATTTTGTATTTTTTCAGCAACTATAGAGGCTTGTTTAAAGGGTTGATGCTTAGATTGGTTTTTTTCCCCTGGAGGTGGCTGCTGTTAAAGAGTATGTCTTCCACAAGAAAGAAAAGCCTAAGTACATCTGAGTTCCCCCCAACCCCAAAGAGAGAGGCGTTTTCTGACAAGAAGCAGAAAAATGGCTCCACATAGGAGGTGAGGGTGGCACGGCAGAGGAGGAACCCGGGCAGTGAGCCCAAGAACTAGTACCACTCTTTGGGGCCAAAGCACTATTTTTGTAGAGTTAGATGTGTGCAGTCATCTCAATTCCATCTTTTTTGTTTGCTTCGTCTGGATTTCCACGTGTTAATTTTGCATGAGCTTTGTTTCTCATGGGAGAGCTTGTTTCATATAAAATGAAGGAAACAGAACTAATGGGATTTTGTATGTCCTTAGTGAAGAGGGACTTAAAATGTGAAGATGTGAAAAGACAGATAAAAATTACCAGAAATACCTGAAAGAGTGGCCTCCTTCACTTCCCACATGAGATGGTGGTTTTATTTGAACAAAGGAGACAATTTTTGTACAATAAAACCTCCTGACAGCTGCAATTGAATTTGAAAACAATATTTTGAATGCACATCCCTCAGCATATCAACTGAAAGAGGCTGCAGAGAGGCAGGTGGAGAACAAGGTGTTCCATTGGGGCTTAATGCGGGTGTAGACTAAGTGAGGAGTGTGCCCTGAAACCTGAGGGGGCAGGTTTATTCACCAGCCACAGGTGGAGATGAAAATCTGACAGGCTGTCCCATAGTCAAGCCACCTCTCAAATGCTTTGATAATTTCCACTAGTGGGGTTACTCTGAGATCTCTGTAAACAAAATAAAGGAGAAGGGCTCATTTAAGATGTGATATCATAGCTTGTTTTTTCTGGTTTTATTTTTCATGGTATCATAGCTGACCTGGAAGAAACGCACACACAGTAAAGGGAACTACTTGTTATAGTTGACAGAGTCTCTGTGTCCCCTGTATTAATGTATCATGTGGTCCTTTATCTCACCACAGGAAATGTTGAGAAGTGCACGTCTTTACGTTCACAGTCTTTGGAAAGGTGACCCAGAGGCAGGCTTCAATCTAGACTTGCAGTAAGATATGTGGAATGGTGACTGCCTGCAGTGACTACCCAGTAGCCTGCTGGTGTTGGCTGTGCTACTTGCCCCTGTCATATTGGCCAGCAGGTGCCCACAGCCATCTTGGGAGTCAGGTCAGAGTGTGGCCAGGCATTTGCGGAAAACCCTCAGATATCAGCAAAGGCAGTGACAAACTGGCAGAATATTCACTTTACACAGAAGATACCCTCTTTAGAGCCTGGGAAGCAACCCCTCTGTCTGGAAGCTCAGTGAACATCTCTGGGTTGTGTGGCCATCCCCACAAGTTCCCTTGTTTTTTGTAATCAAGGTTTAAATCTTCTAATGGTGTCTTTTCATGCCTTTCTGTCAATCACATTGCTTTAAGATCCTTGATAAAAATTTAGGGACATGGGATGGTTTATAAAGATATATGTTTAAGTGTGTCTACTGTTGTGAAAATAGGACTGCATCTGAAAGCAAATTATTGTATCAAAAGAGAAGGGTTTAAAGGATTGTTTTTATTGAAGTGACATGCAGTCGAGGATGGTGTCATTTACGGAACATAGTGTCACAATTGGCTGCTTCATAGAAGGAGTGACTGCCTTGGAAAACATCAAGATGGCAGGCCAGGGAAGCCAATGTGTTTATGGAAAACAAAGAGAACACCAGGTTTGCTGGGTTTCCCAATGACCAGTAAATGTTGCTGTTCAAGGGCAAATTGGGTCATTGGGGGTTAATGTGGTTTTGTTCCTGTTGATTTTCCAAACTGTCCTTTTTCACATTTTCTTCCCTCAAATACCTTGTCAGTTATTGCCCACCAATTACACTCATTTCAGGGCCAACTGCAGGTAATGACATGCTGATTGGGAATTCTAAAATTCACTTGCTGATGATTATGTGTTATTTTAACAGGAGAATGACAATAATTTCCTGTAATGCCACTTGTTAAGGTAATTATGCTATAATTGCCTTATCAAGGTATCACAGAGAAGAGGGGAGAAATTCCAAGATTTCACAGCTGCTGTCACGTTCCTTGAAGGGTTCTCTTGAAATTGCATTGTCAGCCATCGGGACAATCCCTTCCAATTACGTTAAACTTGAGCATTGTTGTCCTGGGTGGGTTATATGCCTTTAAAATGAGACGTTTCAAGCGTTGATTTTTTTCTGTGTGTCTTCGAATGAAAGTGTGGTGAATTAAATGTAGAAAACTGAAATGCATTTCAATTGCAATGGAATTTGAAGAGTTCATTTGTAGAAAAAAAATGTTTATTTAAGAATAAATTAAATATTAATAAATATAATAGCATGTAATAAAAGGTATGTGCATCTAAAATATATAAGTAAAAATGTGAGTTTTCCAGTTAAAGTCTAGTTAAAGATGATGTCCACAGTATAGAAAAAAAATTAGCACTACCTTTTTTGACTTTATAGCTCTACAATGAA
Source organism: Hipposideros armiger (assembly GCF_001890085.2). NCBI lineage: Eukaryota > Metazoa > Chordata > Mammalia > Chiroptera > Hipposideridae > Hipposideros > Hipposideros armiger. Next base: position 345,809 of record NW_017731976.1, on the reverse strand, counting down.
GAATGATTATTCATTTATGTAAGCCCTTATATCTTTATTATAGTTATCAATGACACAAAAATATTCTGTGAACATGGGAACCTGTTCTAAAGTATTACGTAAAATGCTCCAAAATTCAGATATATTTTCTCCATGCACATTAAGCTTGCATTCTGTTTGGAGGGGAAAATGTTAAGAAAGATAAACAAGTAAAAAGCCTGTATGGTAGTTGTTGGTGACAGGTCACGATGAACAAAAAAGCAGGGAGGGTACGGAAGGTTGGGGTGAGGGAAGGTTGGTGTATCCAGAGGGCGGCATACAAATAAGACAAATTTTGAGCCCAGATGAGAAGGAATTGGCTGTGTGATTTGGGAGGAAGTTTTCACAGAAGATGCAGTGAGCCTCGTGCAATGCAGAGATGGTGTATTTGAGGAATGGTGGGGTGGGGGGTTGTGACTGGAGGGGAGAACATGAGCAAGAGATCCCAGATAAGCTCAGGAGGAGAAAGGGGTCCAGGCAGTGAAGGGTTTCACAGGTCCCATAGAGATGTTGGCTTTACATTGAGAAAGATGAAAATCCATGGGGCTGCGCAAACATGATAGAGCCTACAGTTGTACGGATGGCCTTGCCCTCTGTGTTGGGAGGCAGAGGTGAGGGTTCCAGCTGGTAGACTAGTGAAATAAGGCGGATTGGTGGATTGATGGTGATGGCTCACATCATGGACATGGAACAAGAAGGGGCAAAAAGTAACCCTAGATGACCTCCTGACTGACTAAATGTGGAGAGACTAGGAAAAAAAGTCAATGGACAAAGTGAAGGCTCTTAGCCTATTCTCCAAGGAAAATAAAGCTGCCATTATCTAAGTGGAGGAAATGAAAGGAGGACCTGGTTTGGGAGGGAAAGAAACTCAGGTTTTGACATGTCATTTCGTAGAAGAAGAAGTGTTTCCTCCCCTTTAATATAAATGAATAAAATGGTGGGTGGACACAGATTGGGGAGGGCCAGGTATTTTCTGCCTAATACATTTTTGTTGGACAGTATCTTGAAAAAGTACCCAACATATGTTTACTTCTACATATATTTGAAATCCTGCATCCTCTTCTCTATTAATTTCTCATTATGAAGCTAAGCTTTATTGCCTCAGGAATGAGAACACAAGGGACCTAACAAACATTCACCTTTTGATTTTTGAGCTCCTAATTAGACATTTTAAAAACTAAAGCTGAACAATCATCTGAAAGTCAAAGCACTTTTGATTTGTAAGAACCAGGCTCTCTTGAGAAGGAATGTTTTAATCTTCAAGTTAAAAATAGCTTAGCTAAGAATACCAGCAGTAAAATCAGAGGACTTGGAGCATAGACTATTAACCATTCTGTGGTGTTCCATCATCAGGCCCTCGAGAGACACCAGGGGGTATAATAGGAATTTCGATGCAGCCTGGGTCTGAGAAGGGGTCCAGTGTCTCAGCACCTTGGGCTGAAGCCATGTAGGGGAGGTTGATAGCAATGCTTGATGGTTTCAAGGTGAGCCAACAGGGAAGCCATGTGCCTAGCTTCTTAGGTATAGCCTAGGAACAGATATTCTCTTAAAGAAGCCTGGATTCCATCATGGCTGCTGAGAAGTAGTAGATGGGAACCTACAGTGCCTGGAGGGAAGTAATGGCAACAGTTTCACGAAAACCTTTCCATCCCAACACAGTTTCGGGAGATTGGCCAACAGTGGCCAAAGAGACCTTGAAGCCAACAAAAGTTCTAGTGGCTGTGACACAAAGGTCCAGGTCCATGGACTAGCACAATGAGGGCCCCAGGAAGAGCTACCTGCACCTCAGTGGAGGCCAATGAGGAGAGAACAGCACAGGCCAGATGTACTCTTCCATGCCAAAGCATTGTTTTCAAAAAATGCTAGCTCACTGCTCTCATGAACATATAAAATGAACATTTCAAAAGTTGTATTCAGTTTATTAATTATTATAATAAGGGATGAGGAAAGTTAACATCCTTTAAAAAAATAATGTGAAAGGTGTATGGATAGATAAATGGATGAATGGTTGGATGGATGGATGGATGGATGGATGGATGGATGGATGGATGGATGGATAAATGGACAGTGGAAGGATAATGCATACATATATGCATGCTTACAGAATACATATGAAGAATGCTAACTCTCATCATTTAAGATTTCATTTGTTGTTTTAAATTTGTAAAACAATTTTACAAACTTTACAGTTTTTACTATCAGAAATCTGAAAACTGGTGAGTTTTCCCCAGCTGCCTTCCCTGAGAATGTCCACCATCATCCTGTTGGTCATTCCAAGTCATCCCCCAAGTAGGGCTTAGGCTGCCCTGGATGCCAGTGAGAACAGCAGTGGTGCAGGCATTGTCAGGCTTCTCTGAAAGGAAAACATACTAAGACTTGTTTCAATCCCCAAACCTTTTCATCGCCCACAGTTTTAAACACAACCCCCACCCCCACCCTGTACCCTTAATCTTTCCCACAGTGATCTTCCTGAGACATCTCTCTCAGGCTCCCATCCCCACCTGACTCATCCAAACATCCCTCTCAAGTGACATCTTCCAGACCAGGGACGGCCACCTTCAGTTTCCCCTGAGAGTGCTGACACCTGGCAATGTTTAAAAAAGGCATTGAGATGGCAGGCTCATGGAATGTTAAAGCCTGCAAGCCCCAGCCTCAGCATCAGGGCTTACATTTCACATGGCCACCTCATGGCTGGGTGGCCTAGTACATGTTCCTATGACTCCTCAGTTTGCTCACCTGTAAAGGCAGGAAAAATAGTATTTCCCTTACAGGTTTATGCAAACAGAACCTGTGCTCATCACCTGTGAGATTATTACACAAGTAAAGATTCTGAAACAATCTAGATGCTGCCTATGGTGCATTGAAGCTGTAAGGACAGACAGAGATGGAGGTGGAGATGGAGATGGAGATGGAGATGGAGGTAGATGTAGAGACAGAGACAGATGATGATTGATAGATACATAGATGGATAGATAGATAGATGATAGATGAGATAGTTAGATAATAAATAGATAGGTAGGTAGATAACAGAGATAGATAGATAGATAGATAGATGATAGATAGATATAGATGAATGATAGATTAGATAGTCAGAGATACCTCCAGACCTCTTGAGTCACAGACTTAATTCCTTCGAGCCAATAAGGAAAAGAGTCCAGGTTTTTTGTTTCTTTGTTTTCTGTTTTGTTTTGTTTTGTTTTGAGAGAGAAGGACATTTTTGCTATTAATAACTTTTTATCCTCTTCTCTTCGTATTCTTTGTTGTGTTTACATTATATATAAAAATGAATTCAAGAGAAACAGGTATTAAATTTCCCTTCACTTTTGAAATAGAATCGACAAAGAATTTTACTTATTCCTATCTATTTCTTTATAATCTAGTACAGTCAAGTTTTATAAGATAAAAATTATGAACAGAAACAATTTATTTCAAAAATTCATATTCTGATACTATCTTTCCAGTTTTATACTTATATGGGTTTGATGAAAAAATAAAGAAAAATAATTTGGTTTTAAAACATTATGATTTTTAAAAAATGGTGAGGAACATGGGCAGTAATGAAATCTTCAGTGCTTATAAATCAGATAGTAATGATGCTACACTGGGAAGACCTGATTAAAAGAAGCTGAGTCAATTAGGCCATTTCCTCCTTTTCTTTCCCAACTTCTCTCTTAAATGGGAGCTGTATTCTCTCTGACTGGTTTGCTTCTTCTTGAATTTAAATAAATTATATATATATATATATATATATATATGTCTCAGGCACAAGATATGAGCAAAACTGAAACCACGGAGAGGATCAGCTCTCAATAAGCATAAAAACACCACAATTTGTGCCCCTCCACCAACCCAAACACAATGCATTACAATAAAATGTCGCTGGATATAAACTTGATCACAGTTATAAAAAGTTTGGCTTTTGCCCTAAAGTGGTATATCCCCAGGGCATTTTCTTATCATTCCATTGGCTGTGGTTGTTAATTTTGTTTTTAAAAAGGAGCAGTTTCTGTCTAGGTACAAAATGTGCACTAAGCTGCAAAGAATGAGGTCAGGGGTGAAACAACACAGAGGGTGCGATTGTGTCTTTTTTTCCCCTGATCAATCTGATTTTAAATTATCCAGTGCACCTATTGTTTCCTACTCAGTCTCCTTCAGGTGGAAATTAATACCTCATTTTTCTCACCAAATGGGTAAAGAATCATCAATATATTTTAAAATGGGAAGAAAAAAATCCTCTCTCCAGAACACCAGAACATTCTGTTTTGACATGGCGTGACTTTAAATAACAGAAATGAAGAGAAGAGAGACAGAGTACTAAAAAAGGTGGTTAAGAATTCACATGTGCACTTTCTAGTAGTTCTACACACAATTACAGAGTGCTGATGCAATGGTTATTAAGAAACAAAGGTCCTTGATTGCTGCACAATTTCTCTGTGAATGAGGGAAAATTAATTCATCAGGAGGGCATTTAGTAATAAATATTTAATGGAATATTCTTTTCTAACACATCCAAACTACACACATCTTAGAGTGCGTCTTGTCACTTACACATCATTCACCAGCATTTCACACATCATGTTTGGGAGCTGGAGGTCATGTCTCCTTCCTATGATCTGACTGAATAAGAGATTTCTTTTGAAACCAACATCAAGGTTTTAGATTTGATGAGTTTGAGCCTTGCATCATTTTTTACTTGGTTTTTAAAAAAACATTCTGAGACACAATACATTTGAAATAGTAGGGTAGAAAATTATATAATATCTATATCAAAACCCAGTATCTTCTTCCCATTATCCTGTCAAATATTTTTAGAATTTTTTTCTTCAATTCCCTAAAACATTTCATGAATGCATGGTGTTTTGTAATTACATCTTGGAAAAGTTTTTTTTTTTCACATGAAACTATAGCATGAGCAGACTGAGCTATTTTCCCAAATATGAATATCTTAGAAATAATCCTTTGAGAGAGGTTCTTATTTCTGTCCTTTGAATTTCTGCCATAGCATTAGTTCAGGTAGGTTCTTCATACGAGGTGTGATAAAAAACTATGGTGAATGTTTAAACAAAAACAATTATTACAGTAAAAGACACATTGCCATTAATCCCCCTCAAAATACTCCCCTGTGCTTTGAACACACTTATCCCATCGTTCTTGGGAACTGCTTTATTTTCTGAAACAGTTCTGGAAGTCTTCTTTTGTGAGTGTCTTTCGTTGCCCTGTCATGTCTGCCTTGATGTTCTGAATCAGTTGAAAACGTTTACCTTTCATGGTCATTTTGACTTTGGGGAAGAGCTAGAAGTCACATGGTA
>NW_017731976.1:331377-337577 GCF_001890085.2 Hipposideros armiger | reverse complement strand
ACACATTCACCATCTTTCATTCTTTAGTCTACCATGGCTTATGTGGCATCTGCCATGTGTTAGCCATCATTTTGTGTAGGGGAAGAAAAGATCCATAGAGCAGATTATCAAAAAAAAATTTCTTCAGAAGAAGTTGTATGTTTTTAAAATGAAGACCAAGTAATAAATTATATTTTCTTTTTTCTCTTGGTGGCTAGGAAGCTGATTCAACATAATACTCTGAAGAAACAATTTTATTATACATTCCAGATAAACTACTTTTTGTTTTCCTTATCTGATTTCTGATTTTTCTTAAATTTTAATTTCAATGATTTCTTTGTATATGATATTATATTATAAATTATAGTGCTATTTTGTTTGTATTGTTTGTTTTTATTGTTTTGTTTGTATTGTGTGTTTTTATTCTGAGAGCAAGGAGCATATGAATTCCAAATAAGGAAATACCTTCCATTACACCTAACGATTTTACTATAGGAAAATTAGTGATTTTGAACGATTCCTATCTGAGTCAAGTGACAATTTTATGAAGCCAGGGAACTCTCTCCATGCCTGAACCCTCACAGCTTCCTGGAAAATAGCCTTTATTGAAACAGGTAGTAACTGTGGATATCAAACATAAAACTTTGTTCTCTTGAGTGACTTCCTAAATTTGCTGTGTTTGCAATTTGAAACAAATGCTGTCAAATAAATAAATCTTCATGAAAAAATTTTGTCATCATATGTGGTACTGAATTTTGACTACTAGAAAAATACTATTCTTTGAAACTGAGAGAGTTTTAAATTTCTGTGTTTTGTTTTGATTGATTGCTTTATTTATTACATCCTTATTCATCAGAGATATTGGTCTGTAATTTTCTTTTTTTGTGTTATCCTTACCAGGTTTTGGTAATTACACTTTATTGGGGTGACAATGGCTAATAAAATTACATAGGTTTCAAGTGTACAGTTCTGTAATACATCATCTATATATCACATTGTGTGTTCACCACCCAGAGTCGGTTGTTTTATTTATTTATTTTTGCAGTGCTACTAACACTAATCTTCAAAGGTTTCTATTAAATAAATACATTTGAAATATTTTGCTTAATATGTTCTGTATGCAGTAACCTAAAGTAAGTGAAAACTATTTAGGGTTGGGGCCTAAAAAGTTAAACTTCACACTTGCCATCTAGCCCTTCAGATTTACTACCATTAAGTAGAGCTTTTTATTGTCATCATCCTGTCTTCATTTTTGTAATTCGAATTATTTTCCACATAAGCACAAGAGCAGGGCCAGGGCATAGCGTACATACAGGGGAGAAAGTGCACGTAATCCCACTATTGTATTCTATTTTTTAGTACCAGCTGCATTTTCCTCTAAAAACCATAAATAGCTTTATTTCTCGTTAATGGAGTAATTTATATAGTCCCCAGTATCTTCATTGACAGCACTCTTTATCCTGCAGCAAATGTGCGGCAGTTACCGAATCAATCACGTGAGTTATGAAGAGCGGCACAGGGCGCCATCGTCACTCCATTCTTCTCAATAACAAAGGAGAAACCACATTAAAAACCAGCATTGATGGGTTGTTGTGAGAGCCGGTCAATGCGCTCTCCCAGAGTTGAAATTAAAAGGCAGTTAGGAGAAAATTGTTTTCTCTGGTCATCAGTCACAATGTGAAGGGCCTTTTTCACAATGATTAATTAAAAGCCAAAAAGGGAGAGCGAGAGGGAGTGACGTTTAATAAAGTATCTGGCTGGTCTTCAGTACCATCATGAGTTAATGGTCGGTGGTTTGCCTTGAGTTAAGTGTTATTGCTCCAGTCCATAATTTCATCTTGAAAATGGGCAAGGGAGTGAATCTTCCTCTTCGTAATTGAGTATTGATTTGAAAATAAATGGCAGTGAAACTCCCACGGAACTGTCAGGATATATTCTGGACAGCACTGACAATAAATGATTTCTGGTTCTGGTGAAAGCTATGGGCTGGCTTGATAGGTAAACACATATGGGGCCACTGCCATCTGCCTCCCGTTTTATCAACCTTCTGAGGGTCAATAGATGACACAACACGGGAGATGGCGTTCATGTCCCCTGGGCCCAGCTCAGACTCCATTATGAGCCTCCTTTGTAAAATGTTTCCTCGAATTTAGGAAGCAATTTTAAAACAGCAGGTTCAGGCATTTGGCTCCTCTTCGAAATAATAGCTTGCTTCTAAATACTGCACTTATGGAATACTTTTCAATGCATTTTCAATGGAAGGGAGTTAAAATGTCATTATAAATGTTTCAACAGGTTTGATAGATTTCCTGTACATGTGGTAAGTAGTATAATTGGGTGTGATCTAACCAGGCACAAAAATTACAAAGGACATGTTTCATCCTGTAGGTTAGTCATTCAGTGTGCATGGATTGTCCAAACTCATCGATGGGGCATTGTAGACACTAGTGGAAGGTGACTTCTGAAGGAAACACTATCAAAGGAGGTTAGAGGCACATAATGGGATTTGAATACAAAAATGTCCTTTCACAAAATGCTGCTTGATTGATGAATACCTGGGTTCACACATCGGAGCTCATTATAAGCACTAAAAGCTGTGATCTTTGTTTTTCTTGATAGTAAAGTTCTTTTAAAACAAAACTTCACGTTTCATTCATTGACACAAATTCCTGAATTGATATTTACCATTTCCACATCAGCAGTTTTATGTTATACTAAAGCAAGGACAAAACGCTGTCATGGATCTTCCTTGCTAACTAATTACCAAACTGTGTGTAGCCCAAAGTGTTTTGTTAATTACACAGGAAGTCTATCTAATGTATCTTCTGATTGTTTGAATAGAAAAGGCAGTTTCTCAGGTTATTTTCATTTATTAGAATGGAAAATTCTTCTCTTCATTTACCTCTGGAAAAACTCACAGGAACACAGTGCTCTAAAGTCCCTCGTATGGGTCATGTGGTCTCCACCCTCCTCCCCATGGATACACAGAAGTGATAGTGCTTGGTTGGCCCCCATTAAAACAATTAACTGGAATGTCATAAATATTTTTTAAATAATGTGATCGAGCTGTGGATGGCTATTGATGAGGCTCAGCATGGTTTCTGGACCTCCGCACCTGCACCTGGAATTACCCCGCACAGGTGAGCGTAGCAGCTCCACATCTCCAGCGTGCATCACCTTGATACTCGTATGCTTGATGGATAGAGCCAGACATGTGAGTATTGAGCACAGCTCTGTGTCCAGGCTTACAAGCCATTGTATGTACCAGATTATCATCTGCAAACATTAGTAGTTAATCCATAGTTTAACTATATTTTTATAATCCATAGTCCAACTATGTATCATATTTTTACTATAAAAATGGAGATGAATGTTTACAGAAGAATTATGAAGCATATATGCAACATAAATAATGATATTACAATTTGTTCATTGCATTTTTCAGTATATTAATTTCAATTGCATTATAATGTGCACTTTTTAAATATTTCTGAAAATTACATATGGATATAAGCCTGGTACTTATAATTTAAAGGCAGTGCTCAGAATAGTATATGCTCTTTAATGAAGATTAGCTATGAGCTATTTTTATATTTTCAGTGACAACAGTATTTATGCAAGCAGATGTAACTACATTGTCGAACGCTTATGAGGAGTTTGTAGGAAGTGTAGGAAATCCCTTGGCTTTAATCCTCATAGAACACAGTGAGGTACATGTTATTATAATCTCCATTTTATTGAGGAGGAAATGGGTGCCAAGAGTCAGACAGTGAATGTGAAGTAGATGAGAGATTTAAATCCAGACCTAACGTTACAGTTCAACTTTCAACAGAGCACTACATTGTGAGTAGAAGTTGTGTAATGGTTAATTGTGAACAGGACATCCCAGTTCCATCCTCCATGACAAGGCCAGTCTTTTTTGTCCTTCTCACNCATAGAAATCACTGGAGGAGTCTTACTGAGAGTTTAGGGGCCCAACTGAGTGTTTGCTTTTTCCAGAAAGGCTGGTTACTAATGTCCTAGCTCCAGCTGCTCTAACAGAATACCACTGACTAAGGGGCTTATGAACAGCACGCATGTGTTTCTCAGTCTGGAGGCTGCAAGTCCAAGATCAAGGTATAGTAGTAGATCCAGTGTCTGGTGAGGGCCTGCTTCCTGGTTCATAGACGGCTTCTTCTCCTGTATCCTCACATGGAGAGAGGGGCCAGGGGCTTCTTTTAAAAGGGCACTAATCCCAACATGGGATCTCCACCCTCATGACTTCATCACCTCCCAAAGACCTCGCCTCTGAATACCATCACCTTGGGAGTTAGGTGTCAGGGAATGGATTTTTGGCGGACACATTCAGTCCATAACAATTGCTTAACCACTTTGGCCTCACTGTCCTTTTTTGACAGAAGTAGTGAAGTTACCTTCCAGGCTCACACATGTGCAATGCACCAGCACATTCTTAGAAGTTGCTCACTCACTGGTTCTGCACAAAGTAGCATCTTTCAAAGCTCTTCACCCTCTCCATATGCCTTTCCATGTCCCCATCTGCATAACTCCATACACAATCTCACTTCCCATTTTATAGAAAAAAAACTACAAACCATCATGTCTGCAAACCATCTGCACTGGCCCACACCCTGCCCTCTGACCTCCTCTTCTTATCTGCTGTCTTTCCTCTGAACCTCTCTTTCCTCTCATATGGAATAATCTTGCCCCATTGATTATTCCATCCTGATACTGATATGCATAACCTCTCCCTCTCACCCGGATCAATTCTACTGCCTTTTATTTAATTTATTTATTTATTTTTAAAGATTTTATTGGAGAATTGGGGGATGGGAACAGTGTTGAAGAATTGAAGAAGGGGAACAGCTAAGTTGTTGTCCTTCAATCTTAGTTGTGGAGGTCACAGCAAGCTCATCTCCAAGTCCAGTCATGCCGTTCAGCTCAAGGTGCTGTGTTCAATTAGTTGAGAGTGGGCATAGCCCACCATTCAAACCAGCAGCTTTGTTTTTAGGAGCATGTGCTCTCACCAGGTGAGCCATCCAGCCACCTGTTGGCAGCTCAGTGGCAGCTCAGCTCAGGGCACAGCGTCACTGACCCATGTGGGAATCAAACCAGCAACCCTGTTGCTCAGAGCCCGCACTCGTGGGCAAGCTCTTAACCAACTGAGCCACTTGGCTGGCCCCTCTATTGCCTTTTAAAGAGTCTCTCATTAAATGCAAAACATAGACGTAGACAAACAAATCTTTCTCAGCTGTTAAGCCCTTCCAGTGACAACTATGTCGCAGATAGCTCAGGTGCCAAATTTAATGAATGTCCCAAACTCCCTCAAGACAAATGATATTTTCATGTGATATTTGAAAGTAAAAAGTAATGCAGAAAATCCTATGACAAACAAAATATCAAAATTTTAAGTAGATTTTCAGTAGAATTACTGATTTTTCTCTTTAACTCAGCTCCAACATGGCTCAACACAGCACTTTCCCATCTGTCAGTCTCTTCTCGTTCATAGACAAGCTTCTTTAAAGGCCCTTCTGCCCTTACCAGTGTCCCAGTGTCCAGTCAGGCAGGCTTCTCTGATGATAGCTAATCTGAGTAGAGGTACTCCTTTTCTATATGGCCAGCTCCCCCTCAGGAAGTTTGGTGACACTTCCCACCCTTGGATCTGGGGACACAATCCTTTAATCTTCCTCTCCCTAAGTTTGGCCCTATTTGGAGGTGATTTTTGCAAACAAATTCTGCTTGAGCACAATGCCTTGTTTTCTGAGTTGTAAATAAAAGTTGGGTGAAAGGAGAAGGTGTTGCTTAAAATGCTGCTACTCAGCGCTCATTTCTACCATGTTAGCCCACACGAGTTAGCTCTCACTGGACTCACCACTGTGGCAATGTCAATGTTCTAGACCAAGGCACCCAACTCAAGCATGAGTGGCACTAGCCCAGGTTCTGATGTGTCAGAGCAAATGTGCAGTTGATAAAACTGGTGTTTGAGGAGGTTTGAGGGCCACAGTGCCCATTTCTAATCTGAATTCTCTAAGGTGTGTCCACAGGTAGAGATACCTAGAAGCCATGTTGCTATACAACATTATCCATAGACCCACAGAACACACTGTGGCTACAGGACCCAGCTGCTGGGTGACACCTCCCTACAGAACTGTCACTGATTTAATTGTTATTTCTTCTCCTCATGTTTTCTGATGTCAGGTGCATTCACACATTCACCATCTTTC
>NW_017731976.1:322863-326652 GCF_001890085.2 Hipposideros armiger | reverse complement strand
AACACACATTTGAGATTTAACAACGAAGTACCAATAAATACAGGGGAATACTTCTATTTTTTTCCCTAATAGGTGTCCTCTTCATAATTTTGCATTTTACATCAAAATTTTCAGGAAAAGATTCATGGACTTGATGATGTCAAAGGAAGCTGGAGATGGTGAAAAAAACATGTTTCTATTTTTAACTCGCCACCTATCCTAATGTAACAATAATCCTTTCATTGATAGTGCCTGTAGATTATGCTAGAAATACTCTATTGAAATCCACAGGTTGATTCGGTGTTACCTTATCATATCGTCATCCTAGAGGAGGCTTGGGGCCATCGGGTCCTGCTTACTTCAGTATCTGCACAGTTGATATGAGGCTGACAGGCCAACCAGACAAATGACTTTGACCAGAAGTCAAAACCTGCTTAGGAGGACACAGAAGCCTTGCTCACATATTTGAGAAGTCTTCCTCATCGGGTCTTGTCCACACCCGGGCCCTTGGTGTCTACATACATCCCTGGTTCGGGTTGGACTCCATTTGTCCGTGTTTCTCTATGAGGTGGTGGCAATTTTTCGAGATGGGAGGACTGGAGTCCATTGTATCAGGCTGTGGGGAGCTGGTGAAGACCTGGGTTGGACACATGGGAAGTGGTGACTGAGAAAGAGCCTGCCACCTGCACCAAGAAACGACGACCAAAGTGACGTTTGGAGCTCATTCTTAAGCTGTCACATTTGCAAGGGCCTCTCAGTTACCTGCAAAGGTGTTCAGATGCCACTCCCTGCATTTGTTATGTGAACATGGAGTAGAACCCAGGACTCCTCATTTCAAATATCAGTTACAGTGATTCTGAGGCTGAGGGTTGAAGACAGATTTGTCCTCATGGCAAATTCCAGGCGTGGTTGCCCCACCATGGTGTTGCAGGAAACCCACCTGGGCAGGGCAAGGTGGCCCAACGACCCGGGGTCAAGAAGGAGGCATGGGTCTCTCCACGTGGAACTAAGCGTCTCCATTTCCAGTACCAACAGCTCTTCCGGGAACCTTATCATTCTTTTCAGCTTTCACACTGATTTTATGGTTTATTTTAGTGACCTTTCCCCAAATATTGAGTAATGAGGGCACCAAGAAACGTACTCCCTTAGTACAAACCTTTCAAAGGCGGCCCCTGGGGGTGTCCCAAAGAAACCACACACAGCACAGGGAAATGTGTCTCTCGGCTGCAAAATGCCTCAGTGGCATTTTCTAGGAGGTTTCACTTTAAGAGTATTATAATCTTGGTTGCAATTTGGACTGTAGTTTTTACCTGCTTTACCACTTTTGTGTTCATAATTGAAATAAATTGTCATACTATTTAAGAAAGGATTTGGCCCAAGAGTTATCCATTGGTCCTTATTGGCCAATTCATGCTCCTTTTTATGGTTTTAGAAGCTATCCCAGATTTCAAAAGTGCATTTAGAACAAGTATGGGAATGTATTCATTTAACATACTCTGCTAATCTCCAGCTTTTTCGTGCACTGTACTAAATCCATGCACAGCCACAAGGCTTGGCTGTGGTTTTCCCTAAGAAACTCACAGCCTAAGCAGTCAGTTGAATAAACATACCATTTCTAACACAATGTGGGAAGTGTTTGGGTAGAATTCGGAATGCAGCCACAATAATAAGGATGCAAACCTGTCTCTATTCATAATCTTATTTGACTCTCACGTGGTGAGTCACGAACTGTGTGCATTATGGAGGGTCAGTATTTTAATCCTATTTTAACTGAGGTAGGACTAAGATTCAGCATCTAATACCCACTGTGGAGCTCACACAAAGAAGTGGTGAGTCTGGGATTGCCTCTGGCCTTCTGCCTGCAAAGGAAATGTGCACCCTAGTGATACTTAGGGAATGTGATGGTGTCTATGCAGTCGGCAGCAATTTGGGGTCTGGCCTCATCTCCACAGGGTTATAATAAAGCACCCTGGAAATAGCATGCCGGGCTGGGGAGCAGCTCTCTGCTGAGGCTGGGTTTCTGTACGCCACAAGCCTATTTAAAGCATCTGTGTTTATGGAAAGATAATAAACAGCTGCAATTACCTGTTCAATTGTGCCCCAGCCTGATTGTCAATCACAAAGAGCCAGTTGGTGTCTTGTCAGTCAGAGCTCATCTCTCACAAGGTCTGCCTTCCTTCCTCCTCCGACACGGGTCCCTTTGTATCCCTTCCACAAAAAATGCTTAATTCTGGTTGCTGCCTTGCTCTGTCTCTACCTGCACTCCCAAATTATCTTTGTCCCTTGTCTTAAAAAGTGGAAGTAGTGTGACTTACCCATGTATTAGGCACGCAGGCATCATAACTGGAATGAGCAAAGCATTCCTGGAACAGTGACACTTTTGGGGTCTCTGATAATGGACCTGTCCTGCATGTCTCACACACTTCCTGAAACAAGTAACTCTAATTCCTCATCTAGCTTGTCAGAGAAGCACAGTTCACCACCATGCATATCTAGATGCTTTTCCTGTGCAGTCTGTCTCGGTTTTGTCATTAGCAGAAAAAGACCCCTTTGCCTTTCTTACCACCGTCTGCTTAACAAAACGAAAGCTGTGCTTTGCAACCGGACCTTAAGGTCAATGGTTAACTTGTTCTTGTTCCAGAAGACACGTTTCCGTGGGCTGAATCACAACCATGAGATTAGCATCATTTGTACCTGTAATAAAGATGCAGGTGAGACAGGGAAGAGAACCAGGGAAAAGATGCTTAAATTCTCCGTGCTCTGCCTAGAATGCACTGCTGTAAATTATCTCATTTTCATTTATTTGGAGACTTTTCTTAGCAAAATGATTGATTTGAAGACATACAGGGAAGCCTGCAGATTGGCTCGTAGGGCAGCCCTGGCCCCAGTTGGAATTGAGAGGGACCTGAAGTCAGAGCCTGGGTCTTTACCAGATAACATTCCTGGGGCTGCAGCCTCATTGCTTGTAAAATGATGGTTATTTGGCTGCTTCTGTGATGCCCTACATTTCTGAGAAATGCTGATGTCTGTGCTGGATATGCTGGGACAGGACCTGGACAAGATAAAATGTTAATATGAAATAGCCAAGTTTAAAGAAACCTGCTGTTCTTATAAAGATGCAGAATAAGCATTACTGCTGGCTCCACTGCCCCCCAAAGAATAACAACCAAGGAAAAACTTTGAAAGAAAATTTCAAAACCTAAAATTAGAGAACAAAGAAAGAGAGAAAGCGACAAAGAGAGAAAAAGAAAGAAATGAAGGAAGGAAGGAAGGAAGGAAGGAAGGAAGGAAGGAAGGAAGGAAGGAAAGAAGGAAAAAAAGAAAAAAGGAAAGAAAAGAACGGAGAGAACGTGGGGAGAGGTCCCGTAGGAGAGAGGGGATGCTGTAGGTGGGGGTTAAGCTGTGGGAGAAGGGTCCTAGGAAATGTGTTGGCCCCACCTCTCACCTGTGTGGACACGGGTTCTGTCCCGAGTGTCCTCAGCAGTAACTCAGGGCATTGAGGGAGGCAGTGACCCGCCAGCTTCAGACATTCAGATATTTTTTTGTTTTTTGTTTTCTCTGAAATGGAAACAATTTAAAACTGAAACATTGTCGATGTGTTTTCTGACACACAACAGAACACTTTTACAAAACACGATAATCCCAGGGCCTCTGCCAAATTTTTTGACAAATGCATTGCTAATTACTTTTGGCACCTTCAGCTCTTAGAATAAATAGCTGTTGTACATAATGTTACTCTGGAACAGAGTGACACCACACACATATTGTAAAATGAAACACCAGGCATTTTCTTTATTAGTTGCAATAATG
>NW_017731976.1:319934-321313 GCF_001890085.2 Hipposideros armiger | reverse complement strand
ACTGACTCATTTGCTACTTCAGGAGGACAATAAAATACCAGACCTTTTGCAGACCTCAGCAAGGTACTGTAGTTCTTTTTTTTTCTTTACGTACCAATGATTTGCAATGAAATGAGAGAGAGAGAGAGAGAGAGAGAGAGAGAGAGAGAGAGAGAGAGAACATGTTAAAATCATGTAAACAGAGAGAGAGAGAACATGTTAGAATCATGTAAACACATTTTTCAAAATATCTATTTTTATCTCTGCTTGAAGGGCATACTTGTTTCTTTGTATCGGCTTGGTGATATGTTAGAGAGAGACGAGTCAGGGCCATTTAATGAACCACTGATTTACACTTTCTTCACAACATTTATATACTCTCAGAGCTTTCAATATTTTTCTAGGCATGACTGTATTTCTAGATGTAACCCCTCCTTAGCAGCAGAATTTCTATCTACCCATTAGTATTCACTGCTAACTATATGTTCTCTGGGCTCTGGAAACATGGCATAATTATGGCTTTTGCCTTTTTCCCCTTCCCCCTCAACAATTTACTTTAGATTTCTTATCCGTCATAGGTGCCACTTTTTTGTTGTTGTTCTGGTTAGAACGCTAAGATATACATTTGAATCTTAATAGTTTTGTTCTAGAAGTAAATTTAGTGACCCTTGGTCCCAGCATACCCATTACCCAGATGAACTAAGGGTCACAGGTGAAGTTGCTCATGTAAAGTTTCAGGAAAGTGGCCAGCAGTACTTTTCCCTGTGTTCGTATTGTTGACCAAGGAATGTCATTAATTTATAACACTTTGGTTTTTTATTCTTTTATTATTAGAACTCTATGCTAGAAATCTAGATCACCAGTTTTTAAGGCTAAACTCCATTCATGAGACAGAGTATAAAACACATGTTGCCTGTAACCTGAGCCAGGGTTCTATTTTTGTGGCATAAATGTAACTCCAGAGTTTTCTGATCTGTTTCACAGTACCCTGAATGACTATAATTACCTGTTCTGTATAGATCTCACCTGTATAGTACCTAGACTTCAAGAGGGTCTCCCTGTTTCAGTATGAATTATCGAGAGTTTTGTGATCCTCACATCTTACGGTTGATGTCCCCATGGCTCTGGCATTCATCTGGTTGGTGGTCTCAGCAGTCATCTTGTGGAGGACCTGCTGTCCCGAGAAACTCCCTTCTCCATCATCAGTGGTGGCCAGTGAGGAAGATCAGAGCTGTCTCAGGGGGGATGGCCTTCGTCAGTTCAGTTCCTTATCTGTTGACTAAAAAGGTATTATTGACACAAGTAGGCAGCTTTCAAAGTTGTTTATGCTCAGGGTTTTTTTTTATTAGTTTCAGGTGTACAAAACAATTCAATAATTATACTTTTCACCCCTCACAAAG
>NW_017731976.1:318189-319576 GCF_001890085.2 Hipposideros armiger | reverse complement strand
GCCAGCCCCTCAATTGTTTAATGTCTGTTCATTTCATCAGTTTTTATAAGTGCCAGTTGCCATTGTAACACTCTCAAGAATCTTACCTCTATCTTTTCCCCTACTTATCTCCTACCCTGGATTAATTGTTGTAGCCTTTATGGAATACATGATAGATCAAGATTTTCTGCCAGTATCTGTTAGGACAGAGTGGGACCTAACTGAGAACATCAGCCAGCATAACTTACTCTCTCTGAGTGAAGTAATCCTGGGCTCCTCATACACTCATGCCCTGTGATAAATAATTCTGGGATGAGGGATGCTTCCTAACATTATACTAAACACTGCTATGACCAGGCAAATGTAGCTTAATTAGGTCTCTGTTCCAGGAAGTATGACTACTGGGAGATAAGAATGTGAAGCACATGAAATGGCTCCCTTTTCAGGACTAACATCTTGTTCATCAAAGCTCAGCTCCAGACTCCACCTTGTTAGCCCACCGACCGAAGTTGTTATCATAAACCCTGAATCCAAACCAATTCTCCACCTTGGATCATCAGCTTTTAAATTGCCCAGACTGAGCCTTAGATACTGACAAGATCTTCCCATTATTTTTCCCTCCTGAGATATTACATAGCTGATTAAATACTATTTGTATTACAATATTGTGCCCCTTTGTCTCATTTTCATGCCCTCTC
The DNA here is from genome assembly GCF_001890085.2 of Hipposideros armiger. Lineage (NCBI taxonomy): Eukaryota > Metazoa > Chordata > Mammalia > Chiroptera > Hipposideridae > Hipposideros > Hipposideros armiger. Next base: position 318,899 of record NW_017731976.1, on the reverse strand, counting down.
TTGAATTTTGTGACTTGAGAAGAAATTCATTGTATGTCAGTCGTGAACCATAGAACAGTTCAGCTCCGTGGTGCTACAAAGAAAATCAAAAAACATTTGTTGAGTAGAAAGGGGGAGGGGACTGTAAAATATAGGATTTTTTTCCCCAAAGCAATACCTTATTTTCAGTGTCTCTGATTAACTTGTAACTTTTAGTGTTTACTAATCTAGTGGTAGATGTTGCTTTAATATATTAAAAAAGTAATAATCTTTCAACTTTGTAGTTCAATTCTTCAATTTTCCTATTTAATAAGTATTTGAATTCATTTTTATATTCGTAAGACCTATAATAATTTCTTTCATAATTTCTCTGTTGTAAGAAACAAATCAAATCTGAAGATGTTTTCATGACTGCTTGTAAAATTAATGTTTCAAACACTTTGAAATATGAATATTCACACTCAGGAAATACTATTTTACAAAAGCAAGAATAATTACAAGTCATTACTCAAGTGTTAAAAACTCACTAAGGAACTTCTGGTAAGATGGTGGAATAGACAGACGCTGTGCCGACTGCCTCCCAGGATCATACCAAAATTACAAATAACTTATAAGATATTCAACCTCGGAAGTTCCCTGGATACTAGATGAGTAGAACCTTTAAAGGAAGGACATAAGGAGGAGGCCACGTCGAGTCTGGTAGGAGGGGCGGAGACAAGAGAGGGCAAACC
>NW_017731976.1:311178-312015 GCF_001890085.2 Hipposideros armiger | reverse complement strand
TGATGTTGTATAATATTGTATGTCAACTATAAGTGAATACACAGCCTCTCCAACACTTGTTATTATTTGTCTTGTTGATGATAGCCATTCTAACTGGTGTGAGGTGATATCTCATTGTGGTTTTTATTTGCATTTCTCTGATGAGTAGTGATGTTGAGCATCTTTTCATATGTTTATTGGTCATCTGTATGTCCTCTTTGGAGAAATGTCTCTTCAGGTCCTCTGCCCAGTTTTTAATTGGATTATTTTGTTGTTGTTGTTGAGTTGTATGAGTTCTTTATATATATTGGATATTAGCCCCTTATCAGAGGCATTGTTTGCAAATATCTTCTTCCATTTGGTTGGTTGCCCTTTTATTTTGTCAATGGTTTCTTTTGCCGTGCACGAGTTTTTTTAGTTTGATATAGTCCCATTCATTTATTTTAGCTTTTACTTCCCTTGCCTTTGAGTTTGAATTAATAAAATCCTCATTGAACTCAAGGTCCATAAGTTTGGTGCCTATGCAGCTGATTGTTTCGGGTCTTATGTTTAGGTCTTTGATCCATTTTGAGTTAATTTTCGTACATGGTGACAGATAGCAGTCCAGTTTCATTCTTTTGCATGTGGCTTTCCAATTCTCACAACACCATTTATTGAAGAGGTTTTCTTTTCTCCACTGTATGTTTTTTCCATCGTTTTACTTCCCATCTGTGTGTGTTTTTCAACCTGAAGTAAGTCTCTTATAGGCACCGTATGTAAGGCCTTTGGTTTTTATCCATTCATCCCTCCTATGTCTTTTGATTGGAGCATTTAATCCATTTACATTGAAATCAATTGTTGATAGATACGTAGCTATTG
>NW_017731976.1:308583-311145 GCF_001890085.2 Hipposideros armiger | reverse complement strand
TGAAAAGTTTACATTGGTTTTATGAAGCCGTTTAGGCAGTGGTAGTAGTAGTAACTTCCTTTCTTACTCCCTTCCTTCTCTCTCTGTCACATTTCTGAGTGGTGGTACTAAATTTAAATCAGCAATAAAAATATTATGAACATTGGGTTTTAAGCTAGTAAAGTTTCTGAATTCTTTGCTCTTACCAATAATTATTTCTTAATGTACAAGTAATTCTCCATGTATCTCCAAAAGATTACTTCCTTTTGTTTACTACCCTTCAGGGAAACACATTCCTTCCTGGAATAAATGTTGCCCTAAGTAAAAATTGACAGAAGCTACCCTCAGGATTATGACAAGAAAATAGCCAAGTGCAGCTCATGTGTAATAACTTTAGATATGTAATGAAATTATTTCAGATATTTCATTGTTACATATGCAATAAAATCACACTGTACTGATTTTAGGTATATTGAGAGAAATTTTTTTCAGTTTGTTAAGAATATTTTGATCCACTTTTATTTTTACATTTTAAAGATAAACAAAGGAAAATAAGGGAAAGAATATCTGGCCTCTAAATGTTTAGATGGCTTTTAACATTGTAGGGATATGAACAACTCATGAGAAATGTTTAGAACAATAATCGATTAGGCTTATTCTTTTACCATGGATTGCTGCTTATTTCCCAAAGTTACTTTCCGTCTGCTTTTTATATTACCTTCAGTGTTAGTACATTAAGTATTGATTCATTTACTCAACAAATGTTTATTGAACAGCTGTTATATGATATTTACTGTTTAGACACTGGAAGTCATGTAGTGCAGTGAATACAACACAACCAAAGCAGATTTCTGGTGACTTCAATTTTGGAGCTGTGGTGAGAAATCTAGTGGATGTTAGTGATTTCCATTGAAAGTTTTGTGGGAAATGTGAGCCTAGAGGTCTCTCCCAAGCTGTCATTGTCAGTGAGATATTTGGAGATATCTCTGGAGTAAGACTTTACTTTTCACTCATCACTTCAGTAGAAATTATTTAGTTTTCTCTCAGCAAATCAAAAGATGAAAACTTAGTAGAAATTTCGCTTAGCATGATAATCTCAAGATGCATCCATGTTGTCACAAATGGCACTATTTTGTCTTTTCTTGTGGCTGAGTAGTATCCCATTGTATATATGTACCACATCTCCTTTATCCAATCATCTATTGAAGGACACTTCAGTTGTTTCCATGTCTTGGCCACCCTAAATCAAGCTGCAATGAACATCAGAGCACATATATCTTTACGGATAAATGTTTTCAGGTTTTTTGGGTATATACCCAGGAGGATTGCTGGGTCGTATGGTGATTCTATTCTTCATTTTTTGAGGAACCTCCACACTGCCTTCCATAGCGGCTGCATCAATCTGCATTCCCACCAACAGTGTATGAGGGTTCCTTTTACTTCACAGACTCTCCAACATTTGTTATTATCTGTCTTGTTCATGATAGTCATTCTAACTGGTGTGAGGTGATATCTCATTGTGGTTTCGATTTGCATTTCCCTAATAGCTAGTGAAGCTGAACATTTTTTCATAAATCTGTTGACCACTTAGCTCCTTGAGAAAAGTTTCTGTTCAGGTCATCTGTCCATTTTTAATGGTATTTTTATTTTGGGTATTAGCTCCTTATCAGAAGCATTCTTTGTTTTGTTGAGGGTTTCTTTTTCTATGCAGAAGTTTTTAGTTTGATATAGTCCCATTCATTTATTTTTGCTTTTACTTCTCTTGCCTTTGAGATCAAATTCATAAAATCCTCCCTAATACCAAGGTCCATAAGTTTAGTGCCTATGCTTTCTTCTATGTAATTTTTTGTTTCAGGTCTTATGTTTAGATCTTTGATTCATTTTGAGTTAATTTTGATAAATGGTGACAGATAGCAATCTAGCTTCACTCTTTTACACATGACTTTCCAATTTTCCTAGCACTGTTTATTAAAGAGGTTTTCTCTCCATTGTATGTATTTGGCTTCTTTGTCAAAAATTACTCTCCCATATATATGTGGGTTTATTTATTGGTTCTCAGTTGTATTCCATTTGTCTGTTTGTCTGCTTTCCTGCCAATACATGCAGTTTTGATTATTGTCTTTTTGTTGAGATTATTATGCTAAGCAAAATAAGTCAGACAGAAAAAGTTGAGAACCATATGACTTCACTCACATTGGGTATAAATCTTAAAGCAAAAAATGAACAAGACAAATAAACAAGCAAACAAAAACTCATAGACTCAGACAACATTTTAGTGGTTACCTGGGAGTAAAGAGGTTACCAAAGGGTTAGTGGTAGAAGAGGGTAAAAGGAGTCAAATATATGGTGATGGAAGGAGAACTGACTCTGGGTGGTGAAAACATAATGCAACATATAGATGATGTATTACAGAATTGTACACTTGAAACCTACATAATTTTACTAACAAATGTCATCCCGATAAATTTAATAATTAAAAAAATAAATAAATTCTAAGGAAAAGTATGATGCCATAAAAGGCATTATTTAGATATGTTTGATAATGGAAAGATTTTTTTTATGATAGTTGAGAAAAATGCATGT
>NW_017731976.1:239367-307925 GCF_001890085.2 Hipposideros armiger | reverse complement strand
GGGTCAAATAAATGGTGACAGAAGACTAGACTCTGGGTGGTGAGCGATATTTAGATGAAGTATTATAGAATTGTACACCTGAAACCTATATAATGTTATTAACCAATGTCATCCAATACATTTAATTTAAAAATGCAGAGGAATAAGGATGGAGAAAACAAGCCTGGAGTACTTGAGGCACCTCTGTGTAATTGAAAATAACTGTACCTGTCTTTCTTTACTAATTAGATTACAAGTTCCTTAAGCCTAAGGGCGATTTATTACAATTTCTACTATCCAACACAGTGATCCGCTCAAACCTCACAATCAAAAGTCATTGTAAAATTTAATTTAGTCTGTGGTCGGTTTGTTAAACAAATATTACATGCTTTAAATGTAGCAGTCATTTTCTTACTGAGAATAATAAAGAGAAAGCTTTGCAGAAAGTGCCATTTCACCAAGGAAACTTTGTTCAGATGTAGACTTTTTTTTCTATAAGCAACTCAACTGCTGACAAATTAGCTCCAAATTTATTGAAGACATATTTTAAATAGTAACAGTTGAATGTGCTGATGGATGCCAGCCTTGATAATTGTCATTTAAAATTGTTCCTTGTACATTCATCTTCTGAAATGTTTATGTTTTTTCTTAAAATGTAGATTACTAATGCCATCTGTGTAGGTCACATTCACTTGACTTATTCAGCTATTGATATTTTAATTCATCTCTGTACAGTTATACTGAGTCTCAGTTAGTAATAGCAGGTTAATGAGAAAGTGTGAAAATTATGTTACAAACAAGTTAATAAGAAAGTGTGAAAATTATATCACAAACAAGTTAATGGGAAAGTGTGAAAATTGTATTACAATGTTTGAAAGGGTGAATATTAGTAATGCATTCTGTTTATATTTTCATTGTTAAATTGTAGAAAATGAACTCTCATGCAGTCATTCTTTTTTTAACCAATAAATAAAACCAGGGCCGGCCAAGTGGCGCGTTGGTTAAGAGCTGGCTTGGGACGCCAGAGGGCCGCGGTTCAGATCCCACATGAGGGCCAGTGACACTGCCCTCCACAGCTAAGATGCTGAGCAACAGCTCAACCTGGAGCTGGGCTGACATGAGTCGCCAGCGACGGCGTAGGCTGCAGCCCCTGCTGCAGTGGGTTGCCATGGGCTNTGGAGGGCAGTGTCACTGGCCCTCATATGTGGGATCTGAACCGGGGCCCTCTGGCGTCCCAAGTCAGTTCTTAACCATCGCGCCACTCGGCCGGCCCATCTTGAATCCCTCTTAGTAAATGTCTATTTTAATCAACTATGAGGCAAAAACATTATTTTGTGACACTTCAAATGTAAAGAAATGAATTGTTTTGGTGGGGTGTACTATTGCTGAAATTGGTGAACACAAAATGAGTATATTTATTTTTTAGCGTCAATATCATTTATTCTGGCCCTACCATAGTTTTCCTTCTGCTATGACTGTCAAGGTTGATGTGAAAATTATATAGTTAATTAACTTACACTCTAATTATTTAAAAAATACATTTATTTCATTGTCTATAGACATCAATATGTGTTACAGGAGCCTACAGTGTTACAGGAACAGACACTTCTAAAAATTTCATGTCAGACCTGACTTATGATTATGCCATTTCATTGGCATAGAGTAGCCAGTCCCTGGTGGTTGTTTCTTTGGGGTAACAGGAGCTTGAGATGTCCTCATTTGCCATTTTATTTGTGTCACTCTCAGGCAGGGGTACTTTATAAAGACAGTGTTTTTATCAGTTCTCACTGCCAACTCACCTGTGTACGGTTTATCCAGTGTTACCAGCTCTCACTATCAACTTACCAGTATATGGTTTATCTTATTGTTCTTATTGAGCTCCATGCCTCTTCTTAATTGCTTACCATTGAAATCTCCGTGGTTGTCAAGAGTACCTTTAGGTTTCAACTTCCCAAGACTCTGTTTCAAATATAGTCATTTCCTTTAGGGAGAGCATTAGAGTTTTCTGATCTCAAGGTGGTTTCTTGTTTTGCTGGCCTCTCTCTCCTGGCCTGGAACCTGTCTTGTGAGTGTGCAGGGACAGAGACTGCCAGGACCCCACTGCTGTTGACCTGGAGTAGAGCTTCCATGCCTTGTGTGTGTGAGTGGGGGAAGGCAAACCCCTACCTCTCAGCCACACTCATGAGGATATAGTCTCTGAAACCCGGAGTGTGAGGAAATGATAAATGCTAGTGGTCTGCCTCTCCTGGTGGGATTCCACATCCTTTGATTGGGAGCTGAGTAGAGAGGGGTTCCATGTTATTGTCCCTTCTTCCCACTGGGAGCAGAGCTTCTGTCAAGCTCAGCTGGGAAAGGAGCACTTGGGGAGCAGTCGTAACTCAAGGGCAACAGGCTCTCACTGTCTTACTGAGCTTTAGTAGATTTTCTTGTTTCCTCATTTGCTGTATGACCTTAGGACAATTTCCAGAGACTATAAATGTTTTGTTTTGTTTTGTTTAATTTTTCACTTGTTATGGTTGTCTTACTGGGTCTGAACTCACAGTGATCCTCATGCCATCATTCTGGATGTGGGATTTCCTCTTATTCCTTTAACCCAATAAATGCTAAGACCACGTGGTCTTTAGTGACATCACATGGAAGATTGGAAAAGTCTCTCCTTCAGAAGCAGGATGACTATTTCCAGTGAAGAACAGACTTTAAAAATATATCAAATTCAGGGAATTGAGCACAATGTATTTGTGAAGTTGAAAACAATTTAAAAAAATAAAAGAATAAAACCACATTAGTACTTTGTAGTTGGCAACTGCCATACGAGATCAGACAATTAAGTTTGTGAATTCATCCTAGAAAAGGTGCTACATACCTCATTGCTGAATATCACTATGGTTACCTTCAAAGTACTCCCCTTGGGAAGCTATGCACCAACACCAGCACCTAGTCCAGCCTTCAAAGCAATTTTGAAACTCTTTCTGAAATGGCCATCAGAAGGGTAATTGTATTACCCTTGATGTCCTGAATGTCATAAAAATGTCTTCCTTTCAATATTTCCTTTATCTTCAGGTAAAGAAAGAAGTCATTGGGGGCCAGATTAGGTGAGTAGGCTGGGTGTTCCAATATAGTTATTTGTTTGCTGGCTAAAAACTCCCTCATAAACAGTGCTGTGTGAGCTGGTGCATTGTCGTGATGCAAGAGCCATGGATTGTTGGTGAAAAGTTCACGTCGTCTAACTTTTTCATGCAACCTTTTCAGCACTTCCAAATAGTAGACTTGGTTAGTGTTTGTCCAGTTGGTACAAATTCATAATGAATAATCCCTCTGATATCAAAAAAGTTTAGCAATGTTTTTGCAACAAGTTTGTGAACTTAATTTTCTGACCTCGTAAAGCACCTATGTCAACACATCAGTGTTAATGATGACACAATGTTCCCCAGGGAAGGATGGCAGCAAAGAAAAATTCACTCACTATTTAGTGACTTCACTTACAGTGAAAGTTACATGAAACAGAAATATGAGCCTTTTTGTGCACTGTGTTCTGCTTCTGTGGCTGATTATCAGCTTACAATGGCTGAGAGTCATGGCAGTGCAGACCAGCTGTCTGAAATAGGTGTCAGAGCAGCTCCACATACTGAGCCATCTGCCAGCATTCACATCTTTTCGTTAGTTTGTATCTGATTTTTTTCAGTCCGTAGAATAGCTAGTCAAGAGACCAGGTAGGCCACTGCAAACGTGGGGGAGAGCAAGCATCAGTGTTCAGGAGGCAACCCCAGGGAGCTGTCATGGTGAGCTCTTGGAAATGAAGGCAACATCTTGACGGGTCTCTCGTGATCATCCCATTTTAGAGATGAGGGGCCAGCACCAAAGTTGGAGGTACTCAGTGCATGGTGCTACCTTCTAATAGAAGTGTGATGGGAGTCCTCCCTCCTTGCCTTCTAACCTGATGCTTTCCACAGCGTCTAGTCCTGATTCCTTTAAAAAGCTACAAATCAGCATATTGTTCTGCGGATAAGAAAGCTGTTGGGTGGGTGTGGACTTGACCACTGAGTGTCTTTGAAAAGTTCATCTCCAGTGTCTTTCACATCCAGGGTCCTGCACAATCTGGTGACAGGATAAGGAGCTCCTCTCTGCTACCCTTCTACCCCCACCTGGAGCACAGTTACAACTACCTAGCATTTCAAAGAGGGTACTGTAAGCAAAAATGACTTAAAAGTAAGCTTTGGCACTGGCTTATGGAGACAGCCTTTATTTTGGAGTTCTCATAATGAACACTGTTACTTAATGGCATAATCTGTCCATGTCCCATTCATTGTAAATCCGGGAGGCACATGGGAAGGTCTTCTGGCTGCATCAGGACCCACAGGACTGTGTGTGTGACCTGAGGAAGGTGGATACGAGGGAGCAGGGAGCCCTGTGCTCCTAAGAGGAATGAAAACCTCATGCTTGTAGGTAGTGTGAAGACTCCACTTTCAAATTTAGTATTTGAATTCAGTTTTCTTAATTCAGGTACCCTGTTTCTCTGTGGTTTAGGGTCTGCCAGATATATCTTGTTAGGATTCTACTACTGAGATTTGAACACACTATTCAGTTAGGTAAAGAAGCATGTGCAAATAGTATAGAGTATATTAAAACTGCATGTCTTGGGAACTATGATAAGATTACTTAAAAANTCATTTATTTCTTTTTCTGGATTTTGTTTTCCTATCCTTTCATTTGGGACATATTTCTTAGTTTCCTCATTTTGGCTGCCTCTTTATGTTTGTTTCTATGTATTAGATAGATCTGCTATGTCTGTCAGTCTTAGCCAGGTGACCCTATATAGTAGGTGCCCTGTGGGGCCCAGTGGTACAGTCTCCTTTGTCACCTGAGCCAGGTGCTCCAGGTGTATTGCTTGTGTGGGTTGTGTGTGTCCTTTGTTATAGTTGAGCTTTGATTGCTATTGGCACATCAATGGGTGGGATTGACCCTCAGGCTGACTGGCTGTGGGATTTGGCCAAGTCCACAGGTTAACAGGCTGCTGTGTGGGGGGCTTACACCACTGAATGGAATTTGCCACAGTGGACCCTGGTGCCTTTTGAGTCCACCCTTTGTGTGTGCCAGTTGTGGAGCTAATTGGGCAGTGCTCTGCTGTGGTCTGAGACCAAACTCCAAATATTCTGGTTCCAGGACCTCTTAGAAGAGGCTCTGGTGTAGGCTCAGGTCAGCCACTGCCTGTGACGGGCCAGAGACTATCTGGTAGGAGTTACAAAGTGATCCACAGTTGTTTGCTGCCTGTGTTAAACCTGGAGGCATGTGCGAGAGGCCACTTTGTGAAGCAAGGATGGCTGTCACCAGTACCAGTCCTGGGGTAGCTCCCCAAAATGCCAGGACACCCTGAGGCCTGCTGACACCTGTCAGCTCCTTTAAGGTTCAGCCACTGATAAAGCTTTGTGCAGTACACAAGTTGGGTGAGGGAGGGTCTCAGGAAGTCACAAGAGTGGGATGAATTATGGTCACCATGTTAATGTAGATTCTGATTTGGTGCCAGAGATGAGCCTGAAGCTACTCAGCAAAAGCCTCAGAGCACACTGAAGCCAGTCATCACCCGCTGGGGCCTGAGGACTCTGATAGTTTTCTCAGAAAAAGTGCAATGTGGGTGGGCAGGGCTGGCTGCTCTCGAAAAAGTGCCTCTGGTGTTAGTGGAGTTGGGTGAGGCTGGGTTTCAGTGAGTCAGCAGATCAGAGCAGCGAAGCTCGCTGGAACAATCATATTGAGATTTGAGCCGTGAGGGGGTGAACTCAACACAGGAAAGATGGTGCCTGCCTGCCAGTTGCCTGTTACACAGAAGGAGGATGCCACACAGGGAAAATGCCGATTGTCCTCCAGCCTTCTCCTTGACACCACACACCCCAGTCTGCCTCCTGCATGTCTCTGAGGCCCCCTGAGTCACTGTCCCTCCGCTGGAGCCCAAGGTGAGCGCCTGTGAGTGTGTGAGTCTGTGTGCGGGCTGTTCAAGAGGACGCCTGGGTTTCCCACAGCTTTCCATCCCACCCAGATTGTCAGAATCCCCATTGTTTTTCACAGCCAGATGTTGTGGAGGCTCCTCTTCCCAGCACTGGTGCTTCATGATGGGGAGTCAGTTTGGGGAGCTAAGGTTCTCTTGCTCCTCCATGGGGAACTCCTGTGGGTGATATATCTCTCCTGATTTTCAACTGCCACACCTGGGTGTGGGCCCGCCTGTTTTGCATCTCTACCCCTCCTACCAGACTCAGTGTGACTTCTTCTTTATATCTTTAGTTATAAAACTTATTTTCAGGTAGACTTCAGATGGTTCTTCAGGTTGATTATTCTATAATTTAGTTGTAATTTTAATGTGTTCATGGAAGGACACTGGCACAGTCTTTACCTACTTAACCATCTTGGATCACTCTTTTTTTTTTAGATTTTTTTTAATTGGGGAATTGGGGGATGGGAACAGTGCTGGGGAATTGGGGGAAGGGGAACAGACAAGTTGCTTGTTGTTTTGTTCTTCAGTCTAGTTGTGGAGGACGTTGCTTCACTGGCCCAAGTTGGCACCACCATTGCGCTCTTCCTGGGAGAGGCAGATCAGTCGCTGGCTTCTGGACGGCCACTCACGGGGGCTGCTGGCCGCTCACGCTGGCTGCTGGCTACACACAGTAGCCCATGGCAACCCACTGCAGCAGGGGCTGCAGCCTNAGTGGTAATCACAACCCTTAAGCACCTAGATGAATTTCTTACCGTGTAACAGACAACGTCAAGTGCTCTGAAGGTCCTTTCAAGACATTTGCTTTACAGAGAGGGGGTAGGGGGTGGGGGCATGAAAAAAAACCCCAACAAACAGAAAATACTACAAATAATCAGAGACTGATCTTCAATGAAACAGCAGTGAAGTTATAGTTTGTTACCCATGGCTGATTAGCATGAGGTCATCCGCGTGGTAGATCAGCCGTGATGTCTGTGGAAAACCAAAGTAAGGGCGTCGCTTACATAAACGAAGGGGGCCAGGACTCCTAAGAAGTAAGCAGAAGGCCACCCAGATTTTACCTGCCCAACGGTGGTAGGCGTGCCCTCGGTCTATCAGCTACGGCTGCCCAGCATGGGGCGCTGTGCTCCAGGCGTTAACTTCTTGTGTCTCGGGCGGACCGTGTGAGCGGAGCAAGCTCCCGTGGGGCTGGAGAAGGCTGGGAAGCAGAAAGCTCAGGTGGGATGCTCCAAGCAGGGTCATGTTAGAACATCCTGGGACTTCTACAGCGGTCGTGGCAGAAATCGGGCGTGGTTGAAGGGTTTGTAACCAGGGCCATCTAAAGAGAAGGCTGCAGGATGCTTACTGTCATGCATAACGCCAGCATAAGCCAATGTGGTGTGCTAAATAACAAAACTCAGGCGAAAATTTGAATGACATGATTAACCTAACCATCCACATTACTGAACATTATTTATGCTGCAGAATGAAAGAAAGGGTTTTGTTTTTTTCTTTTTTGAATGGTGACATCCATAGAAATTAATTTGTTCAAGTTTTTTTTAATACAAAGACTTTTAAACACTGAGCTACTTATAACTGGAGACCAACACTATATACTTTTAATGTTTTTAGATTTATAAATGGACTGATTCTTTTCGTTGGGACACAAACTAAAATGATGATGCCACCCCAAGGAATCCTTAAACAAAATACATTGATTAAAATACATTTTAAAAGTTAATCTCTAACCTCTGCACTATAGATAATACTCAAGTGTGATATAAATCTTTGTATGTTTGATGACTCTTTTAGTGATTCCAGGAGTTTTCTCCTTTGAAGCACAATAATTAAAATTTTCTAACTTTTGTAATTCTACTTAGCCACTTTTAACTTTTAAAACATTTAGCCACTTTCTTATTCCGTTATCCTTGACGAGTTCATGAAATAAATAATACATTTCACTGGCTTTTGAGTCAAACATTAATCTGTGATAGATGTGAAACTTACCCTGTTTTAAGTTTATTTAATAAAGTTTTATCAATTATCTTCTAGATAAACCACACTTAATGCAGCAGGCACACTAGTTATATTCTGAACAATAATTTTTATTCAACTAGTACTACTTGGAATTTTAGTATTTTATTCTCCTTAAATAGATCATTGTAAAGTTCTAAAAATTATCCATGTAGTTTACACGTTTCTTCAATCTTTAACATAATCCAGCAAGTATAAGTTTCACAGGATAGTTAAGAATAAATATCTGTAAAAGAAATAAGTGAATTGTATGGTAGAAGACGTTTTCTTTATACATAATGATCACGTTCAAAAAGCAAAGAGATGCGAAGGACAGTGGGGACGTACATTCAAGTTAAAGGTCATGTCTTGCAAACTGTACAGAGATGATCAGAAAATTAGTAAAATGGAAATCACCAGGAACTGAGTTAGGCTTCTTCAATGAGGTAAATCACAGAGAACATTGAAGGTCAGTTTGACAGAGAAAAATGGACAGTGTAATAGAGAGAAAAACAGACCCCATCATTACTTGCTTTTTTTGTTTGTTTGTTTTGTTGTAAGGAGGGTCTGAGAAGAGTGGAGCTGCTCCATCTTGGCCGGAACTAAAGTCAGATGATTTTAATTGATAGTTATGATTTACATGATGATGAAGTAGCTAAAAAACTACTTTAGTTCAGGTCTCCTATCAATAAAGTTACAATGAAATAAAAAGTAGTGTTCCATTACAGACATTGTACTGTTTATTTGATATTTGATAGGGCTGAAAGGAGGGTCACAGATGACCCTACATGCAACCGGGTTCCTTTCAAAATGCCATCTTGGTTTTTGCATTATTTTATCAATGTTATAATTTTTAATCCTGATATCTTAGTCTGTGTAAATCACATTTCCTTATATTTCAACATAGAATAAATTGAGGCAGCAGTCTGAAGCTTCAAAGACAACCATAGAACATCAAGTAACTATAAATAGTTTAACTTATGTACATTCTCTGAGATACCATGAGTATGGTTGATGTACATACAAAGTTGTCAATTGCATGTGCTCATGGAGATGCATCTTAATACCATGACAACAGTGGGATTATAGGAAGGTCCTGATTCTCACTGCATGGCCCTCTTCTCCCTGAAGATGGTTACCACTGTGGCTGTTGTGACCTTTTACCTGGAAGTCATGCAGATCAAGTCAAATACACATAGGTCAACATATGTACATTTAAAACTGTAGTTAGTGTCACTAACTCAGAGTAATCTGAGCTATAAGTCAGGTTGGAAACAGCAGTTTCTATTGTGATTATTCTGAATTCCTTTCAAATTGCTGTTCTTGAAGAATGAATGACATATAGGAAGAGCTTTAAACTTAAAAATACACATAGGGGTTAAGTTATACAAACAGCTTATTTTTGAAGATTGAAGAAAACAATTTATGTAAAATCCCACTTCAAACACAGATAATATAGAAATAGCTTTTGGATGTTATTTTCCATTAAATGATGACAATTCTTTCTTACCTTTGAAAAAAATGGATTTAGTATTTTGATAATCCTAAAAAAGACAGTATGTTATAACCAATCCAATAAAAATAACATATTTTCACTGAAATATTATATTTCTTCTACACATGAATATAATTTTTCTTAATAAATTATTTTATGCCACTAAGAACTATTTCATTTATTTATTTTTTTAGATTAACAACCTTCTCCAATTTCAAATTGAAACTCACTACCTGATGCAATGTTTTTTTTGTCAACCTTTAAAAAATAGTTCTTGCAGTAAAAGACAACTTGACTTATTTTCTCACGTAATTCAATGGAAGCAAATTCTTTTCCCTTTGACTACCATTTGAGTCTGGAGGATATGTTCTGAATTAAAGAATTTTAGTTAATGACAATGTGAATAATCAGTGTTTCATGTATTTCTTTCATCTGCTCTTTTGTGTTTGGTATCTAGCCTTTCACGTTTAGGAAAACCTGTAGTTATTATCTTTATTATTCTTTGTGCTCTGTCAATGCTGTCTGATCCAGTGTATCTGGCGTACTGTGCAATTCACCTCACCAAATACACCTTTGAGGGGGGTATAAAACTGTGGATGTGCTGTCAGAAATGCTGTTACATAGGGATATATTAGGGACAGCACTTTTTGAAAGGATTTTAAATTGAGCTAGGTTTCAAAGTATGGGTGGGATTGGGAGAATTGGAGGTGTCGGTGAACGTATTCAAAATAAGGAGGAATGCATGAGAAAGACCAAAACGTGTTCAGGTCTAGATTGAGACCTCACATGGTGCCTTTCCACTCAGGAGCAGATGGAGAGACAGTGGTCACAAAACATAGGTCTGTGTTGACTTGTAATCCTTGTGTCCTTCCATTATGAGCTTTAAAATGAGCTAATGTCATTTACGTCCTCATCATTTATTAATGATGACAAAACATGGATCTGATATCTCCCTCTCAGGAAAATATGTGCTGTCTCTCTTGGTAGCCTAACAGAATGGTTGAAATTTAGGTTTAAAAAGTATTTGGAGACATCTTCAAGTTTTATTTTTCACTGTATTTCTTAAGGAGCTGTAGTTACTATTCTTTCTACTTGATGGGTGTAGGGTTAAAAGTACAAAATCAGAGGCATAACTTAAAATGTCACTTAGAGCTCCTAACTCACAGCTCCATTGTGCCAACTCTTAGGGTGCTCACCCCTCATTAATTCTGTTATGATCTAAGAATCACAGAACCTGTCTGTCCCTTCCAAGAGACACAATGCTCAAATGCCTGCTGTCTTTCCTTGTCATTAGTTTTCCACATTAGGGATGTAGACCCTGTAATTGTTTTCCACTTAACACAATCATCAACTAAGCAGACCCCAGAAGTGTCCTGTGTACATCCGCCTGTCTCCATGTAGGTATGCACATCACCCCTCTTCCTCCCTGGGAGTTGTGAGATCCGGCTGCAGCAATGCCCAGCCGAAGGGTTTGGAGGATGGTAAGAGCATGCATATTAATAGCACCTTCCCTCTCTCCTATATCAATGTTTTAGAGAAAATCTGAGCTGAACTTTAACTTATTCTTAGGGCAGAATTCCCTGAATTACAAAAGCAGTGTTGAGAGGTAATTGAATATACTTAGATGTAGGTCTTAATTACCTTTTTGATTGGAGGTTTTTCTTTAGCATGGTATTTTGATAATGTAACAGGACCAATTATTTTGTGTGATCTCCCACTGTGTTTAGGAAATGCAGACTGTAATTTTGAGATAAGTAAGTTCAGTGGGAATAATGTTCTAAAAGTGTATCAATTATGGCAAGCTTTTAGTTGTATTTTTACTGGTACTAAAGCATTCCCAGTGATTGCGTTTTAACAATGTCATGATAATCTTTTACTTCTGCACCCTTTGATATTGAGATCTAGTCATCATAGGATGTGGGGTCACAGGGAAGGGTTCAGCCCTTAAAATTATGGAAAAAGTACTTGAAAATGGTTTTCCTTAAAGAAACAAGTTGAATTAGTAACACCTATTTTTAGTTAGACACACATGGCATTAAAGTAGAAACAGGAGTTCTATGGAAGATACAGCAGGTCAGGTTACATAGGTCAAAACACTGGTAATGTAAATGAGCTTGTAAAGCAATGATTGCACACTGCGCTCCTTGGGGTTACATTTCACTTTCATGTCTGTTGATGAGATTGCAAACACCCTTACATCTGTCCAGTACACCGAAATGCAGACTGCGTTAGTAGAGAAATGGAATGGAAAACACTGACTGCAGTGAGGAAGATGGGATAAGGCTAGGGGGATGCTGCAGTCATCCAGGTGAGAGAAGGTGAGCATCTGAACTAGAACATCCATGGTAAGAACAGAAATTGGAAAATGGATGAATTTTATGACATGGAAGGCCGTGGGTTTTGAAGGTCTAGAAGAGATGATGTCCCACTTTCTCACTTGGGCAGCTTTTGGTTGGTGGTACTTTATAATAAGATAGAAAATGCACTCTTGTGCATCCCCCCTGGACTGGAGGCCACTTTGGGAGCTAACATTAGGTCTTGGTCATCTTTGCTTTTTGTGTCCATAACCAGGGCCTAGCGAATGAGCTGCATGTATTGGCAATTCAAGAAAGTAAGTTTGATTCTACACAATGACCTGTCCTCTGACCATCAGGGCTCACCACAGAGGAAGCTTTGTGTCTACTGCATCCTCTTTTTATCCCACACCCAGAACTGAGTGAGTATGGCTGGGTCAATGTGTGTATGGTCCATGGAGTTGAGATGAGATGGTCTTCATCCCACTGAGAGAGGCATCTACCACTAAAAATAGTGGAACCAAAGGTGCTGCTCATGATAGAGAAGGGAGGCCAGCTCTAGGTGGGAGGTAAACTATGTTCTGTCTAAGGTCCCAAATAGTCTTGACAAAGGCTAAGACCTTGACATTCTTAAGATGAACCTCTTCAAGGAGGCTCAGTTTCCCTTTTAGCTTACTCATTCACATGGGAACTTTTTGTTAGCTTGGGATTCTTTCTATTAAAACCTTAAATGACATGGATTTTAGAAACATGTCGGTAAAAAAAACCATTTTAATAATCTCAATATCTCAAATGGAGTATCTTAGGTTGGTCTTGATGACACTCATGTCTAAGGTTTGGTTAGTAAAAATGTATATGTCTGTAGTAGTCAGGGTATACACATAGACACACACACACACACACACACACACACACACACAATATTTTCATACCTTTGAATGTTTTGCCACAACCTGAAGTATCTTTAGAATTCTTATTCATCATAAATGTGTGCCTTTCATTGCATATTGTTTGTGTTTTATATGAAGTAAGATAATTTCAAGTTAAATGTATTTCCCTTACATTTGTAATTGTGTAAATCAAATATAGCCCAGGTTACTGTAAAATCTAAATGGATAATGGAAATGAAACCAACTCAATATGGTTATCTTACTAGTAAAATTTATTCTCATTTACTATTCTTGCCATATCACTGAACTTAGAATTATTTTATGGGTTTGAGAAAAATTTTGCTCTGGGTTATTTCACATTCTTATTCATGATTTCCATTGTAATCATCGACTTTCTGTTCCTGTTTATCCACCTTGATTAATACTGTCTACAGATATAAAGTTTTCTGTGATTATGAAACACTCCAGTTTGGTCTTGAATCAACTAAACCAACAGTTCAATAGAATGACTGCATCCATTTACACAATAGTAATGATCCCAAGATTATTTTTATCAGATAATTGATAATCTCTAGAATCTCTGTTGGAAGGGACCCATGAGGATAGGGGTCAACAGTCTTTCCTAATTGAGGAATGTCTACAGCACCCCTAAGAAAACTAGCCACTTGTTGACTATGATTTTGTGAGGCAGTTTTAGCCATCAACAGTCCTATTGCCTTGGTGACTTTTAACAGTTGAATGTTATAATGAGCAATTTACACAGACTTGGTTTCTTCCTTAAACGCACCAACAGCAACATGGAATCTGTTCAACAGAACTTAAAAGTAGACCTGGGTCTTTCAACTTAACTCCTTGCAGAGTTCTATGTATTTCCTCCTGAAATGAAGTGATTGCCAATGGGAGAAGGAGATTTTCAGAGAAATTACCTGAAAGAAAAATTACTTCCAAGAGCAAATGTTCTCCATCTTGAGCCATCCCACCCTCCCCTCCCTGGGATATATGCACCCCTGCCCCAGTGTAGAATAGGACCAAAGGTGTTTGAAATTATTTCACTGTATTTTCTTTTTAACCCTGTTCACACCAGCAGTGTGTAAAGAAACAAATGGTGCCTGCAGCTTATTAAGTGCCTTCATTTCTCGTCAGCATTTAATCAAGTGAGAAAGCTATTCATTGCTTCAGAGACCTCAAATCATGACCATTATCTTCTTAATTCTGTGCAGCATATGAATACCCAAAGACTGGAAGCTTTAATATGAATATAATATACAAGAAAATGGAAAATATAAAGTATTCAATGCAGGCAGGGAGATAAAAAAATAATAATATTCCAAATATACTATGTGAATTTAGCATCAAGGTTTTGAATTAAGTCAAAATCTTTTAAAAGACATTTTATTTCAAATTAAGCTTTAAAATGCAGGAAAACAGAAAGATATGGAAATGCTTAATCTTTCTTTGAAAGAAAAAAATACTTTCTAGTTATATAAGCAAAAATCTAAGAGATAAATAATCAAGCATCGCTTCAAAATGATAAGTTACCAACAAAGAAATTATTAGGTTCTAGATAAAACTGTATGAAATGTGAACTTTGTGCTGTAAAGGAGACAACAAATTATATAATCTTTTACTTAAAAGAGTCATTTTCTCAGCTTTCTGAATGTTTTGAGAGCAAAGTGAGTAACAAAAGTCTATTTTTTGTTTTTAATGGTGAAGTGCATATATCACGTGGACAGAGTCATTTATTTCAGACGTGATCTGGGAAGAATGAAGTATATTTGCAGATTACAGCCCAGGAAAGTAATGGAAGCAGGCAATACAGAAAAAGGCAACAGAAATGTGAGAATAGTAGTTGACGCCAGAGTAAATTGTGACAAAAGATGGAGCTGCATTTCAGGAGTAATTTTTAGAGTCTACTTTGGATACTTGTATTGTCTTTCACTTAATAACTTAATAAAAGCTTATTTATGGTATTAAGAAAAGTTAGCTTTTAGGATAACGTGTTTACTAATACCCAAAGCATCATCAGCGTGAAGGCTTTTCTGATATTCCCACAGACTCCTATAGAACACTGTTCCATTTAAATATGCAAGTTTTTTTCAAAGAACTGTCAAGTAAGAAATGTTTCACTTCTTGAACTTGCAGTGAGAATTTTCATTTAAAATTATACCAAAATGCTTTTTTTGTGATTTAAAAAAATCATTTTGTTCTTGTCAGTGTTAATGGAATTTGTCTAGAAAAGCTTAGGCAAGTTAAGGTGGAATTGTTTTATGAGGAAATTGCTGTATTTTCTGAGTGGCTCATTTCTGAAATCTATCTTGGACTTTATTTTATTCTTTCCTATCAGTCTTTGTAGGATGAAAATGTATTTTTACAACACTAGTCAGCTCTGTATTTCAGGTGTGTTTCACAGGTTGGTGAGACAACTTGACAAATAACATCAAAAGTATATAATGAGAATTAAGTAATTCTCCCCAACGCTAAAATTGTGTGGCATGAAATTTCTAAATGCTCTTCTAGAAAGTGCTATTTGACCAAAGGTGAAATAATACTTGACTTCCTGTTGGGTTCTCAGACTTTAAAAAAATGCATCATTTTAAGTCTTAAATAGATGATAGATAGATAGATAGATAGATAGATAGATAGATAATAGATAATACATGTATAATATATGTAAAATTCATTTTAAATGAAACTGTAGGGCAATTCAGATTTTGGTCTTTAGCATCACTTATACTTTCATAAAATAGAATCATAAAGCAACTCCATGTCAATAAGTGATGACAAGATAATTAGAATAAAAGTATTTAAAATAAGAGCTTCTTTTCTTTGAACGGGAGGATTCGGGTTGTGATTTAACAAAAGGTTCACTGAATATCTATTAGCAGGCCTCAGAAGCCATCATTGGATATTGAAATACTGCTAACTCTAATAGTAGCTTGTACAAGCTGATATTTACAGAGCACATATTATAAACTAAATATTACAAATGTCTCCTCAAAATGAACAGCTGACTACATTCCACCTAAGCCACCTGAGAGCCACCTGTGACCAGGGTGGTTAGAATAAGTGCCTAATCTTGAAGCTACTATATGATACCTCTGGGAAGCCACACACCTTTCATGCTTAAAAAATAGAAAACCACTAGCTAGATTGCGAAAGAACAAAAGCAACCAAGATATGAACAACCTACTGCACAATAATAAGAGAAGGCAAAATCTTTCTTGACTTAATTCTCATGGGTTCACAGGGATAAAACTACTTCTACAACCCCGCCCACCTCCCTCTATCCCAAATCTTTAGTCTAGATGTTTTCCTAATAAGAATGATGACTTTAGTTTGGGGTGATCATATTCCAGTCGTCCAATGATTAGTTGTTGCCTTCTTTCCCACCCTCTTAATGAAAAGTACCAAAAGGATTCTGAGATCATTTTCAAGTTTATCTACTTGGTTGTAGTAGATTCTTTAACTTCACACTTTGGTGTTTTCCTTTCTTTACGTGACTACAAATGATTATCATAACTAGTTTTCTAATAACATCTATGATTTGTAAGTATTAAGGGAAGAATTTGATTAATACACAAAATGCGAACCAACTAAAATCAATTTTCCTTCCATCTCCTCTTCTAAGTTGGTATTTAGTTTCCTTAATGGTGTATGAGTAGGTAGGGTCTGCTGTGCAGAATCTAAAGAACATCATTGTTGGTAAAGATGAATGAAGTAGAGATAGTATCAGTAATCTTACATTATTCATTTTTACCATGTTCACCATTTTCATAATGACCTCATGAAATAGCCTGGTTCAACAACAACAACAACAAAAGTGTATGGAATAAACACCTGAGGTTTAGAAGTTAATCAAATAGATGCATACACTATAAAGCTTAGAACTGTACAGCAGGGGCTCAAATCCAGGTTATGCTGCCCTTCTCAAAATACAGTGTGGGTAATTAAACAATTATTGGTTGTAGAAAAGAATGAATCAACTTTGCCTCATGTTCTATTAGGTCAAGCAAACTGATTGCATCCATTCATTGTATCTAGCCCAAGAAATGGAAACAGTTCTTCCTTTTTTTTTTAATGTAGCTAAAATAGCTTTAGTTTCTTTTTTTAATCACACTTTTGCCATTATCGGTGCTTTTTGCAAACATCAGCTTTTTTTAGGCTTTGATTTGATATAACTCATTAGTCTTCCTGACATAAAGTACAAGGTTGCAACATTCCTTGAAAATGCCCTTGAGTGTGTAACCTTCTCCTCCAACTTTTTGACTTATTCTTCTATAACCTGAGCTCTGTTGTAATATGGTGCATTGACTTTCATTGAGAAAGTGACTTGAGATTTTTTTCTTATCTTCTTCATTAGAATAATTTCTGATTATAAAATCAAAACTCACTGTGAGTCATCTAATCTTCCTTAATCATATTGCCTTTTATGTTTTAACAGTAGAATTGAAGTAAAGAATAAAAGCATTTATTTTTCATAGGAATTTTTCTCTTGAGCATTTTATTGCATTTGAAAAAAAAGAGTAACAGAGCAAAGGGGAAAAAAACTTAAAAAAAACCTTAAATATAATTAACAATTATGGATATACTATAAATCTCTTTCTAAGTTATACCGTATATATACCAAATTAAATGGAATTTTCTCACCAAAGTGGTAGAAAGTTAAATACTGTATCACACACACTCTTCTGCAATCAGAGTTCTAGATTTAAGTAGCACCCATGTGAAATTGTGATGTTAGATTAGCAACTGGAAGTGATGTGGAGGCCATCTGTTTTTGTTGCAGCATTGTGATTGCAAAGGACTGCAGCGGAGGAAACATGACATTGTGTTTCTGATGCTGGATCTCAGGAGCATGAAGGGAACTTGCAATCTGTCAATTGCGATGACCCTTGAACTTCTCATTCTCCAGTTCTGCCTGTTTGTCAGTGGTCAATGCCCCTATGTTCATTCAATCCCTTTCTGCTTGAAATCTTGGCTTCTATATCCTGTTCTGAACACTTTCATTCAGTGAGGTTTTTTTAGCTGAGCCATCCTGCCACCTGTTGGCAGCTCAGCAGCTGCTCAGCTCAGCCCAGGACTCGAACCGCTGTTGCTCAGAACTCGCACTCTTGAGCAAGCTCTTAACCAACTGAGCCACTCAGCCGGCCCTTCATTCAGTGAGTTTGCAGCTCACCAATTATTATTTCTTTTTTGGAAACTCTTCTTTGTTCTCTTCAAACTTACCCTTTTCTTTTTCAACATATTCTATTTTTTAGAAGAATTTTTTTATTCTAATGTATTTAATCATTTTAACTTACTTTATAATATTACAACCTAAAGTGGTTTTATTTATTTTATAAGTAGCATGCCCTTTCATTCCTGCTTTCTTCCCCTTTCAGCTTTTGTTCTTTTTTGTGTTGTTGGAGAGGAGAGAAAAGGAGAGTGACAAGTATCCCTTACATACCTAGCTGCTACTGAAGTCTCCACTGGTGGTATGTCTTGTGTGGCAGATATGCAAATTCTGAGCCCTCAGGGCATCACGGTGAGCCCTGGAGGACTCTGGGAGCCTTCTCACTGCACAATTCCCCAACAGGTGACCTGTCCTAGTCCAGTGTTTTCCAGTCCCCTTAGTTCCCAGCTCTGCCTCTGTTACTGCAGGCTCACCCACCATGAAATGAGAGGCTCACATTTAACTGCGCTGGTTCTGGCAACATGATTCACATGTCATGACTTATGAGGGAACACAGACACCTGTGCTTGGATGGATGGTAAGGGTGTGGATTCCTTCATGCAGGCCTCAGTTCCACCTCACGACCTTGCTGCAAATCTCTTCTCTGTGGGCCAGCAGGGGCACATGACAGAGATCAGTAAAATGATGAAATAAGCAGATGTTGAGAATGAAGTGAGACTCCAGGTCCCTCATTTTGTAGGCACATTGAATGTCCTAGAATTGCTCGAATGGTTTGGGGAGGAAGTCCAGAACAAAGCTTGTTTTTACTCTCTTCAAAGAGGCACTGAAAAAAAAACGACACAGCACTCTCCACTGGCCTGGTGAGCATGACTCTGATGACATTCCCCGCTCTGTTTTGCTTCCATAGGCTTTATTGTTTGGGGTGGGGGCTGATGTTCATCCTACCATTACTAAAATCTTTCAGCAGTCTTTAGACTTTTTACATGATGACTTTTTATCGTCTGCTTTGCATTTGGTCTGTAGTTCAGGGGCTAAAGGAGAAGTCACATAAAATCGTCAACCCCCAATTTCTGACCATTGTTCTCAGTCTCATGGTCTTGAGTCTCACCCAATATCTGTGCTGACACTGATTCTTGTGTGGGGAGGATCACTGTGGACCTCATAGTTGTCTTTATGGGAATACATCTTTAAAGGGTTAGGGTCTTTTTTCCCATCTAGATCCCATAGGAATGTTCACCCCAAGGGGGTCCCATTTGCTTGTGCCAGGTACACCACCCACTACTAATTTTTAGTTTAAATTCTCAACTTGGAGTCTGATTTACCTACTGTATTAGTAGGAGGGTGGTTTTCTCTCACTTGCCATTTTACTGACAGTACAACCTTCCACTGTCCTGATAAATGCAGAGGCTTGGATGTCAGTCCTATGTTTATTGAATGGCTACTCAGTTTATTGAATGTCACAGCTTTTCCTCTGGTCCCAAGGCTCAGCTCCTTTTCTCCCTTAGACAATTAAATACCAGCCTCTGAGTTTGCATTCTTAAAAGTCTGTCCCATCCTTTCAGCCACTCCTTTACCCTCCTGGAGCACCTATAGCATCAGCTCAAGTGCTTAAATCTCTGGTTTAAATCTTACCTCTATTTCTGAAATGTCATGAATTTATTGGCCTCCTTTGAGCTCATCTCTGCATTAAAAAGATTTTATTTTGGGTGTTTTAAAACCTCCAGGAAGATTTCAGGTTAACTCAGCATGCTGTTTTCAGGATCTTGAAACCATGATTTCTTTGCAATTATTGTATATTTACATAAGCATGTTGTTTAATGAAAAATGGTCATCCATGATGCAACTTGCAACATTATGTAACAAATTCTTATCTTGGATTTTATATTTTAGACATAGGGTTAATCAAGAGATTAAAACATAGATGTTGTTGATATTCTATATGTGAAAAAGGGTTTACTCTGAGAATTAATCATATAAACCAAACTATAGGAATATATTTAACTAAATTTAAAAAACCCCACTATGTTTAGAAACATTTAGAAGGACACATTTACAAAAAGCATCATGGTATGCTAAGGCATTATCATTCTCATCTCTTTATTGGAGCCTATCTAGAAGAATTAGGAATCATAGGAATATTATATTTTATCCTAAATCCTGACATTGTTATATAATAATATTACAGATCTTTGAGAAATTATCTCATTTAAACTTTTCAATGATTCTTTCTTATTCTCTTCTCCAATTAATCTGAATTCATAGGTGATTATCATGAGTAAGTTCAAAAGCAGAATCTTTATCATATATTGAGAAAAAATTTTTCCTGACATGGGCGATATTTTAAAAGAATATTTGAATCACAAACCATTCTCCTTGAGGTACCCTTCCTCCTGCAAACTCTCTCTCTACTTCTTATCCTTTCTCACCCCCTTATCTCCCTAAATTCAGTTGGGAACATTTCAGAAAGCCATTAACTAACTTTTGAAACTTTGATGTTGCATAATATTGATTGAGTTAAATGAGACCTGTGCTGGCATTTCTACAGGACGTCAGATCCCTGACCCCAGCGGTAATTTAAGTTCCTTATCATTGAAAGAGTCTGGGCATTGATATGGAAATGGCAACACCAAGGTTCCAAAGTACCTGTGCTTCCTGCTGTCATTCTGTAAAAAGACTGACCACACTGCAGTTCTGCTTCACCAGCAAAGATCAGGTTGGTCCAAGGTCGCCTCAGTATGTGGCCTGGTGTGCACCCAGCGCGGCAGCTTACGCTCTCACTGATGAAGTGAAATTATTATTTGTAAAATAAAAGCCATGGCTGCCCTTATCCCCCTTACAACAAAAGTATATGATTAAGATACTAGATCTTATCTGTTGCAAAAGATAGTTTTAATTTTCATAGTGCCAATTATATATTTAAAAACCTCCGGTTTGTGGATTACAAAGTTTTGTGAAGTTAAGTAACTCATGGATTTATAGTGATGGGACTGTGAAAAAGAAACAACAGGCCCCACGTGGAGTCACTTGGGCTAAGCCCAAAACTTGTTTTCTGACCTAGTTGCAGTTTTGACCTTCCCCAGAAGGGGAAAGTCTTAACCGTTCAGTCTGGAGTTTCCTGGCCAGCACCAGGGAGGTCACCTGCCACATAGACCTTTCCTCGCCCAAAGGAAGCTGCGTTAACTCCTTATCCATCCCCCTTCTGCTCACAAATGCCTTTCATTTCGTACAGCTCCTGGGAGCTCCTGTCTATTTGCTAGATGGGACACAGCCTCCTTCAGGAATCCTCCAGTAAAGCCAATTAGATCTTCAAATTGACTCAGTTGCATTTTGTGTTTTGGTGGAATTCATGGAACTGAGATAGCTGGACTCCTGGGTCAGCGCTCAATCTCATTACAATGGCTCAATGAATGAATATATTAAGACATTCACACCATTAAAGATACAAGAAACACACACACACACACACACATACACACACACACACACACTCAGCTATCTCCTCAAAAGCTTAAATTCTAGCTACAATGCATTTACATAAAATAACTACCTATATTTGTTACAATCTCTGGGGCCAAGGATGATTGTTAACGATTTCAGCAAGGCAATGGGGATTCTGATCTGGTTACAGTGACCAATGAGTGAGGGAAGGAGGGGAAAGGGGACTAGAGATTCAGGAGTTAAAAAACTGAA
The DNA here is from genome assembly GCF_001890085.2 of Hipposideros armiger. Lineage (NCBI taxonomy): Eukaryota > Metazoa > Chordata > Mammalia > Chiroptera > Hipposideridae > Hipposideros > Hipposideros armiger. Next base: position 286,435 of record NW_017731976.1, on the reverse strand, counting down.
ATATTAAAGATTCATCAACTGTTGTTCAGAGTCAGCCATTCCCACCAGTGCAGGTCCCACAGTCAGACCCCTGTTTTTGGCTATGGGAGCCCCTCAGTACCCCACGTCAAGCCTGTTTACTGTGACTTTACACACAAGTCTGTGCCATGATTACCTGGAATGCAAGTGCTTTCTCATTATTAAAGAATGCAAATATTACTGTTGTCAGGCAGTGAGAGCAAGAGAAAATGCTTTTCAAAATCCTGACCTCCCCCTCCCCTGCCACCACCACCACCCACTCACACACAAATAGTCATGAGTTTCTGGTTAAAAATGACCAATTGAACTAATGTGTTTAAATATAAACCCAACACAAGGCAACGAGGTAAGTGTCAAAAGCACACCAGCTATAAACGAGTTTCTGGTCAGGAAGGGAAGGTAAAGGAAGGGGCTGGTGATGGAAAGCACCAGCTGGGGTCATGCCTCTCCCGGCATTCATAGGACGGACCAGTTTGGGTTTTGTTATTACTATGTTTTTACTTCCAATTTCTTGCAGATCAATACTTTTGTAGGATACAATAAAAAGGAAATACTAGAAAAATAAAAAGACATAAAAATACAGGACCTACATTTTTATTCTTATATCCAGGAGACATAAAATGACTCTGTCACCTGGCTGTAAAAAGTTCGCAATGGTCACTTGCACCTCAGATGGATAAGTCATGGTCTGTGAACCCACATCCTTCCTTGTGCCTCATTTGAGCATCACTGGTTTAGGGCCCTGTGGAGGAGGAAAAAACCAAGTGGAGAAACTGCTCACTTCCAGAAATCCAGTGGTGCCTGTGCCAGGAAAATGCCAGGGGGCATAGAAGAAGGGGTGACATGGGGCTGAACACTGGGGTAGGACTGTCGATGCCCCACATCCTTCCCCCACCCTCGCTTTCAAAATGCTTTCCGCATCCCCTACTTGGCATGATGGCCATCTGGCAAACCAAGAAAAATGAAGTAATAGTCACAATACATTGTTTAAGCAGGTAAGGACACTGCTGGTATGCTGATAAGGGTTAGCACACGTACTATTTATTGTAGACAGAGCCCTTAGGCTGGGGGACATGGCCCACAGTCAGAATAGCCCAGGTTTTAAATACCTGAGATAGCATAGTTCAGGGACAAGACTTTGTTTTTGTTTCCTATTTTCTCATACATCATACACATTTTAAAAGAGTTTGTTAAAATGATGAATGAAGATGTAGAGATATAGCTCATCTTTGCGGAGCTACTTTTAAGCAGTTGCCAGAAGATAAGAGAATACATAACTTCTCTCCAGACCCTTTTAGGTCTATGCATACTTAGCATTAAGGTGGTCCAAGCTAGAAGACAATTATATGTCTTGAAAATCCAACGCTAAATCCAGCAAACAGGGTTCTTCGCTTTGAAAGTTAAAGACAACATGCCCCGGACTGAATGAAAGTAAATGGAACTTTATTGGCTGATTTACATGGAGGAAATAGAAAGGATAAACCTGGCATTTGGTATGGATCAATCAGGGGTTGAAGCCTTGCAAACCTTGGCTGACTTTCCTTCCTCTTTCTCATGGCAGACAGGCTCTCCCTGTGCTCACAGCATGGCCGCCAAACAAGTCCAGAGTTTCCATCCTTCAGGTCAGCATTGGAGGGCTCTATTTATGTGGGTCTAGGTCTGGCTCTGTTCTTGCATCAATGGTATGCTGTCCTCATTAGTAAAGTGTTTTGATAAATCTTGAAGTCGAGTTGCAAGTTCTTCGACATTCTGTTTCTTCAGTGTTATGTTGGCTACTTTAAGCTTTTGACTTTTTCAATAAACTTTAGTCAATTTTTAGTATCTACAAAACAACTTGCTTGAATTTTTATTAGAAGTGTGTTGGGTCTATAGATCAAGCTAGAAAAAATTAAGACAATTATATTGAGTTTTTCAATTCATGGAAGTAGAATATTATTCCATTTACTTAGATCATTTTTTATTTCTTTAAACAGAGTATTATAATTTTCCATATATAAACCCGGTCACATTTTGTTAGATTTATACTCAAGTATTTTTTGGGGGGGAAGGGTGGTATTATAAAATGCTTTTTTTTTAAATTTCAAATTTCAATTGTTCATTGCTGGTATATAGAAAAACAATTGAATTTTACATATTAACCATGCATCTTGTAACCTTTCTATATTTCCAGGAGTTTTTTGACTGATTAGTGGGGTTTTTCTACATTATAAATAACCTCATCAGTGAATAAAGAGTTTTATTTTTTTTCTTTACAATATGCATACCTATTTTTTTCTTATTTTATTACACATGCTAGAATATCCCGCACATTTCTGAATAGGACTAGTACAAGAAGACATTTTTGCTTTGTTCCTGATATTCGCAGAAAAGTGTCCAGTTTCTCACCATTACGTGTAAGATTTTTTAGATATTTTCTAGTTGAGGAAGTTCCCCTTTGATTTCTACTTCGCTGAAAGATTTTTCTCTTCTTCTGCTAGATTTGAGATTAAATCTCTCTAGCACCATAACGTGAGAGCTTAGTTTATTGACTTTAGATCTTTCTTCTTTTCTAATGTATGCATTACTTCTACTAATTTACCTCTAAGCACTGCTTTTGATAAACCCCACTCATTTTGATGCATTGCATTTTCATTTTCAGCTAGTCAAACACTTTTAAATTTCTCTTGAGACCTTTTTTTAATTGCAAGTATTATTTAGTAGTGAATTGTTTAATTTCCTAATATTTACAGGTATGATTCTTTTATTAATCTCTAGGTTAATTTTACTGTGGTTTGAAAATATACTTTGTAAGATTTATGCTCTTTAAAATTTTTTATTTGTTAAGGAACATTTTTTTTTGGACTGAAAATGTGGTCTATTTTGGTCTATAATGTTCCAGGTGAGATTAAGAAGAATGTATATTTTGTTGTTGTTGGGTGGAGTATTCTACAAATATCAGTTAAATGAAATTAATTTACGTAGTGCTGTTGGCAAGGGGTTCCACTTTTTTTCCCTCAGATATACCATTTATCCTTCAATTTTGAAGGATAAATTACTGGATATAGAATTCTAGTTTGGTGAGTTTTTCTTCTATAACCTTAAATATTTAAATATATCACTCCACTGTCTTCTTGTTTGCAGGATTTATGATGACAAGTGACTATTAATTCTTATCCTTGTTCTTCCATCTATATACACAGAGGGTGCCAAAAAAAAGTATACACATTTTAAGAAAGAAAAACACTGTATTAAAATTGTAATACTCGGGCCAGCTGAGTGGCTCAGTTGGTTAAGAACTCGCTTGGGACGCCAGCTCTGAGCAGTAGGGCCCCGGTTCGGATCCCACACTGAGGGCCAGTGATGCTCGCCCTCTACAGCTAAGATGATGAACAGCTCCACCTGGAGCTGGGCTGCTGTGAGTCTCCGGCGACGGCGTAGACTGCAGTGGGGCTGCAGTGTGCTGCTGTGAGCTATGTGAGTGTCCGGCAGCTGGTGTGAGCTGCCGGGAGCCACTGGGAGCAGCCGACCAATGACCGGCGACTGATTGCCTCACCCAGGAAGAGCACAATGATCATACCAACATGGGCCAGTGAAGCGACGTCCTCCACAACTAGACTGAAGAACAAAAACAGCAATTTGTCTACCTGTCTGTTCCCCTTCCTTGATTCCCCAATGCTGTTCCCCTCCTCCCAATTCCCCAATAAAATCTTAAAAAAAAAAATTGTAATACTCAATATATACCGATAACAAAAGATGAATACAAGTCATGTGTATACAATTTTTTTTGGCACCACCAGTATATACACTTGCCAATTAAGGATATACACTGTAGTAGATACTTTAAAACAAAAAAATGTATTATCACTACTTACTTGTGTATCTAAAAATTATATTTGAAAAGCATTCTGAGATTACAAGAAAACTAGTAAAATTTCAAGGGTCAGCCCCTGCAATGTAGACATAAGTGGAAATAAAATTGACTCAAGACTATATTTTGAGTATAATTAAAAATTAAACATTTGTAGAACATTAAAAAGACATTGTTCCATTGATTGATATTGCAATAAGGAAATGTTTTAAATTTTAACAAATGTTTAAATCTTTTAAATAAAAAACAAAATTTTCCAAATTTCTAAATAAATATGATTTTATATATCATACACATTGATGTTCTATATGAAATTTAATTTGAAAATAACTTCATTTGGAGAAAAACAAAAATTATTTTAATATTAAACACTAATATAGAAGAAGGTAATAAGGTTAGTATAAGGCAAATAAAATAAAAATAAAGAGGCAGAAATATAAAAATAGCAGTTTAGTGTTATTTCTTGCACAAAAATGGTGTGTAAGAGGAAATATGACTTCAATTTTTGAATGTTTTTTTAAGTAGGGTACATAAAAATGAAAATATGTTTTGGAGAGAAAATGCTAGGCTCATATTTGACCATACAAATTTGAAATAATTCAGCTGTCAATATCCAGTAGGCAGAAAGATACGTGATTCTGTTCTTCAGGAAAGAGTTGAAGACTTGATTTCAATATAGGAACACCAGTGTAGATGGAAGAGTTTAAGCCATGGTGAGAAAAGAGTTTTCTAAGGATAGCTTTCTATAGTTATGGTTATTGACTAATTTGACATGAAAATGTCCTGTTGAATAAAAATTGGTTAGCACATTATACAATGTGTAAAAAAGAGCTTAGAGTATTAGAATGTACATTGGCTATTCCTTTAGTATTATAAATGGGATGGCCCCAAAGAAATGTTTCCAACTGTTCTATACTTCAAATATATCTTGAGGTTATTATTATACAGTAATGTCAATCAAATCTATTAAATCATACACATCAATTAATCTTCTTTTTAAATTTTTCTCATTATTTTCTAACTCACCCTTAGGATTAAATTTTAAAGTATTAAATTATTTATTTTTATAATGTGAATCCACTTATACTCAATAATATTTATAAGTTCCCTTTCAAGTCATTTCATCTTGTGTTGGGCATGACATAAATTTAAAACAGAGGCAATATCAGGTATTCCAACATCTATAAACCACTCCAGACTCTGGGGAAATGCACACACATACCCACATGGAAAAATAAATTTGTAAAAGTTTGCTACAATATATCAATGGTGCTACCCGGATCTTTAGGCCCTCCGACATTGGAAGGACCATAATAACTACTGAATAAAATACAGAGTTGGTTTTTTGGTGCTAATAGGATTCTACTTTTGTGAAACATGCTGGGAAGATTTAGAATAGGCAACAAAGACAGATTGACACCAATTGGATTTCGCTACCTGTTATATATGAATTTATGAGCACAATAAAGCACATTAAGTTATTCTTGACATGTTTCAAGGATTGAGGCCAGGGAGGTCCAAGGCGAACGCTACATAAAACATACACTTGGAAACACCAAGATCACAAACAACAAAACACATATGGGGACTCATGAAAGAAAATTGCAGACATTGGGGTATAGAATTTTTCTCTATCCCAAATTTATGAATATGGAGTTTCCCAAGCTTATCTTCCAGGAAAATTAACATTTGACCTAAAGGAAACTTGACATCCATTTTTTCATAAAGGAAATTGCATTTATTTCACTGTTGGTAGGTAGCTTTGCGTTACTGATTAAAGCAACTTACACATTGTTTGAGTTCATAGAGCCTCAGACTTTTATATTTGGTTCTCCACTGTTACATCCCATACATATGAAAATAATATTCCTGTTTTATGAAAATTGCAAGGAATGAAAATAACCCATAACATGAAAGGAATACAAACATAAAGCCACATCACTTACATTTTAGTCAACTGAGATATTTCTGAAAAAGTAATTTGAATAGAATTTTGTCACAATAGTCACCATTTGTTAGTGATTGGTAGACTGATATATATATAAAAAAAGGGATACTGGCAAAAATTGATGTTTTCTCCATTGCTAGGTTTTCATCAGCAATCCTGACATTGCCAGGGCTGCTTTTGCTTATTTGTGGTGATTTTATTTTTAAAAGAATATGAGAGAGAGAGAGAGAGAGAGAGAGAGAGAGAGAGAGAGAGAGAGAGAGAGAGAGAGAGAGAGAGATTTGCAACTGCTCTGGCTGCTAGGGAGGGAAAATATCTTTAACTTGTGGTGTGAAGTTGGTTTCTCCATCCACTGCTTTTGCTAAAAACTTGGCTATTTGTGTTTTAGAAGCATTCTTCACATATCTAGTGTGTACACAAAAATAATGTCTTTATTTTCAAACCACAACATGGCGGATGCTATTTTCTTCACCAGGTAGTGCATTCAGAATCCCTTCCTCTCCCATTGATCCAAAATCTTGCTCCACTTAACAGGTTGACTTGCGTGGTTGACTTTACATGGATGCTGCCAGTAGAATCTCAGGCTTTTGTTTTCAGATACCGAAGCCACCCACTATGGTCTGATTTTAGCTCATTGGCTAAAATCACTGAAAACACAATATTTCTCCACAGGGTCTCTGTGGTAGATGACAATAATGACCTCAACTTTTCACTCACACCCCATTTTCCCACACTGGCTCAGCTCCAAACATGTGATCATTTATCCAACGAGCTGGGAGCAGAGGTGATAGAAGCAGAGGCTTGCAAAGCACCTGCAGATTTCTGCTTTTCACTCTCGGCCTCTCACATGCCACAAGAACACACCCGGTTAGCTTGTTGGACAATGAATGAAGCGTGTGGAATAAAGCCAAATTTCCTCACTCACCCTGGCTTAAGCCATTTCAGACCCTCCCGCAGCCAGCTGCCCCAGGACCTCTGGCTGGCCCAGAGGTCTGAGCCCAGGCGAGCGCTGTGGAAATCAGAGTTCGCTTATGGATGTCTTATGATGTTTGTTATGCAGAACTATTGTGGGAATGACTGACACTTAGTAAGCTCTGCAGGTTTTATTATTATGCATCAGATGAATATTTTTCTCGAACTATGAATAATAACCAATTTAATGCATATCAATATTTTCTGTAGAAAAAGATGTAGAAAAAGAATAGGAATGAAAATAAAATAGACAATAGCATAGTTAATGAAGCAAAATATTGTTTCTGGAACTTTTCTGTTACATGTGTGCGTACATGTGTGTATGCCTGAGTGTAATGTGTGTGTGCACATATTTTCTGGGTTGCTAAGTAATATGTGCATTGTGTTGTGTACCATGGTCAAAAAGATGGGGACAACGAAACTCAATGGACTCTATTAACCTAGTTGATCTTGACAAACACGTGTCACTTGCTGGATGATGGGGGCGACATGGCAAGGTGTGGGCAGCACAGAATGAATTGATTGCCTCTACAGTTCAGAGCACATGCTCCACCATCCCTGGGTCACGGATGTCATCTCTGAGCATGAAGGACAGCAAAACCTTCAGCAATAATAATTCTGTAAATTTAAAGCCATATAGTTTATAGGATTTTCTAATCAAAAAAGACATCTAGGCGATTGGGATGAAAGTGCTTATAAAATGACCCTACTTCTTTGGATAAGTAATTCTAAGGTCAGTTTATTGATGCAAAACAATTAAAAGGACAATGACACATGAGAATGAAGTCTGAACTTGTATCTTGTGTGTCTATGATGTGGAGACAGAATTTGTTCTGGTCCCAACACGTGGGACATATGCATAGGTGATAGAAGAGGGCCAAGTGCCTATGAATAATTTACCTAAGCTAATTCATAGATTCTAAATAAAAACAGGAGATAAACAATAGCCAGCTTGTAGATGAAGAGAAGATCAGAAGTCTGCAAGTAGGTGACCACCAGCCTCTGGCAGCTCTCCTAGTCACTTGCCCTGCCTCTGCCTCCTCTCCTGACAATGTGGTGGTGGGGCTGGCTGGCACAGAGCCAGGAGCCACACTTCCTCCCCCACCCCACCATGGAGCGTGTCTATCAGTGGACACTTGGTCCTTGGACAGCAGTCTAAGATCTGAGGAAATGAAAAAGCGTTATTGACATTTATCACATCATTGAAACAATTAAGCCAATTAGAGTGCAACCAAAAATAGAGGAAAAGTATCAGTGGGAGAGGCAGAAGACAAAGGAGACTTGACATGTGTTTGTGAATGGCGTTCGATTATAATGCTTTGTGGTCATATAGTGTTTTAAAATTTACAAAAATGCATATGTATAAGGTAAATGTATGCAAATATACATATGCACATAAATAAGATATGTGACATTTCATTTTCTTTATATGTGGTTTTATCACTCTTATTTTACAGGAGAGGCAGATAAAGCTGAGATTGTTTTGCTAGCTCTGGTGCAGGTTAGCTGTCGGGCTGGGACCCCCAATGGGGGCCTCCTGATTTCCAGTCCAACTACGTCCACTGCAGCTCTTGTTTCCATATGCTTTGTATATTAAGAAATGGTTTTCCTTTTCAAAGGAATCACAAACTGGTTGATGAACTCCCAAGGTGGTAGGCATATCTTTTTTTATAACATCCTTTATCCACCATCCCCATTTATTGAATAAATCCTGAAACTTTCCAATCTGGATATCATTTGGGTGATGTTGATGGATAGACTTTTATTTTGAGATTCCTTATAAAGACACACAGTCAACTTTACTAAAGGAACTTCACATCAAGTGAAATCTCATACTAATGTCTCAGATTTAAAAGTTCCCAATATTTTTAGAAACATCTATGTGTTGGCAAGTCTTGTTGAAGATTATAGGCCTCTTCAAATTTCCATTCATTATTCTAAAATCCCTTATGAATTTTCCTTTCCTCTATGGATTCTTTAGGGTTTTGATAGCTGTTGGTTTCTTCCATCTGTGTTGTAATTGGAAGGGTGTCAGCTGAGATATGGGATTGGGATCTGACTGGTCACTTGCTTGCATTATAACCAGGGACATCCCTCTTATTTCTCATGACTTGTTTTCTCAAAAATGAAGCTACACAATTATGCAATTTTGAAGGATTTTAAAAAATTTAATATTCTATAGCACTATGGCTCTCTGTTGGTTTTATTTATATTATTTATGCTTTTATTTATCCAGGAGGAAAGACATTAAGAGGTAACATATCATAGTGATTAAAAGCAGGGCCCTAAGGAGACATTCCCTGAGTTCAGATTGTGACTCTAATATTTATGAGCTGCAGAATGTTACTTTGCAAGGGCTCCCTGCCCCATGTGCAGAGAAGCCAATACTAATGTACCAGCTTTTGAGAAAACAAAAGCTTTATTGTGAAGTTGACTGGTAGGAGGAGGCAAGGCTCACATCTGTCTCTTTGATCTAGGGCTTGGGACGAGTTTTTATGGGTTTGGAGAATAAGTACGCAGAGGCCCTGGTGGTGCAGGCTTGATTGGAGAGCTTTGGAACTCCGCTGTTTATGGTAAAGGTGATTCAGCACTGGATCTCCCTGGACAGTGGACCCTTCACATCTGAAAGGGTTCAGGGGATCAAATTCCTGTTGTCTTCCTGCAACAGTCCTTTGGTTCCAGGTGCTTCTGGAGGTCAAAGTTCTCTCCCCTGTTCTCACTTAGGCTGCATGACTTGCAGTTTTGGTCTGCTGTCTGAAAAGCAAATCAACATCTCGTTAGAAACAGGTTAGAGCCAGTTTGAGGTGGTTTTGTGGTTACCATAACATGGGGCAATTCACCTCTGTGCCTCAGTTTCTTCGTCTGGAAAGTTGAGATGGTAACAATAATGGGATTTTTATGAAGATTTGGATGGGTTGATATATGTAAACATCTTGGAACAATCCAGTTGTAAATGTCATGCAAACATCAATATAATTATAAATGAAAATATAAATACAGAGGGTGCCCCCCAAAATGTATACACATTTTAAGAAAGGAAAAAAACTATATTAAAATTGTAAAACAATGAATGATGCTGGCATTCATTTGATTAATGCCATCTTTTGAGTGAATGTCATACTATATATACATTGCTACCGTGATTCAATTCAACTTTGAAAAGTAATACATAGATAACATCTCTTAAAATGTGTACATATTTTGGCATCCTTGGTATATATTGAATATGACATTTTTTATACATATATTGAACTTGGTTTGCAACTTAATATTTTATTTTCAATTATTTTGTGTTGTGGAATTTTATGACAACAAAGCAATGTTCCTGACTAAACGATAGATTTCACTTTTTATAACTTACTGTGCTACTTGGTTGAATTAACATCCTCAGACAGTAACTTAGTTAGACTGGGGGATTCGGCCCTGTGGAGTGACTTGCTTTGGCTAACAGCACCTAGAAAAGTGAAGATGTGACAGGTCTGGGTCTGGACCTCAGCTGTCTCCAGTGTATGCCCCTAGGATGTCTCTCCACCTGAAACGTGCCTGGGCAGGACTTCTGGAGTAGAAGAGATGTATGGAGCAGAAGTTGGCTGCCCAAGTGATTGTCACCAAGGTCAGTCTAGGTCGACCAACAGCCAGCCAAGGCCCCAGACATGTGTGTGAGATCACCCAGATTAGAAGGACCACCAGCCTTACCTAGGATAAACCCCTGACCCTCCCACTCATGGACTAACTGAATGCTCATTGTTTAAAGTCACCAGATGTTCGGGTGATGCAATACAGCAGCACTGATGCAAATAGAAGAATATAAAAAAAAGAGTAGCATGATAAAGAGTAAATATGTTTATATCAACCAGAGCTACTAATATAATAATTCTATTAGTTGATGAACCTGAGCAACAGTACAGTCTGTAAGAAGCCTGTGCAGTGTTTTATGCAGGTAGGCTAAAAAATAGACATGTCTAGACAGTTTTTTAAGCATTCACAAAGTCAAACCTGACTTCCTGTGTATGATTAGCTAAGAGGGTTCCACACATGATTAAGCACGAAGATGTGCATGGATGGGAACGCATGAAGCACACTAAATTGCTATCTTCTCTTTCCATATTTTACAGCATCATATTCTCAGGAGAAATGCTACAAGTTCCCGTTTTGGAAGGCACTTAAGATCTGTTTTGGCAAGCCTAGAGGATGAAAAAGGAGGAAACAAATATGAAGTATCATACTCATTTTTTCTAAATGTTTCATAGTTCTCTTATTCATTTCAAGAAAGAGAGAGAAAAAAAGACTAATTACATTTAAAATAGCATGACTCAGAGCTGAAGGGATTAAAAAGTCCAAATTGGCAATTACAAAATAGTCATGGGGATGTAAAGTACAGCATAGGGAATATAGTCGATAATATGCTAATAACTATGTATGGTGTCAGGTGGGTACTAGACTTATTCGGGGGGGATTGCTTTGTAAGTTACATAAATGTCTAACCACTACACGGTATACCTGAAGCTAATATAAAATAATATTGAATGTCAACTGCAATTAAAAAAATATCATCACAGGATGTAAAACACAGCATAGGGAATACAGTCAATGGTGTTCTAATAGCTATATAAGGTGTCAGATTAGCTATATAAGGTAGTAGATTTGTTGGAGTGATCACTTTGTGAGGTATATAAATATCTAATCACTGTGTTGTTTTGTACACCTGAAACTAATAAAAACAATTAAAAATAAAATAGTGTGACTCCTCAGTAAAAAGCCTTTTTAGCTCTACACCTTCCAATCAATCGATAAACTAAGTTTCCTATTTGAATTCGTTCTCCAAAATGTTACCTGAATATCACTGCAGCCTGATTTAGGTTGTGATTCCCCATTGAGTGGAAGTCAGGTTTACTGAACATTTCTTTAGTGGATCTCCCAGTATTTGGAATATTATCTTTTAGAAACCCCATTTTCAAACAGAATTTCTGCTTCTTGATACCAGGCAGTCAGTGAGATGGGGATCCTTATTTTTTTTTTTTAAGCTAGGGAAGAATTTCTGACCTATGGGTGCCATTTGCTGAGAGGTAACATATGTTATCAGTAACACCAGCATGAATTAAATAAGGCCAATTAAATTTTGACTGACCAGAGGCTTTGTACTTCAGAGGCAACCCATGAAATACTTTATTCCTTGAATAGTAACTCAGAGTCCACATCATTGCCCCTTGATCACAGACAAGTACCTTAGAGAAAAGGGTAGAATGACTTTCTATGTGTCAGGTCCCACCATGTTTCTCTTTGCAGGTGGGTGCCAGGCAGGTCGTGCAGCTGTGTTTGTAACACAAGCCTGTTGGCATTCCATCTGCCTGTCTGCCCTCTGTATGCTTTCAAGGCCACATGGTAGCAAACACACATCTTCCAATTATTAATGAAATAATTATCCTTTAATATTAATTAAATAATATCTTTCTGACCTTCATTGAAGAACTCAGATGTAGTTACATCACATAAATCTAATTTCAAATGAGAAACATTATAAAAGTTTAAGACTCTCTGGCTTATACAAGAGAAAGAATAATTTTAGAATAGAATAATTACAGGATTTTAATATTGATAACCTTGGTTCAGAATGACTTATTCATCTATTTATGGTTATGGAATTGAATTTTTTCTCAGTCAGCTCAGGTTGTTGTAACAGAACACCACCAACTGGGGGTCTTATCAACAGCAGACATTCATTTCTCATAGTCTGGAGGCTGGACTTCAGGGGTTAAGATTCAGTGTCTGGTGAGGATCCGCTTTCTGCTTCTCCTGTGTCCCCACATGACAGAAAGGGTGAGGGAGCTCTGTGGGGTCTCTTTTATAAGGGCACTAATCCCATCATGGGGAATCTACCCTCATGACCTCATCACCTCCCGAAACCTCCACCTCCAAATATCATTACATTGGGGGTTAGGCTTAAACATATGAATTTTGGGGGAACACAGACATGGAGTCCATAAAGAGAGAGGAAGTATAAAAACCCTAACAAATTCTGAGGATTCAGCTGGTCTTTCAGTGCCCGATTCTTCTCTTTCCACAGTGGTAGCTGTAGCAACAGTGCCCAATTCCTGGACTTTCTCTTTTTAGAAGTCCTCAGTACATATTCTGGATTCCTGAGGACCAAATACTTTACCTTCATGAGTGCATCATCAGCTCATCAAAGTGCACAAATATGCAACCCTGAGCCAATTGGCTGGTGCAAACTCCTCCAGGGTCGGGTGTTCCCCAGGGTAGAAAGTGTTACAAAATACATAACATCCAACGATTGTGCATTTTCTGGACCAAGAAGATTTTCCCAGGTGGAGCCCCATTGTCATGTGACTTGTGTTGCCTTTCATTCTGCAAGTCATGTTTAACTAAAAAGCTACCACACTATGGTTTGATGTTGTCTATCTCCTTGCTTGTTAAAATAATACATGAAAATAAAACCGGATCAAAGAAGAGATAAATTTCTGAGGTAGGAAAAAATCTCAAAGTGAATGTTTTCTTTTTACACAAATAATCCCATTATTTAATTCAATCCAGAAAAATATCAAAGTGTTCTGTTTTGTTAACCTGGACAAGCCATCCCTAAAGTTAATATGTAACAAAGAAAATATAGAATTAACCAGGAAATTTCTGAGAAAAAAAAGGATCATGGAGGTATAGGAACTGATGGATATAAACATATTATAAAGAGACTGTAATTTTTTGAGGAACCGCCATACTGCCTTCCATAGCGGCTGCACCAATCTGCATTCCCACCAATAGGGTATAAAGGTTCCTTTTTCTCCACAGCCTCTCCAGCACTTGTTATTATTTGTCTTGTTGATGATAGCCATTCTAACAGGTGTGAGGTGATATTTCATCATGGTTTTGATTTGCATTTCTTTGATGATTAGTGATGTTGAACATGTTTTCCTATGTTTATTGGCCATCTGTATGTCCTCTTTGGAGAAATGACTATTCAGGCCCTCTGGCCATTTTTAAATTGGTTTGTCTTTTTGTTGTTGAGTTGTATTAGTTCCTTGTGTATTTTGGACATTAGTCCCTTATCGGAGGTGTTGTTCGCAAATATCTTCTCCCATTTGCTTGGTATATGTGTTTGTTTCTTGTATGTGCAAGTTTTCTATCTGATTATGTTTTATGAAAAACCAAAGCTTTCAGTTATACATTTTCTTACAATTTTAACTTTATATTTTCTAATATATTAATTTTTGCTTCATTGTATTTCTCTGTTTCCTTTATGCATACTTTTTATTTTACATAAACTTTCTGTTTTAGAACAACTGTAGAAAATATGCAAAAATAGTACAAAGTTCCCTTGTACCCAATGCCTCATTTCCTCTATTATAATCTTACATTAGTATGATTTTTTGATACAATTAATGAACCAATATTAATATATTGTTATTATTTGTATGTAGGTATAGTTGACATTATATCATATTTCTTTGTGTAATAAGAATGTTCATTGAACAATTGTTTAAATATTGTGTTTAACTTAAAAATGCAATGGCAAGAAATATATACATATATATGACTTTAGGAGTCACGTGAGTTTGATTTCTCACAGAAATATTTCTTAGACTTTATTTTTAGTACAGTTTTAGGTTCACAGCAAAACTGAGTAGAACATGTAGAGATTTCCCATATACCTCCTGCTTCCCCCACAGCTTCCCCCACTGTCAGCATCCCCACCAGACAGGGCATTTGTTACAACTGGCGAGCCTACAGTGACAAGTCACCATCACTCAGAGTCCACAGTTGACATTAGGGTCAATCTTGTGTTGCCCATTCTGTGGGTTTGGACAAATGTCTCACGACACGTACCCACCATTCTTGTGTCACACAGAGTAGTTTCACTGCCCTGAAAACCCTCTGTGTTCCTTCTATTGATCCCTGCCTCTTTTCATATGTATTTTTTAAAAGATACATTTTCTTTTATGTACGTGACTGCTTTTTTCTAATCCAAGAAATATAATGTATAATATAAAAATAGGAGTTTATATAAGCAGAGGGTGCCAAAAAATGTATACACATTTTAAGAAATGGAAAAACTGTATTAAAATTACACTGATGTAACCACTTTGAGCACCTCTTATAATTGCAGAAGTCAAATGTGACTTGTATTCATCTTTTGTTATTGGTATATATTATTACAATTTAAATACAATTTTTCCTTTATTAAAATGTATATACATTTTTTTGGTACCCTCTGTATACTATTTTAGGACCAAAACAGACTATTGTCCAATCTAAACAATATCTGTATCCTTTGATTCTATTTTCCCAAATGCATTTACTGAAATTACAAGTAAGAAATTATGGCTATATCATTTAGCCAGGATTATGAAAATGAACTAACAATTACTTAAGAACTTTGCTCTTTGAGATAATTATGTCGCTCTATGACATTAATAAGTTCTTTATGTTTAACTTAGTTCAAAAGTCAGGCTTTTTTTGCAATAAGGTGTTTATGAAATTGATAAAAAATCATGAGTCCCTGAAAGTACCTGTACCACAGTAAATTAACAAACTGGCATAATGTGTTTCTTTGTGGGTAACAGTCTATGCGGTATGATTGGTATTGTGCTGTGAAATCCTGAAAGGCTTCCCCAAGTTCTCCCTTTCATTTAAAACATTTTCATTAGCTGTGTCTATCATCATAAAACTCGTGAGGGAAGAAAGCCCAAAACATCTATAGTGTATCTGTTCCCCAACCCTTACACAAACTCCCTGTAGGAAGAAATAACAAAAGGCATTACGTCCCACACAATATTAGTGTGTTTCAGAGGCAGACATGGCAGTCAGCATTAGCTGGTTAGGTAAGCACAGTAAACAGGCGCAATCTTGTCCTTAGAAAGATGTATCGAACAGCATTACCCTTTAGGGGTTATAGCACAGAACTGAGCTACTAAAAATGGAAATTTATTCCTCAACATATTGCTGCTTAAATGGGGAATATTTTGATGTCTCTAAGGCTTTTCTGGATAATTTTATCAGTTTATGACCCTAATACTTCAAGGCCACAAAATAGCTTTTCCTTTTTTTTTTCTTCTTTAGAAAAAATTAGAGTGTGTCATCTATTCTGAGTGCCATTTCTCTATGTCATTCAAGGTGTCATCCCTCAATATAATTAAAAATATACCACATTATTTAACAGAAGTAGTACCTGCTATGTAATACACAACGAAGCAATTCAAAATTAAATTCAATAGTTATTTATGAAAGTTTCTTTACGGATTTTTTTTAATGCAAGTATATTGATATGGTATTTTCGGCATTGCTCTGGTCTCTTGTGCATTAAATGGCTAGCACAGTGTTTCATGAAATGAGCCAAGGGCTGCGAAAACAAAATAACTATAGTAGCAACATATTCATGGTAACAAAAAGAATTTACCATCTACTGGCAGAGGCAATAATACTGAGCCCTGTTAATTTTCTTTACCCTTAGGCTGAAAAATGTATTGAGGTCATGAGAAGCATATGATTTCATGTATGAGTCAGTTAATAATTTTTAAAATTGATCATAACTCTTACATTTCTTTTATACCTACATCTTTATTCAAAGTTAATTTTCTAATGGAGGCTTTCTGTTGTACATTTTCTGTAGTAAAGATGGTTTTGTTGAGCAAAGAGTGTCTAAATATTCCTTTGTGTTTTTCAAGCAGTAATAAAATATATACTGTATCTAATTTGACCTTCCCATTAACTTACAAATAATGTTAACTTATTAGTAATATTAATTAACTTACCTTTAATGACTGCATTCCTAATTATGTGCAGTCAGGGTTAGGTTCTGTAGCAATGTAAATTTAAAAATCTGTATGGAGATTCTAGGAAGGAGTCATTTTAAGGCGACTGGAGAAACCCTAGTCTCCATTCACCAGACATTACTCCTAGAAAACTTAAACACATGTCATGCTCTGAGCTGATCTCTGAATTCTCTTTGATTTACATAAAGTTTTAAAATTCCTGATTCACAAGATGACCCAGCAAACTCATGAACTGGGAAAGGACAACAAGACATCAGTGAGCTCCTCAAAGCGTGGGCTTTCCCAGCCAGGCTGGCACTCATCGATTCTTGTCATAGACATATCCAAAACGATTTCTATTTGTAGTTCATGCCACCTGTCTTGCTGTCTTCCCTCATGTCCCTCTCAGCCCAGGCCGATCACAGCATCCACAACAAGCAACTGCTTTGTGACCCCACTTCCTTGTATCTGTGCCTTGATGTGTCTATCAAGGTTATCAGCAGGAAGTCTTCAAAATCCAAAGACACAGTGGGGACAGATGGCGAGGCCTGAGCTAGAACATGGTCTGGGAGTGTGACCACTTCATACTCATCTTCATTTATTGTTGAATCATAGAAAATGCTAGTGATTGTGGCATAAATGCAAAGGAAGCCAACTGAAGGTCATTTTATGTTCAGATCCATGACCATTCCAAGCAGAAGAGCTCTACTTTCTGTCATGCTGTGTGTGGCCATTTTCATCACTCAAGGTTTCTTGAGCAGTCACATTTGGTACCTTTACTAGAGAAGACTTTTCCTACCAATGAATTTTTTTGTGCCAAAAAATATTCACCAGGCAACTCATTCACTCCCCTCCTCATCCCGAGGAGAGTCCACTTTTACTGTGTTCTGGGGCTGGAGAAAAAGTGGGAGCAGGATCTCTGAGTATGGAATCCCCCTCTCCTGGCTTAACAAAGCAGACTCTATTTATCTCCTTACTCAGGGAAGAGCTCACACCTGAGTTCAGGCGAAATTCCAGTTTTGAGGGCACACATTCCATCAGAGGCTCTTTCCTTTATAGTCTGACAGTTGGGAAAATATTCTATCTACCAACCTGTTTCAAGGGTGTAGGTGAGAGCCTACTTTGCCCCTGTGAAATGCCACATGGTTTTCAATGTACATCATCTCAGTTAATCCTCGAACTTCCCTGGGATAGCTCTTGACCTTTATCACTTTGCCTATCTTGTTAGGGGACAAGGGACTTCCCGTTAAAGGAACTCATCAGTAATGATCCTTTATCCTTGCCTGGACTCTAATCTGGAAAACCTCTGTTACATTCTCTGTAGATCCTTTTTTTTAATGCAACTCCTGTTTGCTCCAGTTTGAGTATTTGTATCATAGAATTACTGCTGTAATTCCAAGTTTATCACTCCTCTCTCCCCGCCCCTGCCCCAACATGACCCAGAGATTGGATGAACTGTACAGTAGTCACATGTGGCCTGATCTTCAGTTTCATCAGTTTAAGTGACATTGTCAATTTTTTCCTAGTCTTAGATTCTCACAGGCTTTTGTGGAGGATGCAACCTGACTACACATGAGCCCTTTATAGGTGCTCCCTCCTGGGCCTCTCCCAGCTCACCTCATAAGTTTGCAGAGCCTTTTTTGAACATTTATAATGAGATTTGAAACATGAGCTCAGGTTTGAATCCCATCTCCACCCCTTACAATATGAGTCAGCAAATTACATAAATTTTCTATACCTCAGTTTCCTTACCTGTAAGCCAGAGATAATCATATTATTACCTTCTAGGATGCTTTTGGGATTAAGCAATGCAGAACATTAAAAATGCCTCACACACATTACATACTTAGTCAAGATTAGCTTTGTTATTTTAAAGCTCTTCTTAATTCTTACATGAAACCACTCTTCACCCAAGTTTCCTTACACAGATCTGCCACTCCCAGGCCAATAGTCCATGGATTTGAAGTCAAATGTCATTCCGCATTCTTCTGTGCCATTTACTTTCATCCACTTTTTTTTCAGAGCACTTTGGTCCTTGCTTTACAACCCAAATTGGATTTCATTGACAATTTCAACATTTCAGATGTTGTTAAACATACATTTAATGAATGATGGGTAGGAGGCAGGCTTCATATATATACTGATAGCAGATTTCTTCAGTGGGGTTTTCAAGAAGTTTTATAATAGTGGGGAAAAAAAGCATGGCAAAAAAGAACATTTTAAAGGGTATAAATAATGTCATACAAAATATTGTTCTTTTAATATATGCTAAATTATAGTTATTGAACTGATTATAAGCAAGACCACCTGAAGATAGAAAATTTAGAAGTTGCATTTTAAAGAAAGGCTCTGTTACTTTAATATTCTTGGCACTTGTCTCTTAAAATCTCCTTCTGGTATATGCTGAGTCACCCAATAATCTCTCAAATGAGTAAAGAAGCTGTATTAAACATTCTACATGACAATTTCCAGAAGAAATTTCCCTGGGGACACTCTCTAAGCTTTCTGTTGGCAGGGATGCTGACAGATGTCCATCCAGGCAGGGATCTTAGTTCCGTCCACTGCTACAACTCGAACACAACTCTAACTTTCTGCAATTCAGAAAATATGTGCTATATTATTTCATGGTGTTCTGGGCAGTGTTTAACAGTTGGCCCTTGTGAAAAAAAAAGTATCTTTTATATATGTACATACATTTATTAGAAACGTTACTGATATAAAGGAGGTGTAGCATGTATGCAACAAGCATTACAAACTCCATATAGCTAACTGATTCTCATATAGATGGCATTTGTTGATTTTTGCCAAAATCTTGTTTCCATAGGCAATCTATGGGTGTGCTTGATGAGCAAACACAGATCTGGCATGAATGTTGGTTTTCAAAAGTCAAGTGACAGAGAAATATGTTAGAACTTCACTATTTCATCAATGGCATGATCGGCTTCTTTGATGAATCAGATAAGAGTTGTCATATACTGGAAGAAAGTTTCATCAATATTATGCTTTTCACAAATTAATAGCTGCAGACACTACACACTTTTAAATTTAATTTGCATCACTAGAATTTACTATCATTTTCTTAAGTCTGCATAATCTACCAAACATTTAATCAAGACCTGACTGGCAGTGTTTGCCTATTCTCATGGATTTCAAGCTACCAATACAAAGTCACTTAATGTCATATGAGGAAAAAATGCACAGTAACACATGATGATCCAGAAATACAATGAGATATAAATAACCTCACGGACATAGATAAGAGGAAAATAATTAGGAGCAATGAGTTTTGAGTACATGTTACTTTGTTTTTTAATGTAATTTATTTAATAATAAATCCATGCAATTTAGTTTTTCCTAATGTCTGTAACAACTGGCTTGCAACAGTCCTGAAAATTTAGCAATCAGCCCTCACAATCTGGAATGAGCTTGTCCTACACCCCACTGTACTCATATTTGTTACAAGTTGGACCCTCTTCACTCCACTCTGGCATACATGGATGGTATTTATCTGTTTCTCTAAGCTCATGTTCTTTTCTTTTTCTCATCCCTTTATTTCCCAGTTCATCATTTGTTAAGCTTTTCCAGAGTACATCCAAGGCCCCTGGACACTTTTTTTAAATCAGGAAGAATGATTCATTCTTTCAAAGATATTATGGAGTTAGAACAAGAAACAGACAATGATGAACCAGTGTGCTACCCCCTGTGAAAGTTAAGAGCCTCAGGGGACTTGTTAGAACCATGAGGAATCATGGACAACTTTGCAGAGGAGGCAAGGCTTGCAATGAACTTGACTGAGGGGTTTCTGTGCACACATAGGAGGAGGCATCCTAGTATTTTTATACAACAGACAGGTAGAGCTCACACAGTATGGTGGTTGTGTTATAAGCACTTTACAAATATTAACTCTTTCGTCCTCCTAACAACCCTGTGAGGTGGGGCTATGATTAATAGCATTTGACAGGCAAGAAAACAAAGTCACAGAGAGGCCAGTGACTTGCCCTTGTAGGTGGTGGGAGGAATTTGAGCCTAGTCAGGAGGACTCCACAGCCCAGGCCCCACCCTCAACGTGGCTGCCTACCTTGGAGACTGTGTGAAGGGCATAGGGGCATGGAGATGTGAGAGGGCACGTGCAAAGCTGTATCTACTTAGGGGCAGCCACAGTGAGGCTGTGTGGAAGAGACCAGGGAAATGGAGGAAGGGGCCATATCCCAGGGGTCTGGACACACCACACAAAATGTTTGTGTTTTATCCAATGGGGGTCTGAAATTTTCGGATGATTTTTGAAGAGTAGTGCAGTAGACTTTGAATTGCATTGGCTGTGTGAGAACTTGTTTTCAAAACATACAAAATAGAGTTAGGGGAAAGTTGTGAGTCTGTTTAGACAGTCCAAGTGTTTGATCACAGCAATCCAGGAGAAATACATGGGAAGAAGAATGGAGATAACTTGGTGAGTGATTGACTATCCTAAGGTGAGAGATGGGGGATTCAACCCCTGATGTTTTATTATATATATATATATATGTATATATATTAAACATTATATATAACATTATATTAAACATTATATATATTAAACATTATATGTAGTAAATATTATTATATATATATACATATATATATAATGTTTAATATCTACCCAATAATATACTTATCATGGCTATGTCATTTCCTTTGCTGTATAAAATTGACTAGTAGAAATCTATATTACAACTTATTTATTCACTCTCTATTGATAAACACCTACTTTGTTTCCAGTTTTCTTCTTTCTTTATAAGCAGTACAGCTATGACCATTCATAAATATTTTCAAGGTCACATGTACAAAAATTCCCCAAGGCACAAGCCTGGGAGTACGATTGCTGGGCTGTAGGATATACAGATATTTAACTTTACCAGATAATGTGAAATTCTTTCCTAAAATGGTTTTACCAATTTGAATTCTTACCAACAGTGCACTAAAGCTTCATCGATCCATTTCCTCACCAGTAATTTATATTATCATATTTCTTAAGTATTGCCAATTCAGTGGGTGTGAAATGGAATTGCTATTGAATCTCAATTTGCATATACCTGATTTCTACTTAGTTTGAGACTCTTTCATATGCTAATAGAGTGTTTGAGCTCCTTCTTTTCCTGTAAAAAATTGGTAGTCACTTTTGTGCATTATCAGTAAAATCCTTTGCATGTCACCTCTTGGTTTGTTGTCTGTCTTTTCATTTCCTTCCTGGTATTTAGTTATGTGTTAATAAACAGTAGGTCATGCATTCATTTATTCCTTTAATTAACTAATATTTATTGGGTGCTTGCTATCTTCTAGGCACTGTTCTGGGTGCTGGAGAAAAAGCATGGAGCCAAAAATCCTACAGTCCATGCTTTTATGGGGTTACATTCCTACTGAGGATAAACTGAAAATAAAAAGATGAAACTATAGTTTATGCTGGATATCAATAAATGCAATTAAGAAAATTTAAACAGAGAACAGAATAGGTAGTTAGGGGACTGGTATAAATTTCCAAATATGGTAGACGGGGAAGGCCCCTTGAGAAGGTGGTATTTGAGAAAAGACCCAATTCAAACTTTGGTTTAGAAATGGAGGGTACCCCAGACAGAGGAAATAGTAAGTTCATAGGACTCAAGAAGAAGCACACTCACTGTGTGACGAGAATAGGCAGGAGGTCAACATGGCTAACGCAGAGAAGGGAGAAATGAACAGGACGTCCATTTAGATTGTCCGTGGGAAAATGGCAGAACACAGAGGCCTTCAAAGGCCACCGTCAGAACTTGGCTTACTCAAAGTGAGGAGTTATTTATTGGAGGCTGTTGAGAAGGGAGGTCTTACAGGATGTTCCTGGATTCTGTGTTGAGGCTGGACCATAGGGCAGGGTGGAGGTGTAAGAGGGAGACCCACTGGGATGCTAGTATGGTCATGTGAGGGAATGATGGTTATGGGGGCATGGCTGTGACCTGAAGAATGAAACGGTGGTGCTGAAGTTGCAGTCAGATTCTGGATGTTTCCATGGTAGAGACCATAGCTTTTGTTGACAGAGAGATAGGATGTGTAAGAGAAATAAATAAACCAAAGATGGCTCCAGGTTTTGATTCTGATTTATTTTTTGGAATTGAAAATCTAACCACATGAAGGCCTAAATTGATTACTTGTTTTTAATGGCTAAATTTCACACATGGTAGCCTCTTTTCCCTTGCATGTTGGGGGATTCTTGATTTTGATCTCATGTTTGCTTAATTTTAATCTAGCAGAGTTGAGTTGAGGGAGCCTTCCTCCAGAGATACCTTGTGATTCCTGCTGCAGAAGCCCAGGGTGCCTATAGATCAAGAACACGTTACTCCTTGTGTGGAGGCCTTTCGGTGCCCTAACATCCTTTTTCTCATCCCCTCCTCTAGTCCTCACCTCAGCAACCATTTTGGCTTTATGTAACCTAGCAGCACCCATCCAGGCTTTATGACCTAACCGTTCCTGTCTCAAGGTTTCTTTGATGCCAAGGCTTGGTTCTCATCCATGTCCAATCTGGAAATGAATGAAATTTAACATTCCATGAACATCATCTTGGACCTTGGAGCCAGGATCCAGTAGATAAATTCTTCCCTCTACTGTCTTCTGGGCAGAAAATTCAAAGCCACAATTGACTTGGCTCCTCAGTGGGTCCTAGATGATGGCATCTCAATTCCTGACAGTGGTGACTATTTCAGTAACATGACGTGTATGACTTTCTCTGTTCCCTGAGATTCTTTCTTAAATTACACAACTGGGATGCAGGCCTTTATCTCAGGCTCTGCTCTCTGGAAGGATCCCAGGCTGAAACGTCTGTCTCAAGTTTCCTTGACTTAATGCAGCAATGTCAGGCTCAGCTCTTCCACTCAGGCTGAAGGGTTTAATCTATTGATCATATTGATTATATTGGCATTCACTTTCAGTACAGGCCCACCTATTGGATTCTGTTGCCACTTTCTTCCTTCTGCTCTTGTTTTCTATCTTTCTTTTTACTTACTTAATTTTGTAGATGAGGGCTGGAGGAGAGTTAAATAGATTGAGGTATCTTGGAGACATCCCTCATTTCCTGTGAATGTAACAATGCATTTATAAAGATTTTATTATTGTTTATTTATTGAGAATTAATTACTGTTTTGTGGGTGTGTCTTCTAAATAATCTAGTATACCACACTAATAGTGTGTCTTTGGCAACTGATTAAGTCTTTGTGCTTCAGTTTCAACTATAAAATAAGGACATCAATTATACCCACTGCCTAGTACTATTCTGAGAATGAGTTGTGTTTGTATCTGTAAAGCCCTTAAAATAGTGCTTGACATACAGTAAGAGCAAAATAAGTATTATCTATCATTATTATTGTTGATAAATATACATTTAATGAATGATGAGTAGGGGGCAGGCTTCATATGCATACCAATAGCAGATTTTTAAGTGGGCTTTTTAAGAAGTTTTCTAATAGCAGGAAGAAAAAGCATGGTTAAAAAACATTTTAAAGGGTATAAATAATGTCATACAAAATACTGCTCTTTTAATTTATGTTAAATTAATTATAGTAATTGAACTGACTATAAGCAAGACCACCTGAAGATAGAAAATTTAGAAGTTGCATTTGAAAGAAAGGCTATGCTATTTCAATATTCTTGGCAATCCTCTCTTAAAATCTCCTTCTGGTATATGCTGAGTCACCCAATAATCTCTCAAATGAGTAAAGAAGTTGTATTAAACATTCTGTATGAATATTTCCAGGAAGAAATTTCCCTGGGGATGCTCTCTAAGCTTTCTGTAGGCAAGGATGGTAACAGACGTCCATCTAGGTAAGGATCTTAGTTCTGTCTACTGCTACAACTTGAACATTAAGAAGAGTGCTTATCCCTGAGCGGGCATTCCATAAGTAAGCTGAAGTAATGAATAAACAAATGAGGAAACCTTACAAAGTCATGTGTTCCTGCCACGTACTTGTTGGTTTACTTGAACCGGTGAATATTGTGCTGACCCACCAGTGTTTGGTACTTGCCTCCTGAAGATGCCTCCTCTCCCCTCTCTCTTTTCAACCTGGGACCTGTCAGTCAATAGTCACCAAGCAGAAGCCATTGCCCCCTCTGCCCTCACTTCATCTGGTCTGTGCAGGAAGTACAGGCAAAGTTCTGAGCTGTCTGACAAAATGGTAGGGGAACAGTTGATCAAATTACCTGGAATTTCATTCAATCTTCCCCTCTATGGATTGAGAGACATTCTAAAAAAAATTCTGAGTTGTGACTGGCTATTTAATTTCTTCTTACTGATTGGATGTAATTTATAATGTTTGGTTTATGCCAAAGCAAACCAGAGATGTTATTCTATTGATCGAATCGAGATTGTTCTGCTTCTCTGATCAAATATTGTTAGTGAAAAACATTTCTTTTTAAATTGTGCAGTCAAAATAATTTTCCTGATTATTTCAATTTTTAACAACTGGTTGCTATCTTCTAGTCATTTCCTCTGCTTGGACATAATAAGAGTAGATATGGCCATCAATTACAGAAGTGCCAGAAAAAGCATTATCAGCTGTAGCATTTTGCCACACGCAGGGCAAGACCCGTAATCAAATTCCTCTGCAGTACTAATGGGTTCATTCTTATCAAGTGTAGATAAACTTTATGACTTTCTGTTTATCTGCTCCATTGTAATTCCTTCTGCTAGATTTATGAGTGACATTTGAATAGCTGAGGATTTTCTTTGAAATTATTTTTCCATTAAGATCAGCAATCACTGGCAAACTTGTGAATTCATTAAAACCTGTTTCAAGAGAGTAGATATGTTAATGCAAAAACACTGACAAGAGTAGGTTGTGATTCAACCTGAGCACTTCTAACCTTCTTTTGAGAATTTTCAATAAAATTTACTTCAATTAGTTGCAAATTCAAATTTTAACCTGAATTAAAATGCTAATCATTAATTTTACCTTCACAAGGGTTAAAGTAATTACTTGAAAAATATAGACAATCAATAGGAAAGGTCATTTATTCTTTTGAGACATGGCATGAAAGGGTATACAATTTTGCTTTATATAACCACTGTATTTCAAAGACTTTGTTAAGTGAATAATTACATTGTGTAAGTATTTTGTCATAAATACAAATATGTTTTAATTTTGAAACATTTCATCTTTCCTTTTTTATTGCTCACAAAAGTAATACAAGTTCATAGTTGGAAATAAAGAAAATTATGTTTTGTTAAAATATTTATCTGTTTTGCTATTTATTTGTTAAAACATGTTTATTGATTGCCCAGTATTAATCAGAAAACTTTGTTTACTATTTCTTAGTATATTAGCTTTCATATTTACAGAATTTGGTATAATTTTAACTCATCTTTTAGAATTCTATTACTAATACATTGCACTTGAAAATGCATTTTTAGAGTAAATGAACATATTATGATTGTTTCCAAATAAATCTCAGTGTAATGGATACATGTTCCAACATTTAAAACTTGCTTATCTATTTGTATAAATCATTTATCAGAGATAATTAAGTTTGTTAAAATATCTCCAGGTATACAGATCATATGGTTTAATTCTATTATACAATATATGGCAAAATGTCTTGTTTTTGTAATGGGTGTCTCTCTATTTTTAGAAAATCCAAAACCCATGTTTAATAGATGCAATTAATTAAATGTCATGAAGGGGGTCATATGAACAGTAACATAAGCAAGAAATTCCTTTCACATGATCATAAGGCTAAAAGGTTAATGCTTGACAGATGCTGCATTGAAGAAAACTATTACAAAGAGTGCTTTTCAATCAATGAGATGCTATTATGAGCAATAGATCCAATTTCTTTTAATCAATGGGCTTTTTTATTACATTTACTAAGAGATATTCTATGGAACTCATATAGGATATTCTTCACCAGACTAAAGGTTATATTTTCTTTTTCATTCAGACTTCATCATGATACCTAGTTTTATCCCTATTACAATAGAAAATACTTGTTACTTTTTCACAATTTTTTTCTCTAAAGAATTATTGAACACTATATTTTAAGAAATTCACTGAGTACCCACTATAGACCAGGAAGTGAACTAGGACTGATCACTAAAATATCTTAAGACTATTCCAAACCTTCAAAGGTATTATAATCTGATAGAGAAAACAAACATACTTACCTAAGTATAATGATATATGGATCATTTTATACCACAGTTTGATTTTTTTTTTCTGCAGAAATGACTTATTTATTCTCCTAGAAAGAAGTGGCTAAAATCTATGGGGAGACAGAACATGTGGGTGGTCAGAAAGGCTTCAATGGAAGACACGATTTGTCAGAATTTGTCAGGTAAAAAAAGTGGCAGAAACATCCCAAGCTGGGCCAACCCAGGAATAATATGAAGGCTTCAATCTTCTTTATCTCAGCTGTTCAGATCCACAAGGCTGATACTCTGTGTCTTTTGACAACACATCAATGGCTTTTCTTCACCTAAGCTAAAGCTGCATGAAAAAATCTGATGCTATTAATTCATTCTTCAAACTGTTATTAAGCTATTACCTTGGGCCAAGTGCTATTATGTGTTGGGGACACATCACTAAATATAAAGTAGTCTTGGCCTTGAAGACATTTAAGAATCTTGGAACAAACAGATAACTAAAATGACAGTTCTATACAAAGTGATAAGGTGAATATTCACTCATTTCTTATTGAGATACATAAAATGTATATAAAATACACCAGTCTAAGGTTCAGTGAGGATATTTATATATAACAATAAAATAAAGCATGTCTTTATAGGTAAAATAAAAAGGGTGCCTCTCAGTGGTTAGAGATATGGAATCTTAACCAGGCTGCTTGGGTTTCAACCATAACTATAAGATTGACTAGCTGTTTGATCTTGGGCATGTATTATGGACTTACTGAATGTTTGGGGTTCCTACCCCACCCACCAAATCCATGTGTTGAAACCTCACCTCCAGTAGGATGGTCTTAGGGGGTGGGCCTTGGGAGGTGATGAGGTCATGAGGGTGGAGCCCCCTTGATGGGATCAGTGACCTATGAAGAGACCCAGAAAGCCCCCTCTTCCCTTCCTTGTGAGGTCACAGTGAGAACATGCCACTTGTGAACCAGGACACGGGCTCACCAGCCATTGAATCGGCCAGCGTTTTGTTCTCAGACTTCCAGTGTCCAGAGTTCTGAGGAATAAATGTTTGTTGTTTAAGTCAGTCTGTGACAATTTGTTACAGTAGCTCGAATGGACTAAGACAGCATGTTACGTGCCAATTTCCTCTTCTGAAACAAGAGGGATAATAGCAGCACACACCCCTCCCTCCCTCACACCACTTAGACACTCAGCCAGAAAGGTCACTGACATAAGCACATGGGTGCTTTTGCCACCAAAATACTCCTCGTCTTTTCTTTTAATGCATTATGTGAGTGGTGTCACTCCATTACTCTCTTTAACTTCTGGTAGTGGCCCAATGTCCTTGTAGCAACAAAACGTAGACACTCCTGCTACTGCAGCATTGTAGTGAGTTACTGAGACGTGGGTGTCAACAAGGAAAGAAAGAAAAGAGCAAATATATGAAACGATTTGCCAATAACACTTGATCATTAATTTGAAGTAGTTATGGGACAAGATCAACAGCAAACCAAGAAAAGAAGTTATACTGCCATCAGCATGGGGAGCTCATGCAAATGATTTTATCATGAAGTTGTAAAATGTGATTAACTGAAGTATTCTACCTTAGCAGTAGGCAGGCAGAGTTAATTATCCAACCATCGCAGGACATTTCAAATAACTTGTGTGAAACTTTAACTCATTGAAATTCTAACTCATTGAGTTATTTATATTTCACATCAATCCTCATGTACGTATTATTTTGAAAATTTCTCCAACCATTATGTAAAATTCCTTTTAAAACCCCTGCCATTCCATACCTGGAAAAGGATGACACCAAGAAAATTATGTTTTATAAAGACTTTAAAGAAGGAAAATGCAAAGGACAATACATTTTATAGGTCTGAAAAAAAAACAAACATGTCTGGCATATCCAGCCAATTTAACATATGAACATACAGAAGAGAAATAAGTGGGGTTCTGGTAGATCAAAAAGGGCATATGATAAGCACGTTCCCCAAATTATTCATTCTTAAACCCAAGTGAAGGCAAAGTGTCTGTATAAGTTAGTTCTGACATTAGAATTATAAAACAGAACATGTGGTAGTGACATATCCCTGCAGGAGCCAGACTACAGAGACTGTGCCTGCCATTCTAATGAGAACATACCTGACCAGATTTCACATGTAGGCTGTGGGAAGCCAGGGGAATGTCTGAAAAGGAAGCTTCCCCCCAGCCCCCTTCTCAGCATCTAAGAACAGATCATGCAGGTCTGAAATAGGTAGTGGTAGTGGAATAAGTGAATTTTTAAATCAGGAAAACATTTTGTCTCAGAACCAGTACCCATGTTTGCTGTTTATTTGGCTATGGCCTTGTGGTTTCCTGGGGTGGTTTATAGGAACTCAAAAGTAAGTGGGCCAGAACGTTTTAGGGGAGATTCCATTGCATACATCTCCCACCATGCCATGTGGAGGATCAGTGGAAAATAACGCAAAGACACGAACTATCAGCTCTGCAGCCTTAACTGTTATCCTCAGAGAAGTGCCCTTCATAAAACCACTGCAGTCCAGATAACAAAACAGACAAAAACCATTTCTCATCCAACGTCTTCAAGGATCATTATTTCTTTTTTTGCTGACCTCAGATGTCCTACCACCATCCATGACTTGATGACTGTGCCATGATAATCTGGACTACAGAATGCTGAGCTCCAGTGGGTAGGAATAGTGGAGCAATAGCTCCCGTGTTGGGAGAGAAAACAGGCACGTTTGCACACAGCTCAAGAAGGCGGCCTGCGATAGTGGGCGATCCTGCTGTCCAACCGTGTGAAGAAGTCACGGGCAGTTCAGTTCAGTCTGGAAGATAGGAGACTGGGCTGAGCATTGCTCCTGCACTGACCACCAGCCAGTGGAAAGGCGAAGCACGAGACATAGCTTTTCATCAGCCATCTGAGAGTCGCTCTGTGACTGTGTTACATGGAAGTTCTGTGAGCAGTCTCTGACTGACGTTAAATGGGGGGTTTCCTAGAGGAGATCTGCCGTCGATACTGCAGGCTCTCTGTGTTTATTGCCACCTGGGGTTTCTAAATTAAAATCACAAGTGAGGTTTGATTTTTACCACCCAGAAACTGGGAACATAAGTGGCACTCCCACGTGAGGAGCCACCGTGGTCACGAGTTCTGGGAGCGAGGTGTCTGTCTTCCCCTTAACCCAATCAATGTGATGTAGACATTTTCTTTTCCACTTTTTCTTGGGGGGAGTGATGATAGCTCGATCGCTACTGCACTCACTTGTGTCTCTTGGAGCCAAGTTTCTTCTGGTGTCCTCTCAGATTCCCCAATTTGGGGGACCTCAGCCTGTGCTCCTGATCCAACTTTCCTCAAAATCAGGCTAATTCAGTGGGTTTGAAAAATGCCCTCAGGTCAAAGCCTGTTTACCTTTCACTGATCTCTGTTCTTCCTGCTTGTACTTAATTTTGCCCTTGCAGAATCTTGTGGTATTGACAAGTGTCTAGTGCCCTTAGTATATTCGCATATGTACTGTGTCCATCACCTTTAGTCTGCATGTGCACTGGGCCGTGCGGCTGGAAGGGAATTCCCGGAGCCTCCTGTTGGAGCAGCTGGTTGCCAACAAGGCTGTGAGGGACCCTTCTCCACCTAGGTGGCGCCAGTGAGCGCGCTGGAGGCTATCTCCATCTCCAGGCCCCTTGCCTGGGAAGGTGACCTGCAGCTACAGCAGCCATGGCTTTGTGAAAACCTGCTCTTCTGTAGTCAGGAGCAGAAGAGCAGGTCACCTGACCTTTTGTCGTGTTTACAATCAGAGCTTCATTCTTTATCGTCACCCTGGTGGGTGCCCCCGGACAATTTCTAGAACAATTTCTAAGTCATGTGAGAAGACTCAGAGTCTAACCCCAGCTTGACTCAAATAGAGTGTGTGTGTGTTTTCACTTGTTTTGCACGACTGAGATTCTATTGAAGGCGTTCAGGACACAGCTTCTCACGAATGGTACCATTTGAGAGTCAGGGTGGTCAAATGTTTTGTCCTGAACGAACCTCCCTTGAAAGAGCTCCTGGGCCGTGCTTCCTCCTTCAGCCTCCACTGGGACGCAGAGAGCAAGGTTGCTGTCTGCATGCCATTGTCACAGGCCCTGGCCTCCGCCCAACCCCTCCCACCAAAACGGCAACTTGGCTGCAATTGCAAAGACATCAACATACGTGCTAATAATTGGGCCCAATCAGCAGGGGTTTTGTAAATAATCAGATAGTATTTAGTAATCCCTCGCACGCCCCATGCTGCTCACAGGCACCTTTGTAGTATCATCCTTAATTAGGATGATCAAATCCCTCTTTTATCTCCATTCAGCAATTACAAAGTCATTCTGTCAGGCATACATTACTCATTCATTATTATGGGAAAATGGATTTCTTACAAACTTCAAACAACACAGACGCGTTATCTTCAATAGCACACAGTCTTTTAGGAAACAGATACCATTTTCTGCTCTGAAGAAGTCTGACTCAGAAGGACATTCCTAAATAGCACCTCATCTGGCTTTCTGTTCAGTCTCTGCTATTTCAATGCTTCATTGGACTAGAATCTACAAAGCGATGTAATTCGTCTTTACAGTTAGTATAATTTTCCTCTTTTCCCTTGGAAAGGCTTTTTGATGAATATATTCTGGTCTGAAAGTCACAGAGCACGTTTTGAAAACCTCAGTGTTAGTTAGCATTTAAACATTTCAAGCCTTAAATACATATGTGTGTGTATATATGTATGTGTGTATGTATATATATATGTATTAAATGGTGTTGGTGGTAAGACACATAAATGATTACACAGACTGAAGGAATAAAACTACAGCTCCAGTCAGGAGATACTTTGTGCTTGATTTTCATTTCAATTATAAAATTAATTATAAGATTTTAATATTTTACTAGAAACTACCTTATTTTCCATTGCCCAAGACTGTGCAGTGCCTGTTACTATGAGGAACTTGTATCAGAATGATCTGGATGATTTCTTAAAAATGGCAATTCCCATTTCCAGACCCAATTTGACATTTTGAGGGTGTTTTTAATTTTTTCTGTAGTTTGCATTTGACAGGCTCCACACATAATATTCCACACATTAAGGTTTGAGGAGCTCTTAATTTGGTGGCCAAGCTGTCAGGTGACCTGTAGGGGAAGCAACACTTGACATCCATTTTCTTAGGGTCTCTGATGGGGCCTGGGAATGATATTGACATAAGACAGGTTGGCAGGAGGAAAGCACACAGCTCATTGCCTGTGAGTTATACAGACCTTTGAGCCCTGCGAAGGAAATGAGACCCAAAGAGAGCCAGGCTTAAGTTTCTATACAGGGAGTGGAACAGAGGCAGCTGTGGGAAAGGAGCTAACATGTGTGGGGAGGGTAGAGGAAGATGCGTTATTTAACAGGGTCTTCTGTACAGGTTGCTCTCCCCCGAGCCCTCATCTCTGGTGATGAGAATGTGTCTTTCCCCTGGTGCTGGAAGGCCGTCTTTCACATGGAGTTTCTCTCTGGCTCTGCAGGTGTAGGGTAAGGAGGGGAGATCAGACTGCCACTCTTAAACCTGCTGGTTTTGAAGTGCCTGTCACTCAAAATAACCCTCATGCCAAGTAGTACTTTTTGGGGTAGCAAGTTCTGCCGCCACTCAAACCCTAATTTCACCTGCTTGCTATCTCTTTGAGGAAGAAGTTGTGTGTCCTGTCTAGCTGCATCCCTTCATCTGTGGGTGGGGATTACATGGGACCCTACCTCACAGCCCACTTTCTGACCATGACGCATGGGCCTGGCACGCAGCAAAGGCTTTTAGTTCTGTGCTTGTGTCTTCTTCACCATTGAGCAATCCCCAAATTTAGGAAGCTTGGATGCCATTTGTATCCAGCCAGTCCCATGGGCCAAAAGGCCTTCAGCTGAGATCCTAATGTCTGGCATATTTCTTTGTCCCTTGGCAACTGAGATGTCACCTGAGACCATATGAAACAGTTGGTGGCAGAGACCAACGCTTTAATCAGGATTTAGTCATTTTTAGCCATCTCAGGTGTCTTTCTGGGCATCTTACCATCTGGGGCCCAGGGGTTTCTATATTTCCAATGCTTAAGGCCCATGCGTACTGGACTCAGTAGCTTTTGATATCATTTGGAGCACCTGCCAGCTCTTGCCTGAGGTAATGTTTTTTGTAATATTTCACAGGAGAAACTAAATAATAGCCAGTGCACAAGAAAACTGGCCTTTTGCGGCTGCTTGGCTGGGAACCACAGTAACGTGGTCCCTTTTCCTAGTTTGCGCAGGTGACAGTTTTACTAAATATTTTGCATAACCGAAGCTACAACTTTC
This sequence comes from Hipposideros armiger, assembly GCF_001890085.2. Lineage (NCBI taxonomy): Eukaryota > Metazoa > Chordata > Mammalia > Chiroptera > Hipposideridae > Hipposideros > Hipposideros armiger. The sequence goes on along the minus strand of NW_017731976.1, from coordinate 253,434 downwards.
TGACTCCAACATTGGGTGTTTTTGCAGCCCATGCCACGGCTGGCAGGTACTTCCACATGTTTTACATGTGTTTCTGGGGCAACACTCATCCTGGTACAATTTTACAAATTAGCTGAAGTGATAACAGATATTTACAGATGAGCCCCTATGCTGCAGAGGTTTATAGCGATAAAAATTTAACTCTTCCTCACTGAGCTTGGAAATAAATGTCCCTGGGTGTGAGTGAGACTTCCCGAAGAAGTGGTTCAGGGACACAGCGGTCTTCACCCCATGGTCCCACCATCAGTAGCAGGTAACCTGCAAGGTTGCTGGGCTCATCGTATCAAGCCAGCCAAGGCTGGCACGTGAGTGGAGAAGCCAACTGCTTCGTCACTCCTTGGCTGGACGTGATGGGCATCATTTCCATTTGCGCCCACAGGTGAGAACAACTTGTAGTGACACACAGATGGGTGGGTGCAGACACATGTCGGTCCTGGGGGCACCATCTCTTCTCAGGAGCACCTCTTCACCGTGGAAGGAAGGTAGAACTATTTGCTAGGCAGTTATGTCTGCCAAGAAGCATTTGGCAGAGCTCTTCCCACCAAAAGGAATCGCACAAGCAGAAACTCAGAGCGCTTCCTCCGTTGATTGGTTGTGTGAGTCCTAAACAGAGCAACTGGACACCAGGATGCATGGTGAAGACAGAGTTGAGATGGGAGGTTGGCACTTTATTATTATTATTATTTTTTAATTTTTTTAATTTAAGCTGAGCCATCCTGCCACCAGTTGGCAGCTCAGCGGCTGCTCAGCTGGGGCCGGGCATCGAACCACTGTTGTTCAGAGCTCAAACTCTTGAGCGAGCTCTTAACCAACTGAGCCACTCGGCCAGCCCTGGGAGGTTGGCACTTTAAATGTCAAGCTATGACGTGTGGACAGAAATACATTGGTTGTCACTTTGTAAGCTGAGGTCTGTAAAACAATCTTGAAATTAAATTTTGTTTTTGAGGATGTGCGTTTTCTTTTTCTGGGAGATTTGCCCATAGTTTTCATTAGACTCTAAACATCTTAATTAATGATCTATTAGGTATTTAGAATGTGAATGGGTGTGAAAACCTGGGGTGCTGAGTGCTGCCCTGATGGCAAGCAGGTCCCAGCCCTTTGGGTCCAGTGTGTGACTGTGGACTAGTTTCTTTCTTTCTGAATACCCCACTTCTTATTGGCACAGTGCAGCTAGTGGTGCTATCACCTGGACATGGATGTGGGAGGAGTAAATGTGTCCATGTGCTTGTATGTTAAGGGCTCATATCAGCACCCAGCACATGGTGTGCACTCAGTGACCACTAGCTATTATTATCATCATAATTTTGCAGATGTTTGTGATACAGATGAAGAAAGAAATTCAAGGTAGGAGGAGTCTACTGCCATAGAGAGAGAATAGAACAGAAAGGACAGATGCAGGAGACATGTTAAACTGGTCTGCAATTTTGTAGACGTCCTTAGTTGAAATATGTGTGCAGTGCTATGAAGTGAGTCTTTTTATAGCACCAGTTTTCCAACAATTTGCATAACATTAAGTATAATTATCACCACTATTACTATTACAATTGCTATTATTGTTTGGCTCTCATCCTAAGCTAAATGAGTGTCTGTTAGGGGAGGAGGCTGGTAGCTCCTCTCTTGGAGCTGCCAGCAGTACCACAGTTTGGAATTCCAGGGTACGTGAGTGAGACATGTCTCCAGGTGATTTTTAACCTACATTGTCCGGAACCTATAGCTGTAGTCTGCTTGAGCCCTGCTTGAGCCCTATTTTCTTTGCTTCATCAGAGACTGTTCATGCATAATGTAAGAGAGAAAGCTGTGATAAAATGCTGTCCAATGGAACTTCCTTCAGTAACAGAAACGTGCTCTCCTGCCCTGGCCAATATGACGGTCACTAGGGACATATGGCAACTCGACACTTGAAATGTGGCTAGTGTGACTAAGACCTCAGTCTTAAATTTTATTTTAGCTAATTCATTTAGATTTAAATGCCCACATGTGTCTGGTGCACCATTTTTGATAGTGCAGCTAAATTGTATGAAATAGGTGATAGGATTATTTTATTTTATTTTATTTTTTTTTAATTAAAGTTTATTGGTGTGACAATTGTTAGCAAAGTTACATAGATTTCAGGTGTACACTCTGTAATACATCATCTGTATATCACATTGAGTGTTCACAATAGGATGATTTTAACTGGTACCAAGTGAACCTGAATCAGGAGCCCAGGCTTGAGGTTCAGTGCAAGAAAACGTACATGAAGTGGTCAGAGTGCGAAGTCAAACGTGGTCACAGGAAATATATCTTCCTACAAACATGCATGGACTCCTCTGCGTTTCTCTTGTCCCATTTGATATGTCTGAGGGTCCGGCTTGTGTTTATATTGATGAAATAGATTTTTAAAATGCTACTTACCAAAAAAGAGACACCATTACTGACATTTTGACAGAATTCTATTATATACCGTTTGAAGGCCTGAGCATTTAATAACAATTTGAGGGATTTAATAAACCTGCGTAACCTAACTCAGTAATCAGTTCACTCTCATCTAAATGGTGTTATTTTCCAAATATTGCCAATAAATTCCATGAATGCAGATGTGGCTTCCCTGTCTTTATCAGATTGCCTTTCACAAATCGGAACAAAAACCTTTTGTCTGTAGCCTGTGTTGAAGATAAAACCAAATCCTGGATCTACCTGCCCAGGTCCTGGTGGCCCAGCCCTCTGTCTCTCCAGTCCTGCAGCCCCTGCACTCCATCACTGGTCCTCTGTATTCCAGGAGCATGGCAGTGCAACGACCTGGCCACCTGACGCGAAGGCACACCGCCCACACTCCTTTCTCCGAAGCCCACTTGTTGGTTTCTCAGCACTTACCATTATGGTGAAATTATTTTATCTGTGCTTTTGCTTAGCCTCAGTTTTGGAACCCCTGCCATCACATAAGTTCCTTTAAAACCTCAGCAGGGACTCACCCGTTTACCTTTATGTCCCCCTGTTTAGCACAGTTCAAGTTTTCATCAAATGAGTGATTCAACGAATGATTCAATAATTTTCCTTTACTGGAACAGTGCTGAAATATCCAAGATTTATGAGAAGTCTCCAAAAAACAAACATAAGAGATCATGGTTAGATTTTATGAAAATGAGAGAATACGTATAAAATGAAGGTCAAGGGGTTTATGATCATGCAGTAATGATGGCAGCTTAGCTCCTGGTTGGTCCTTTACGGTCGTGGGGCCACTTCGCCATCTGACTCAAAGAGCTGTCTCCCCTCAGCACTAGTTTGCAACATACATATGAGTATCTTATATATAAATATATACATGCCCATGAAAGTGACTGAAAATAAAATATTTCAGATGCTTCTTTTGAAATTTAAAGGGAAGAGGAGGAAACTTGTGTGTATATATATATACATATATATATATATATGTTTTATATGTTATTCAGTTACAATTGACATTCAATATTATATTAATTTCAGGTGTACAGCATAGTGGTTAGACATTTATATAATTTGTGAAATAATTCTCCCGATAAGTCTACTGCTTACCTGGCACCATACATACATAGTAGTCATTACCATATTATTGACTATATTCCCTGTGCTATACTTGTATCCCCATAACTATTTCCTAACTACAAATCTGTACTTCATAATATTTCCACAACACTTTTTTGAATACTTAGCTATCAGCAATAAAAATGCTGTCTCTAAAAGAGACCAATGTGGCAGCCTTCACTAGGCATAGAACCATATCCAGTGACCAAACTGCCCAATAAAACTGTTTGCAGGCACTTATTTTTGATGGAAAAATATGTTAACTCTCTTCTCTAGTTCATGTGTTTGAGTTCAATTGATACAGAAACATTTGATAAAAGTGAATGCATTTTCTTTTAGTTCCCTTCTTTTGATTCTGAACACTGACTCTCATTGTATGTGGACGTTGGCATAAACCAATGTTTTGAATTGACTGAAAGAACATGCTTTGTAGTAGGTAGAAGGGGGTTTAATGTCATGCCTGCTAAGTGAGTTGTCTTAGTGTTTCATTAACGGGTTCTTAGGAAGAATGTATGAATGGAAAAACTCAAAATTTTATACTGAATCTCATCTCATCCTAGAATACCTATAGTCACCTACTATCTCCTCCCAAAACATACAGTCCAACTTTCTCACTCAGCATTAGTGGTAATGAATTCCTAATGCCAACAATGTTTTTAGATTCAGATATTTGCAATACTATGAAATGATACTTGAAAGTTCACCAATTTACTAGGTGGTTTGAAAGCAGGAGTTTTGATGTAAAAATATCGAAGAAAAATTGACATTTTGCAGTACTCTATAATTAAATATATAATTTACAATTAAGGAAAATGCAAAAAAAATGTAAATCTTATTCATGCTAATTACTGAAATAATAACAAAAAAGAAAAAACAGAATGATTCACAAAGCATTTACATAATTTGCATATTATTTCAGAATAACAGAAACCATATAGCTGATTCGAAAGGGTACATCTCAAGGGAACTAAATTAATAGCATGTATGAGGAGGAACGATGTTGAAGCACCTTCATTAAAGAAATAGTCACAGTTCTGCATTAAGTCTTCATAGTGATGTCAACAAAATTTCTACTAAAATAATGAAAAGGGGCATTGAGGGAAGAAGAAAAATGCCAGTAGGAAGATGTCTACTCATAGAATTTGCTATTGAGCAGTCTACAGAGAGGTTTTAAGGCATGGTGACAACAGCCAGTGAGTTATCTGTGGGCTCTGAAACATTAAGACATCGGGCCATAGACATAGACAAGGCTGGCAGACAGCAGGAAAGGACTAATTTCCAGGAATCGACTGGGGAAACTAAATCCTTAGTTTCCCAACCAGGACAGACATGTTTAGAATTGTAGATGGTTGTGTTGACTTTGGCCTTTAATCAGCTTAAAATCTCATAGATTTCCCTATGATGCCAAGAGGAAATAAAGAAGGTTGAAGCATTTTTAGCTAAGTCAGGGGCATGAACAAGGATTAGGAAGTGATTCCTGGAGAAGCTTCCACATTCAAGTTGAGACCAGGTGTGACTTGGCAGAGGAGTGTGTAGACAAGACCCAGTGATGGTAAAGCGGTATGTAGGCAGGGACAAGATATGCACAGTCTGGAAGTCTATTTAGGATGTTGACACCTTTCTAAGAGCAATGGGGAGCCCATGACATCTGTCCAGTGTGGGCATCACATCAGTAAGATTCCATTTGAGCTCCCAGAGCATGAATTCACAGCAGAGCCCATCTAAGGCATGGGGCTTCTCCCCACAGTGTGTGGCTGTTTGGGTGCAATCAGGTAAGGAGAAGACCCTTGATCCACTTTGGTAGCCAGTGGCATGCTACTCAATAAAGGGATGATCTGCAAGGAAGACCTGCTGTTGAGATGGTGGGTCACAAATGCTGAGCTGGATGAGAAGGAAATGAAAACAGAAACACCTGAGCTTCTGAGCTAGACATCTTAAAACCACTAAAAGAGGGTTCAAATATTTGAGTAAAACATGTTAATAAACAGTCTTCTCTCTGTGTGTGCCTCATGAAATACTATTTTGCTATTTAGGAAGTCATGTCCTTATGCAGTAGGCACCATTACAGGTAAGTGGGCATTTTTGGGGCAGGGGTAAGTGCCTGTAAAAACATGGAAATTCACTGTAAACATTAGGTGCGAGTCAGAATTGTTTTCTCCAGTGAAAAAATCCAGGCCTGCTATTCCAAGTTCCTCCTGTTCAAACTTTTTCAGTCTTCTTTGTCTTTCTCTTGCCCTTGAGATAATCGGTAATGACACGCGGCAGCACCTTATTCCTTTAGGAAATTGATTACTCTTTGATTTCACACTCTCTTAGCTTCCTCTCCACTTAGTGTGATATTGGTTGAGTTTTCCCTGCCTTCCTGCCTTTTTGTTTCATAATTCCTGTTTGCACCGAGTTATGATCGTGAGGCTGCCTCAGCAAGTCTTCTGCAACAAACTCCTCTGACAATAGCAATGCAATGAAAATGAACACTGAAATGTCCTTATTCCAAGTGGGTATTTATACTTTTGTTCTTTGGTACAAGAGGTTGATGCCAGAATGGGAACGATAAAATTACATGGAAAATTGTTATTATGAATCATTGAATATTTAATGAGTTATAGAAATGAAACTGTCAAACACTACAGCTGGGATGAAAAGCTGTGAGGGGGATAATGATAAAACTGGAAAGCTGAGACATTGCAATTCTGCTGAACCCAATAGGAGCATCCTTTGGCCCTGGATCTTAGAGCATTCTCACCCTTCTTGAGTGACATCACAATGCATAGAGGGTTGGTGCTTGTGTTGGAAAGAGCCTCATAGAAAAGAGCAATTGGATGTCTCCTCTTAAGGTTTCTCTTGGTCCTTTTCCTGGCCTGGGTTTGGGGTTCAAGCTCCACAGCAAGAGATTATTTTTTTCATTAACTTTTCTTGCATTCTGTGCATGCATAGTTACATAAAGGGTTACTAACATACTAATGGAAGTGAACACCTTCCCAAAGACTTTCTTATTTGCATATTGCAGAAAGGATGTTTCAAATTCTTCACCTCTGCTAAACCAGCACTCTTTCCTTTGTTTAACTGTATAACTGGTGTTTAAGTGACTTCCAGTTCTCTCAAAATGTCAGCTAAGTCACCAGAGTTGAAGACAAGGTGTAATTAGACCCCTCACAGTGTAAAGAGAGGCAGACATTCCTGACTAAGAATTGGCCCTAAAGCACGATTGGTAACCACAAGATTGCCATGGGGATATGAAAGTCAGTTTTGGGAATATATTCAATAATGTTGTAAAGATTTTGTAGGGTACCAGATGGACACTTGTCTTATTAGGGAGACGACTTCATGGACAGTGTAGATTCCTGACCACTGCTCTGTACTGAAGCTGAATAATAATGAATGTCAACTATAATTTTATATATATATATATATATATATATATGTATATATAGTCACAACATGTGAATACAGCATAAGGAATAGAGTAAGTGGAACTGTAACAGCTATATACAATATCAGAGGGGTAGTAGATTGGGGAAGAGGTTTATCACTTTGTGAGGGATGTAAATGTCTAACTGTTACATTGTCTTGTATACATGAAAAGAAAAGAATTGGCCCTAAAGGTCCCGCAACCATCCCCCTGCCACCTGCCATCCATCTTCAGCCTTTGTCACAAAACGGCCAGGGATTCGAGGGGCAGAGTGGGTGTCCCAGTCAGCTCGGCTGATGTAGCAAAACACCACACACTGAGAGGCTTAAACAAGCATTTGTTTTTCTCAGCTCTGGAGCTTCGATGTTGGAGATCAAGAAATGGTATGTCAACGGTAGTGGTGTGCTCGTTTGCTTTGGAACAGAGGTTTGCTTTTCTTCATGAAAATAGGATTGAACCTATGATCCATTACTCATGAGGGATCATCAAGTTCATTACTTTTCAAATATACCGTATTTCCCCATATATAAGACACACGCTTTTTCGAAAAATTTTGGGTCTAAAAACTGGGTGCATCTTATACAGTGTTTGTAGATTTTTTTACTTGCATTTCCCACTGAGGACAAGGCAATATATGAAGACAGTGATTCGTCATCAGACACAGATAAAGACAAGCTAATGGTTGGGAGTTTTGACAGTGATGAGGAGTTGTATGAAGTTTATGATGAATAAAACTTGAGTTCAATAACTTTATGTAATACTTTTTTTTTTTCAAATTTTGGGCCCCAAAATTAAGGTGCGTCTTATACATTGGGAGCGTCTTATACATGGGGAAATACGGTAGTTTTGGCAATGGAATCACTTCTTCCAAGGAAACCTTCCCCAGCAAAAAGCAGAATTCTCAATAAAAAACTCTTGGTAATGATGTGCATGGGGTGGGGTGGGAGGAGGTGTTCCTTGTTCTCCACAGGGGTCCTTCAATCTCCCAGGCCATAAGAGGTTCCCCATGGCTCTAGCAGTGCATGCTGTCAAGCTCAGTTTGAAAAATCACTGGACGCTTTATTTTTTTAAAAGACTTTGTTTTTTTACAGCAGTTTTAAGTTGACATCCATGTTCCCCACTCTAATTATCATTTACCATTAAAACCTTCCTCACCATCACTATCATTGTCTTCTTCCTGACATTGCTTGAGGCTTCTAGCAGTTCTTTTAGTTGACAGTGGTTGTCTTCATTAGACAAGAGTGTCATCCTGGACTTCTTCCCTAACTTCACATTTCCTTAAATCACTTGAAGTGGCCTGAGGAAATTCTCCTATTCACGAGTTTAATTCTGCCCATTGTTTGAAAGCTGAAAGGTCCACAGAACAAGGTGCAGAGCTGAAGATCAGGAAAAAAGATACTGTTGCCTATGCCCTAAACTATATTTCCATGAGGTTCCCATAGTGTTCTTGAAAAACTCTCCAGTACCACTGGAAAAATCAATTTGTGGACAATTAATTGAATAATTGTATCGTAAGCAGGGAAAAGTTTAAAAAAATTTGTACAGAAAACTTATTTTGCGGAAAATCAATAACAACAGCTGGTTGTAAATGTCTCAAATTTATGAGGAAAGCAGTGTTCATTTGGAAAGAGAACAAAGCTGTCAGATGGGCCCTGGAAAGGTTAAAGAATGACGGTCTGCAGAATAACGGATCATGGGACTGAACTCACTGAGAAATTGTGAGAACACGTGAAGCATGAGGCGTCCTGGAGAGAAGCCGAGGACCAAGGTCAGGAAGATCTTACATAATGAAAAGGAATGAGGGGAGTATGAGAACCTTTACTGAGAGATTCAATTGATGGAGGTGAGACAAGTGGAGAGCCAGTGTGGCTGGAGCACCAGAATGTACTAGAAAGGTAGTAGGGAAGAAATCTCTGACTGTCAGGAAATGCACTAAGTCACTCTTTCTCCATGGCTATGTCATCAAAGAAGCAGATAGCAAAAAGCTAATGAAGCCAGGAAACATCAATATCTGCTCAAAAGAATTGTTGGTGAATTTCAAGAAGCTGCTGTAGATACCGACAATTGTCCACAAGATTTAATGTCTGGAAGTAAACCATTAGTTACATAACTATATTAGAGAGGCAGAGGGAAACAGTTTTTGGATTTTTTTTTGCTTAAGTACAATAATAATATGAAAGTAAAGAGCAGTTCCTCTATTTGTTATTAATATTTGATTAGGGAAAAAAAATCTGTGGGCTGGAAATCAATAGTCCAAGATTAGCCACTGATTATCTGTTTGGCCTTGGGCAAAATACTTAATATTCTTGGCATCAGCTTTTTTTCTTGATAAAATAAGGTGGAGAATAATAAGCAGAGGGAGCACAGAGATTTTTAGGGCAGTGAAACTATTCGGTGTGACACTAGAATAGTAGGTACGTGTCATTAGACTTTTGTCTAAACCCACAGGATGGACAACATTAAGAATGACCCTAATGTCAACTGTGGACTCTGGGTGATGATGACATGTCAGTGTAAATTCATCAGTTCTAATAAACATATCATCTGGTGGGGACGTTGATAGTAAGGGAGGCTGTGGGTGTCTCAGGGGAGGGACAGGGAGGATACGGGAAATCTCTGCACCTTCCCCTCAATTTTACTCTAAACCTAAAACTGCTCTAAAAAATAAAGCCTTAAAAAAAATTAAAGCCATGAGGAGAGGTGAGAAGTAAGAGAGGAGAAATAATGAAAGGTTTGAAGAGAGAGAGAAAAAAGAAAGATGTGATGAATTAATGTTCGCAGAAATTCACATTGTATTGTTAATAATAATAATAATAATAATAATAATAATAACAGGAAGTATTTAAAAAACTGTTACTTAAAAAAATCAAGAAAATGGATTAAACCCAAGGAAAAGTTGGGTCATGAAAATAACTCATAAGGCTTTCCACAGCTATCAAAGTTGAACTTCAAAATAACTGAGTTTTCTAGTGATTAAACCAAGAAAATACTGTCATACTCAAGGCCCATATTATTCATAAGATAAAGAGACACCGTTTGCTGAGGATAAGTAATTATTTTCCAAGCACTAAGGCCCTACTTAATATATGCAATAATTAAAATAATGGCCATATATCATTCTTTGCATAGTTTTGTAAAGAAAACGAATTCAAGCTTTAAAATATGTTGTCGTTTTAATTATTCCTGAGAAGGTGCCTGTAGGTTTCCCTTCTCTTTCTATTTCTTAACTGTAATATTGAGTTAACTGAAAAATAATATTAATCAAAGTTCAACTGACAGTAATGTTCTAAAATTTATATGTTAAACCTTATCTAATTGCAAAAAGTTCCTTAAAATGATTTAAAAATTGCTGCCCCATTTATATCATAAGACTGCCTGCCATATACTGAATCAGATACGTACACGTCTCTATGATTCAGAAGCTGGGAAACCCAAAATCAATTTGAAACTCAACTTTAGTAGTCATGGAGGATTTTAAGATGCATCTCTCTTCCCGTGACTAAAAAATAGGACTTTTCTTCTTTAGTTGGTTGACATGGTGGATTACATTGCTTGATTTTCAAATTCTGAAACTACCTCACATGCCTGCAATAAACCCTACTTGGTTAAGATGTGTAATTATTTTTATACTTGGATTCATTTTGATGAAACATTTTTGAGGAATTTGGTTCAGGGGTGATATTGGTTTGTATTTTTCTTTTCTTGAAATGTCTTTATCTAGTTTTGATATTAGGGTACTTCTGGCTTCAGAGAATGAGTCAGGAAGTGTTTCTTCTGCTTCCGCTTTCTGGAAGAAATTGTGGGAAATTGGTATCATTTCCATCTTAAACGTCTGGTAGGACGCCCCAATGAGACCATATGGGCTTAGTGATGTCTATTGTGGAAGGGTATTAATTATCAGTTCAACGTTATTAATAAATATAAGCCTCTTAATATTATGTAGTTCTTCTTTTGGAGTTTCGATAGTTTGTGTTATTCAAGGAATTAGTCTATTTCATGTTATTAAAATTGTGGTATAATACTGTTTATAGTCTACCTTTATTTTTTGATGTCCACGGGGTCAATGGTGATGAGCCCTGTTTCTTTTATATTAGTAATGTGTATCTTTTTTCTCTTCTTTCTTCGATAGCCTGGTTAGAGGTTCATCCATTTCACTGAGTTTTTCAAACAATCAACTTTTGTTTTCATTGATTTTCTTTATGGTTTTCCTATTTTCAATTTTATTGATTTCGGCTCTCATTTTTATTACTTTTTGTTCTGATTGCTTTAGGCTTAAATTGCTCTTCTCTCCCAAGGTGGAAACATAGGTTATTAATTTTAGATCTTTGTATTATATTTTTCTAAAATATGTATTCTATGCTATAAATTTCCTTCCAGCACTGTTTTTCCTACATATCACATATTTAAATAACTTGTATTTTTCTTCTTATTTAGATTAAAATGTATCTTAATTTCTTTTGAGACTTCTGCTTTGACTCATGGGTAATTAAGAAGTCTTTTTTTTTTTTTAATTTCCAAGTATTTGGGAATCCTCCAGCTTCTGTCTGTTATTGATTTCTACCTTAATTTCATTCTGGTCTGTAAAAGTACTTTGAATGATTTTTTTTTCAAAAAAAATTAAGTTTGTTTTATGTCCCGGATGTGGTTTATGTTGATGAATGTCCCCATGAGCTTGGGAAGGTGGTGTATTCTGCTGTTGTTGGATGGAGCATTCTATAAATGGCACATTAGGTCCAATTCTGGGTGGTACCATTCAGGTCATCTGTAGCCTTCCTAATTGTTCACCTGCTTAGTTTATAAACCAAAAGTGGAAATCTCCAGATCTAACAGTTGGACGATGCAAGAGAGAGATGAGTTGGAAGGACTAGTACATGGAGCAAAAATAGGGTGCAAAGCACAGGTTGAAAGTGGAGAAACTGTTTCTAGCCCCATGGTTAGCACGTGAGAGGGACAAGTGCTTAGCTCACAAGAAGGCTGGTGGGGCGGGGCTGAATGGATTTAATCTATAGCACATAAGCAGTCTTGGGAGGATAAGTGGGTGTCACTCCCCAAGTTCTTTCCTTTCACCCTCTTTACTATTTTCAGCAACAATTCTTTGCTGCTCATCTCTTAATTCATGGATCTAGTGTTGGGAATTAGGATTATGTAACACTTAGAGGGCTCTATCTTCTTAACGTCTGTCTCTAATTTAATTGTTACAATATCTCCAATTAGAAGAACAGTGCAGATCTTTTTGAAATCTCTGTCTAAAAAATGTTGTGCTCTTCTTTTTGTGTGTGCACACGTACGTGTTTCATCTCTTCATACGACAAGCACTAAAAGAAGAAGAGTTATGTAGATGTGTTTATTTTACAACATGAAATCCAGTCTTTCTTCAATGGCAAAAATATTTTTTCTTGTGTTATATAAGAAAGAAGCCCTTACTCTTCCAGCAGGAGTACTAGGTACTATGTCCCGATTAAAATTCGTACATATTTGAAAGGCATATACATTAAGCCATTCTCTATTTCCTTTCCAAAATATCACATAACATGTTATCTTTGTAAAAGAGCTCCTGAAGAGGAAATGTAAATATATTACTTTCTTTGGAGTAGGTTAACCTGTATTCAAAACTATAAATCCAATACTTGCTGTGTGCCCCTAGCCAAGTTAATTATCTGAGCCTTAATCTTTTAAAATAAATAACATAGGAGAAATAATTTTCAAACTTGAAATTTTTGTGTGGATTAGAGGTAATACATATAAATGATTTTAGCACTTATTCCAACAAATGTTATGTACCTAATCGATGGTAGTTATTACTGGTGATACTAATAACATTATTGATAAAATACTTCAAGTCAATAGACTTAAAAGGCTATTGAATGGTGATTTAAGAGAGTGTCATGATGTTTGACTGATGTTATAGACTGCCTCAGAGACCCTCAATTTTGTTATTGTAATTGTTTTAATAGTGTCCAAAAATCAATCTGAAGATATTGACCATGTTTTTAAAATGATTTGATTTTCATATCAGATTATCCATGCCTCATGATGTATGCCCACAAACTCATGGTGACTAAAAGTACTAAAATACTTATACACTAAAATATAAAATATTAAAATAATATTAAAACATAAAAATACTTTTTTGCATTTTTTTGTCTTCCTCTGCCTATATTTCTATCTTTTTCTAATATTTTTAAACATATTATGCATTTTATTGTATAAAATTTGAAAACTAATAACAATAATTTAAAATCAATAATCTCATATCTGGAATATATAGCTCCCAAGCTTTATATGTTGAGTTTCTTAGGACCTCCCTTGGCTGCTGGCTCTCTTCCTCCTCCTTCTTCTTCTCTCTCTCTCTCCCCCCACCCTCTGTCCTTATATATCTTTTTCCTCTGGCTGCCCCACAAGCATCTCAAAATTAATGCAGTATCTCTATCAGTGTGCTTTTTCATGCATTTTTTCATGGAGTAATTTATTTCATTGAATATCACAGGGTAGCATCCTCCCTCGTTAGCTCTTCTTAGATGATATGAAAGATTCATTCTGATGACAAAACAACAAAATCTCTATCACTGAAAGGTTTAGTTATGTGACATTTTGATTGGAACATTCAGTGTGCAGTTACCTTGCACTGTTGATAACACAAGTCTGCTTAGCCCCAGAAAGAAAGGAAAGAATAAGAATTTTTTGCACTGATCTGTTTTACAACATCCCAGCTTCTTTGCTGCCTTGGAACAGCGCTGTGTGTACTATGTTTTTATAGCTCCAAAATTCTAGGTAAACACATTTTTTATCATGACATCTCCAGAGGTGGCCTTGCGCTCCAGCGCCTTGGCCCGAAACCTTGCGGTTTGCTGGATCCTCTGCTGTGGGTCATGACACTGGACTGTTAGATCCTGAGCCCTTCTCAGAAGCCCTTGGATCCTACGGGCATTGTTGATGATGTCACTAACAAATAAGCGGCCTCAGTCTTCCAAGTCACAGACCCACCTTAGGGAACCACCGTCATGCTCCCCCAGGAGAAGAGAAGGTGGTTTGGATGTTGGCACTTGCCTGCTTCTCCATCTTTGTTGTACACACCTTTT
>NW_017731976.1:230229-235007 GCF_001890085.2 Hipposideros armiger | reverse complement strand
TGTGATTCATCTGTTCCTCCAGGGAGAATTCTGGTTGATTATGTGGTTTCTGGTTAATTAGGCTTTTACAGGATGAGAGCTCTGAGCCCTGAGGCAGGGAGCTCATGGCCAGATTGCATATTCAGCATCTTGGTTGGAAGGAAAGATCCCTTTACTGATGATGATGGGGTGACGCAATGATGACAAGAGAGGCAGTTCTAACAGATGTCTACAAGTAGAAAAAATTGTTTCTCAGCCCTTCTAATGGTTCATTTTTTGTCTGGTGCTTTGTTCAGCATCAAATGAAAGGCCCACTGCCAAAGATGGTATGAGACACTGACAACATTTCCAATATTTTTAGGGGAGAATATAGAGGCTGCTGTTGGTGAGTTATTTGTGGTCTCTTCTCCTTAGTTCCTGTCTAGATATGAAATAAAATTAGAGTAATGGACATAATTAAGTCTGAGTCTCCTCTCAGAAGGGTAATTTATTCCCAGGTTAAAACCCCTTGAACCAGAACTTGAAGGGATTTGTAGTGATTATTATACAACACTTTCACATCTTTGCTGACCTAGTTTACTTTTTTTAAAAAGAAGAGGAAGAACTGAATGATGGGGGAGAAATGAGTCTTGCCCATCTCACTGACTGCACTGGTTTTGTCTCGCTATATTTTAAAACCACCAGAAAGCCATTACATTCTCAACTCATTGGTTATGTCAGGGTAACTGACATTTGAGCTCTCTTGGTCCTTCAAATGGTGTTGAGGATGCTGCTGAAGAAATGGGTCAACCAGTATGTGTGACCCACTCATCCAGCAGTGTAACCTGTAATCTTTGTTCTCCAAGGGTTTGGACTCAGGTCGGGAGGTGAAAAGCCAGAACACAAGTGGGAATTCAGAAAACAGCATCCACAGCTGACAACATCTACACTGAGATACAATTAAATCAAAAGCCTCTTAGGCCTGTAAGTTTCGAAGCATCATGCTGTGTGCAGGAGGCAGGCCAACGTCAGGACATGTTCACTGCCCAGTGACAGGGTGGAGACCAGCCTGAGGTCAGAAAACTGAAGTAACACAAATATTTAAATGACAGTAGGAAACAAACTGTAGGAGCCTTCGCATAGACGGAGAGCATACAAGCAAGTGAGTTCAAATGGGGGTGACATGGCACAGCGTCAGGAAGAGTTACTCTAACACTTCAGTCCATCCCTGTGCCCTGGCTTGGCCTGGAAAAATGTCATGAAAAAGGTGGCACTTGGTGTAGGGTTTGGGCTGCAGGTGGGACTTCACTTAGGACGAGGACATGCCCACAAGATTTTGGATGGGCTGTTCCTGCCAGCTTTGCTCCTTTTGGGAAAGGTGAGGGCGCTGATGCTGCTTCCTAGAATCTGAGTTGTTTATGTCCCATGTCAGCTGTTGTTTGGAGAACTCAAGAATCAAAAGCTGCAAATTGAAGTCCCTCTTTCCCCTTTCACATAATTAACTGTAATTACATAACTAATTTGAATTTTATCACAAACTTTTTTCGTGTTACTGTTCAGAGGGGGATGACTACCAATTAGACAGAAAAGGGCAATAGTAATAAATACAAATTCATCAGGGCATGTTGGAGTGGATTTTTGCTCTTATTTTGTGAAAAAAGAGGAAATAATTAATCTAGTATAACTTTTATTTATTGCTTTTTGCAAAAACTAAGTGTTCTAACAGGAGTTGGAGGGGAAATGAGAGAACTGATTTTGTCGCCTTTCTGACTGTGCTCACATTCCTACTCCTTGGCAGCGTCACCCCTGTTTCAGAAGGTAACACAACTGTGACCCTCACTCTCTTTCCATGAAGATCAATAATAAACTGATAAGAACACACCGGACAGGCACTAATATGCTAACGGTGCTGACAAACCAGAGTCCCTGGTTTAATTACTCTCTGGTTTAAACAATGCTAAGACTTTGCTATCCCTTGGCATATGGGGTCTTTGAAGTCAAAATGAAGGATTGACTTTGAAGCACACTGGGAACACACAGATGATGGAATATACCCATAAACCATTGATGGACATGGACTACTTTGTTCAAACCCCAACAACACACACACACTCACACATACACACACACACACACACACACACACACACACACACACACACACACACNTTTTCATGCATTTTTTCATGGAGTAATTTATTTCATTGAATATCACAGGGTAGCATCCTCCCTCGTTAGCTCTTCTTAGATGATATGAAAGATTCATTCTGCTGACAAAACAACAAAATCTCTATCACTGAAAGGTTTAGTTATGTGACATTTTGATTGGAACATTCAGTGTGCAGTTACCTTGCACTGTTGATAACACAAGTCTGCTTAGCCCCAGAAAGAAAGGAAAGAATAAGAATTTTTTGCACTGATCTGTTTTACAACATCCCAGCTTCTTTGCTGCCTTGGAACAGCGCTGTGTGTACTATGTTTTTATAGCTCCAAAATTCTAGGTAAACACATTTTTTATCATGACATCTCCAGAGGTGGCCTTGCGCTCCAGCGCCTTGGCCCGAAACCTTGCGGTTTGCTGGATCCTCTGCTGTGGGTCATGACACTGGACTGTTAGATCCTGAGCCCTTCTCAGAAGCCCTTGGATCCTACGGGCATTGTTGATGATGTCACTAACAAATAAGCGGCCTCAGTCTTCCAAGTCACAGACCCACCTTAGGGAACCACCGTCATGCTCCCCCAGGAGAAGAGAAGGTGGTTTGGATGTTGGCACTTGCCTGCTTCTCCATCTTTGTTGTACACACCTTTTGCCACCCAAAGGCAATCATGTCTCCTTCTGTCAGGCCTACTGTCCCCACTTTGTCCTCCAGGATCTGTCTGCATAGGTGGACTCCCAAGCCATTTGTTGTTGTTGTTATTTAAATAGTACACACCCGTGTTTCAGTTTCATAAGGAAACACTTCAAAAACTACAGCCTCCTGTTCTCTTTCATGGTGTTTTTACTTCTCCAAGCTCTTCCTTACTTTAACAACCATCCTCAGGTGGACCTCGCCATCATACAACAGGTGCCTGTTTGAACGTGGAGAGGGGCCGAGCTTCTGTCCTCCCAGCATGTCACTCAAGATTGCAAAATGAGCCTCTAACAAATGCTGAAGCTTGTTTCTATAGACAAAGCATGGAGGGTCCCAGTCCATAAATCAGCACAGCTATATCTGTAAGTGATTTCTGATTCTGGGTTGGTGAGCAAATGTGGCTGCATTTCTGCTCACCCTTGCACAGTATTTCTCACAAGCCTTTAAAAAGGCAAGACACATTGATTTCCTCGTTATGCTAGGAAGTAGCAAGTTAACAGAATTTGTAAACCCTTTCTGCCTTGAGGTCTGATGGTAGGCTGTGTTGGCTCATGTGCAGGAACCCGTTTTACATTGCCTCCTAGAGGAGCCAGTGAAGTGGACCCCAGGCTTCCCTGAGTGGTTTTCTTCTCATTTCCAGCTTGTCTCGTGGCTTGCTTTCTCTCTCTGTCTCATTGCTGCACACACCACTGTTCCCAGGATGTACATATGGGGTAATTTATCCAAGATAACACTGGACTGTGAGAAACTTGAATGCAGGGGGTTATATTTTCAGGTCGATATTCTCAACACGTACAGTGATACCTGGCACAGCGCATCGTCCAGTAAACATTTCTTCACAGAACATGGGCATCACCGAATGCTCCTTGTTATACGTGCATACATACTCCAGCTCAGGGATACTTGGCACCTGCTATGCCATGGCTCGTTGCACAGATCTGTAAATGTGAACAGGAACTCATCTGACTGGAAACTATCATGCCGCCCTTACTGTCTAGAAAGAGTGTGCAAGGACTTGGGGGGATTTCCCTCCCAATAAGCCCACCACTTCTGTCTGACGGGCCTGAGTAATGTTCTCTGAGGAAAGGGTGTGAGGTCTCTTTGCTTCTGCTGGTTGTTCAGAAGGAGCTAATGATGGTTCTCCACACTTCCACCAGAACCACCCAAAGACACCCTGCTAAGGTGATGAGGGGCCAACGAACACACTGACCTGCTAACACTGGAGTGAGAGAACAACATGAAAACAGTGGGGTTATTTAAAAGTAACTAGGAAGATGCCAGGGTCATGTGTAAGGCAATAATGGAGGCCTCGTTGCCAAAACAAGAAAGAAAGACTAGTGATGCTGGGAAATCTCTTGAGAAAAGGTGGGATTTTAAAAAATAACATGAAGTACCCATCATCTAGTCCCAATAATTATCAACATTTGGCAAATATTTTTTCTTCTTTCACATCACACCTATTTTTATTTATTTATTTGGATCTTTTAAACCTAATTGCAACCATTGTACCATTTCTCCTGTAAGTATCTAGTATGCATTTCTAAATAATAAGGACTTTTAAAAATATAACCACAATATTATTATCACATCTAAATGTAAATAACCTCTTAATGTTATCTAATATCCACAAAGAATTTATATAGTTGATGTTTCTTAAACCTCTTTGTTTCTGTAAACTTCATTTTCCTGTTTAAAAAAACAATAATAATGCCCAGTTGTCTCACTTTCAGTAATGTTCAGTGGTGTAGGGGGTTGTCAGTCTGACCCATTCATGGTAAAGTTCCCCATCAACATTTCACTGAATGGTTCTAGCAGCTCTTTGTGTGTGTGTGTGTATGTGTGTGTGTGTGTGTGTGTGTGTGTGTGTGTGTGTGTTTATATATATGTATGTTTACTTAAAATAGATTTGAGTTTCACATAATAAATTATGAGTTTCTTTATTCCTGTCTTTGTTGATACACACCTGTT
>NW_017731976.1:198732-224264 GCF_001890085.2 Hipposideros armiger | reverse complement strand
TTTTTTCTGATAATTGAGTCTCTTCATAGCGTTTGTGAAGGGTGGGATTATTGCACTTTGATAGCTTTTTTTTTCTATTTTTAGGGGAAGATGATTTTCCTCATTTGAAATAAGTAGATATTTTATTTCCTTGAAGAGAACATAATCTCCCAAAGCACTGAGTTGGGTGATTAGAATTCTGATCATGCCCTAGAACCTCACGTTTGGTCAAATAATATAGATCCCATTTGAGTGTGTGTGTGTGTGTGTGTGTGTGTGTGTGCGCGCGCGCGCGCATGTACGCATATGTGTGAGTGAGTGTGCATATATCAGTACGTGTGAGTGTGTGAGTGAGTGTGTGTGTGGATGGGTGTGTGTGGATGGGTGCGCATATGTGTGAGTGAGTGTGCATATATCAGTACATGTGAGTGTGTGAGTGTGTGCATGTGTGTATGTTGGAAGTCATTGTCTGGCTCTGCTTTTACTGTTAGACAAAGAAACAGATTATTATTTTACTTTTCTTATTTCTTGAATTCAACTGTGTAGAGTGTTCCCCTTTGGCTGTCAGTTACCATTTTGGTCTGTGCTGTCTGTCATACTTCAGGTGCACCAGCTGAGGAAGGGGGCTCAGAAGAAATACGACCACCCCAGGGTGGGTGCTGCTTCCTTGCCCCGGTTCTCTCCCCTGTTCCACCCAGTTCTCTCCTCTGTGTCACCTTGCACTTGCTCAACAAATGTGTCTGGAGTAAACAAGGAATACTTGTAACACATTCCACTCTCAAGGATTTTTATATGCTTATCATGATGAAGGTCAAGATAATATAATGTAACAGAGAGATGATCTGACAAAATATTGTTATGTACAAGTTGTTTTGAGGAACGAAAGAATGTTTAAAAAAAAAGGGCCATGTGAGATCTTCTTTGGCTTGGCCCAATCTATAGAAAAATTTGAATTGCCTTTCCCAGAAACCCTGTTCTGAGGCATCGTGGGAGGAGGGACGTGCTTGCAGATGACCAAACAGAAACCAATGCAACACGCCTGTGTTGGAACACAAAATATCTCCACGTACCCAACAGAGGCATCTGCCAAGAACTTTAATTTCTTTTCTCAATAAAGTGGGACCTGCACTTACTTAATGCTGCAAAATAAAGAATTCCAGCAACTCTGACTGGGCTATTTTAAATAAAAAATCAAGCAAGGAAGTGATTGAAAGCAAAGCCTCCACCTAGCATGCATACATGTAGCAATATATTCCATTAAGTTGTGACTATTATAACTAAAGCATCATGGGGCTTGATGATTTTGGAGATCTGAAAACAAATATTCTTCCTGGATTTTACCCAGGTCCTAGAACTCATGGAATGAGCTATGGGCCTGTCTCAACATGGGGCAGCTTCTGCTTCTGCGTATGTAGATTTCAGAAAGCATGGGTTTGAGTCTCAGCTCTAAGATAACTAGGCTTTTAACCCTCTGATCATCTTTTTACTTAACTGTCAACAAAGTTATTACAGCTTAAGTCACAGAATCTGATAAGATGTGCAAAGGGACTACGTAATGCAATACACAGGGTCAATTCCCTTTTTACTCTACACTGATCCTTAAATCAATTCATGCTGAAGTCATTTGTGTTGCTTTTCCATGGTCACACCTTTCCATAAACCAGCAAACGCTGCCATTGCCAATCAGGCCTGCACCTTGACAAATCTGCTTGTCACCGCAGAGCATATATGGGAATGAAGTTGTGCTTTACAGGCTGGCTCTCTTTCCTGAAGCTGCTGGTCATTTTGCTAAAAATAATTAGAAACCAGAGAGTGAAATGAATGGCCATATGCATAGCACCACAGGCTTACGTTAAAACAACCAAACAAACACTGTAATTCCATCGATCCCAAGCCCCTGATTTAGATAAGCATATATTAACTCTTTCTTAAATTAACAGTGATTGAATCGCATTGAATTGAAGCAAAGGAAAACTTTCACAAAAATTTTAGGAACCCATTTCCTGCCTGTTTCAGTGCTTTTACTCTTTACTGACTCAGCAGAAAATAAACTGAACCATTATTGTGCCTGGACCTTTCGGTACTTACAGAAGTTAAAAAATGAAAAACAAAAAACACCAGGATAACGTGAAATCAATGTGTCGTGCACTGTTTAATTGTAACGTCTAGGTGAGTATTTAATACACTGTCTTCTACTTATGACTCAAACATGTATAGATTAGATTATTCACATTTTTTCAGTTAATGGAAATGTCAAAAGAATCTTCAGACATGAATGAAATTTCTCTCCCTTCCAGTACTTAGAGAATTTCACCCACAGTTCTGAAATTGATTCTTCTCAGAAGACCCTGCTTTTTATGCCTTCGACCTTTCAGATCACCCACTACTGTCCTTTTAATTCATAATTCTCCAGGCTACTATTCTTCTTCTTATGTTTTTTCCTTACTAGCCTCCGGCATTTCTGTTCTGCAAAGCACACTTTTAAGATTGCATGTCTCGTGGAGAAGAAACATTTATTTTTCGGCAAACTCTCCTTCTTCAGAGTTTAAGAAATGACTAGTTTCCATGTTAATATTTTATATATTGAGTACGAAATTTAAAAATCTTGATGCTATTTTTGTTTTTGTCATCATGCTTCTGTGGTTAATAAAACTAAGTAATCTTTTTGTTATAGTAATCTTTTGGAGGAGGTCAGGGAAAGAGCGTGTGAAGCAAATAAGAGTAAAACAATTAAGCCCAGAGCCCTCTCCCTAGTCTCTCACTGTGGAAAACACTAAAGAATGTTTTAAGTGAATTAGCCCTTGAACTCTCTCTCCTCCTCCATTCTCTCCTAATGGGCTTTGGGGAGAGGAAAAATTTCCAGGACAAAAATGCTCACGCTGTGAACTGTCTCCAT
Organism: Hipposideros armiger; assembly: GCF_001890085.2. Taxonomy (NCBI): domain Eukaryota; kingdom Metazoa; phylum Chordata; class Mammalia; order Chiroptera; family Hipposideridae; genus Hipposideros; species Hipposideros armiger. Next base: position 221,389 of record NW_017731976.1, on the reverse strand, counting down.
ACAAAACCTCACCAACTACTACAGATGGTGTCCTGTCTTATCACTGCTGAACAGACCTCGGGGTTTGAAAGGGTTGGGAAATTTGCTTAAGTTGCCACTTCCTGACATAATGAGGAAATCAATGTGTCTTGCCTTTCAAAATGCTTGTGAGTTCAGAATAATGCAGCAAGAGTATGCCACAGTGAGCGGAAATGCGGCTGTGAGGGTTTGCTCATCAACCCAGAATCAGCGATTGCATCCAGATAAAACCATGTTCATTTAATGGACTGGGACCCTCCATCTTCTATTTAAAAACTAACTTCAGCATTTTGTGAAAGGTTCCTTTTACAATTGTGAGTGATATTCTAGGCGGTACAGGACGGCTGCCCCCATTCAACTAAGACCTTGAGACTGAGAGGGGAAACCAATTCTTTCCAACAAAACATCTGCTCCTTTCCATGGTCAAATTATCTTTTACTTATTCAAACACTTATTTGAAGGAGGCAGGCTGTCTACCTATGGGAGATAAAGGAACCAACGTCTGTGACCTCTCAGGAAGCATGTATCATGTCTGTGGGGTAAAACAAATGTGTCTGCGAGGGAACAGGGGACATGCTTTCCCAGGCACGTGCGAGTGAACACACATGGAGTCACCTCCTTGGCTTTCTGGGCCCAGGGTGTCACTTGTTCCCAGACAATTCCTGCATCTCAACTGTGGGATGAGCATGTGAACACAGGCATGCGGCCCGTGGAAAGTTCTCTGCTGTGTTTGGGGAAAATGACACCTCTGCCTTTCCCAACACCTCTCCCCAAATTTAACCTGCCTGTGACACCCTCTTTAGCCCGTCACCTGGGTGCACATAGGGAAACAGCCTGGAAAATCTACATTGGATTTCCTAATTCTCAGAAGATTGTTTCAGTGCAAGTATCTGAGACAGAATGAACACAAAGAAATCCACGGCATCCATCACTGAAAGAGTTCCCGATGTTTCCTGCTCAGTTCTCTTGCTGGCTAGTAGAGTTTCCCCATGGCTTTTGCATCTGTCATTTCTAAGCCCACAGCTCAGTCACTGCTTTTTTAAATACACTTGTAAATTTAGAACAGTTTTAGATTCACCAAAAATTTGGAAAGCACAGAGTTTACACGAACGTCACATTCAATTTCCCCTATTTTAAGCATCTTCCATTGGTATAGTAATACATTTTTTATAATTGGTGCCCATTATTATGTTCCATAATGAACAGTAAATTATTCCAGCTTTATTAGTGACTCAAATTCTTACTTTGCTTAGATTTCCTTAGCTTTTAGCTAATGTCCTCATCCCGTCCCACATTAGTCTTCATGTCCCCTTTGCCTTCTCTTACAGTGCCAATTCCTTTGACTTTCCTCATTTTTGATGACCTTGGCAGTTTTGAGGACCGGACTGGTGTTTCATAGAATTGTCCCTCAGTTAGAATGTGTCCTGTATTTTCCTTGTGATTCAATGAGGATTAGATAGTTTGAGAAGACACTATGAGAGAGGAAACACTGTAACACAGGCACATACTCCCAACTTGTCCCTTCAGGCTGGTGAGAGTCCCGATGGTGTGAATGAGGGAGCGTGTCAGGTTTCTCCTGTGACGTCACTCTAATTGCCCCCTTTGCACACTGCTTTTTTTGGGAGGAAGTCACTTTGTGCAGCCCATAGAAGGTGGTGGGGAGTTATGCTCCATGTCCCTGAGGTCAAAGTGCCTTCACAAATTAGCTGGAGTTCTTTTGTGTGACCTTGTTCTGTCTTCTTCACATTTATTCCATGATTTACTGACCTCAGTGTGGATGCATGCGTGTTTAGTTTGTACACTGAGTTGCAATCCGATAGTAAGTTCTATATTTTATTGCTCATATTGTTCCAACTCTGGGCATCTGGGTTTCTTTCATTGACTCTTGTGTCCCTCTTGGGCAGCCCTTCTCCATTTTTCTTGAGAACTTCCTTACTTTCTGGCACTCTAAGATGATCCAGACTCCTCCTGAATACTTCCTCCTGTGGTTCTAGAATTCACCATTTCTCCAAGGAGCCCTGGTCCCTTTTATTAAAGAATAGAATTAGAAATCAAGACAGGTACTTGGTGAGCTTGTTGCTACTGGGGAGACCTTACTTCTAGTCCTGCCAGATGACAGAGCAATAAAATGGATGAAAATGTAGGTGCTTGCGCAAACCCATGTACATATCCACATCTATAGATACACCCATCTCTAACCATCTGTATCTATATTAAGTTAAACATGGATTCATATGGAGGTCTCCAACTCTACTATTAATACATTAATTGCCCTGTTGGTCATTCTCACCATTGACTCATTTGTCACCTCCCTCCAACAGTGAGATTCTGGCTTGCATGCTTCTGTCTGTGTATTTCCATAATTGTGCAGTCCCAGCTTGTATATGTACAGCGGTATCAAAATTTATCACCTGTATTCACTCCCATGGGGAACAACCTTCTCAACTGGACTGCAGGTCTTACATAACATTTCTTTTGCTCTTATCTTACAGACCCCATTCATTTCCAAAGTACTTAGGTTAGCATCTGATGCCCACACCCTTTAGTCAGGTTCTCTCATATATTGATAATACAGTTAGTTTCTTTTCTTATATTATGCGTTCCATCCCAAGATGCCCCACCTCCTGAGTAATTTTTTTTTTAATTTTGCACACATTAAGGCTCACTCTGTGCTGTGAAGTTCTATGGATTTTGACAAATCCATGTCATTATCCACAATTATAGTATCTTACAGTGTAGTTTTATTGTCCGAATAAAATGCCCCACACCTCAATTTTCTTGAGTACATCCAATTCATCAACCATAAAAATGAATTTTATTGTATGTAGCTGCTAAGTATGATCAGAGTTGTTTGGTTTTAAGGTTTGGAAACCCTAAGGAAACCAGATGTCCTTTATCTAGAGAGCTCAGTGTAGGAACCCTTGCAAATCTAAGGGGATTATGTGGAGAGAACCCTCCTTACTTAACTACCTTCAAGAGGCTGCCAGGAAAAACACCTCCTATTCATACACCATTGTCATATTGTCCTAAAGCTCTTCTCCTGAAGTCTTTTGACATTTGTATTGACTTAACCAATTAAGCCTGTCAAAATATTTTAGGTATAGAAACACAGTCTTGTTCTATATTTTAGTGTCTACATATTCTCCTGTGTCTCTCGGGGAAGGAAGTGGCTTATCAGCCGAGGAAATTTTTCTGGTTTGTTTTTTTCTTATGAAATTGAGATATTAAGAATGTATTAAGAAATAAGGAGTAAAACTGAAGGCATCCAGGGGAAGGTAGGATAGGAGGTTGGTGCGTATCTTCCTTATTAGAGGGCGTTAGAGGGCAGGGCTGTAGCAGGCTCCTGTGTACGGCTGTTCTGAGTAATCAGTATGAAGATTGATGGCTTATTTAATACAGCCACATGCTTGCCAAAGTCTCAGAAAATTAAAGTTACTCATCCAGCACTTTGCTGAGAAAGTAGTAATTTTACAATTTTAAGTTACTTGGTAAGTTTCCGACTCCATGCTACTTCAGAAGGGTCATTTATATGATCGCAAAGGAAAGTATAATTTGCAAAACTCCACCAAAAATAGAAACATTTTCACTGAAAGAGTCAGGGGTCATTTTCCAACATGCTCGGTAAATATACAAGCATTCTGACAAAAAAAATATACCTTTGCATTTTCTCATATAGATGTAACCTGTATGGGCATTTCCAAACTTGTAATTAGAAATATTTGTCAAAACACAGATTGCAGGACTTAATGCTGGGTTAGTTCCATATTGAATTGTAATTTTATGAGTGTCCTGCTACTTATTCTAGGAAGTAAAAATAGAACATATTTTCCAAATACAACAGGCATAATTGCAGATATACTCTTGAAATCACTAAAATGTGAAAATAGATTATCAAGGTTCAGAGACTTGAGAAAACCAATTATAATAATTTCAGTAGCTTTCTGAACTATTTAGTATTTGTGAGCAATGTGATATAACAGCTATATCAACCAGACAATTAGAATGTCTACTGAATGTCTTAGCTGGCTCTGTTTGCCATATTGAAAATGGGAGGCAGAAATGATTATTTCTGACTTATACACAATGCTCAATTTACACTAAGCTATAAAACAGTCTCATGAGAAAAAGATGAAGTAACAGAAATATAGAATAGTTTAATTTCCATCAACATTATTGTCAGTACAAGTAGTGCTGCTCCGACCATTGCTCCGGTCTTCACCTAAAGAATAAAAATGACAAAAGCACTGGCTTCTCCTTTGGCTTGGGTCTTCCAAGAGGACTCCCCAAAGGAACACTGTGACCCTTGACAAGGGGCTGACAAATTAGGTCATGGCGTGAACACCTTAAATGGAAAAATCAATACATGACCGCTAATGATAAATTTCTATTAATACACACATGCATGTGAAGATGGAAACTAATTACGCTGTATGTTTATCTCTCTGGGGTCGCATCTATTTTCTGCTACCCAGTATTGTGTAAGAATTATTAATAGCCAGAGGTAATATTAGCCATGAATAAAAGCAACTGCTGGCAGGGTGTGTCCATGGGCTGAATTTGGTGTCCCTACGTCTTGTTAATGCCCTCAAATGAGCTACTGCATGAGTCAGACATCGCATCCTGGTCCTTGGAGACCCAGGGGACTGCAAGTGGGAACCTAAGGAAGACCCTGCCTGTCAATAAGAAAGAATTGGTCAGTATTCCAACACTGAAGTCAGAGCCAATCCTGAACACATAGGGCACTTCAGCATTTTTGAAAGCACGGAATAGCATCAAGCTCTCTTCTTACCTCAACTTACAGTTGTGGTGTGACTGGTACATTTTCCATACTACATGAAATGCTGTGGTTATACGACTTGCATAAGAATGAAGTTCCTGCTATATGGACCCCTGTACAGAAAATCTGACCTCGATTACAAAACAGGCTCTATTTGATCTCCTTTGAAAAGACTTCTTCCTGTAAATGTCTACTTTGTTCTCATTGAAAAATCTAATCTTTGTGCAATTCCCTTATTATCTTCCAAATCTGTCTGAGGCTTTTTCATTTTCTTTCTTTGTACAGCAAATATATGAATCCTAAGTATTCTAAATACATAAAAAATAAGGCAAAAGGAAGGATATACTTGTCATGAACTCATTTTTATAGTCTCTTTTCTGATAATCAGATCCAAAAAAGAATACCCTGTTTAGACATATAAAAAGATATGAAATTAGGTCTCAACACATCTTACATAAAAATCAATTCCAGGTAAGCTAGAGACTTAACTATGAATGGCAAGCCTTTAAATCTTTTAGAAAGTCATATAGATGAACGTGATTTATCTAAATGGAAGTGTGCTATTTCTTAAAAAGACACATGCCCTTTCTTTGTGCTTTTGATAAATAAAGTTTCCTGGTTTGAATGTTGCTGAGTGTGCTAACCTTTTTCTTTATGGTATATGCTTAGTTTATAGTCTGCATCTCTTAATTCCCATGCCTTTTATGAGTCTGTTTTTTCTGGTTGTCGCTTTTTCTACTTCTTGGTCACACTACCGTGTTTCCTGAGTGTGTGCATATGTGTGTGTGTGTGTTTACTAAGTTCATGTCCAATTGTGTTTTATCACTGGAAACATTTTGACCACTGGTTGAAGGCACCTTTCTCTAAAGTACTCGTATGTGCTTTTGCTTCTGTCCAGTGCAAACCCAGGGCCATTTAAAAATGAGTTTATAATTTGAGGCTCTTCATAACACACAGGCTGTGTATTTTGGTGTGAGCCTGGCCAGGTGTAGTCTTTAAACATGAGGGCGCAGTGTTTAGGGTTCTAGGTGATGCGCTCCTGTCTGATGTGGAGGCCACAGGTGAGGAGATAACATGGCAGTCACATTAAACACCAAGGGTCTCCTGAGGGTAGCTTCTACCTCTAGTACTTTTTGACTTCTGGTTTTCCTCCTTTCTTTCCCTTAATTTATGAGCATCTCAACTAAGCATTTAACAGATATCTTTTAAAATATATATTCTATTCAGAATTACAGGTGTTTTTTTGTTTGTTTGTTTGTTTGTTTTCGCTGCATTAAGATTGTTTAGGATATTTTTCTCCACCATACTATCAGAAAACCTTCAATCATTAGTTTTTCTTGTCCTTCTTTTACCACTATCTTCCCCTTCTCTCGGCTTTTAAGTTGCCATTTATTCTCTGAGTTCTCTAAAATTTCTATTATCTGATTTCTTCATACCCTGGTATTGATAGCAATACAATTCAGAGTTTAAAAAGTGCAATTCAATAAATATTTTCCAGGAGTTTGAAAGATGATACATGGAAATGAGAGTTTGTCTCCTAAAAGCACTGTCACTTTTCGCTCTACAAGCAAGTAAATAAACACCCATGAGAATATTTGTTTGAAATTATAATTGCCAATGCATTAATGTAGGAACTGAAATACATCTCCACAGACTTTAGTCTGGCATTTTCTCTATTAAAATGTGTACCTTTAGTGCTCGATAATCTACAAGTGCATACTTTTTGCAGAGTGAACACAACCGTTTTCTATAAAGCTGTAGAGTTTATATGATTCATATGATGGCATGTTATTTGACAATTGTGAAAAAAATGGTAGCTATAAACAGTGATGTTGTGTAAATGACAGGAAAATAAGACCCACTCCAAGACATTCACGGCCATGGGGAACTTACACAGTGAAGATGAAAGTGCCAGTGGCCGCTGGAGGACAACAGGTTCTGAATGCCGTGCCACATGGGCATACGCCATCTTGGACACTGGGGAGCCCCGTGGTAAATGCTGGTTGCAGAACTCATCTCCAAATTAGACACAAAGAGAGACTCTGGTGCTTGGGCACTTTCCCAGGCAAGGAACTCCTCTGTGACTTGTTCTGAGAGCATCTTCTCCATTCAGGGCAATATTGAAAAGTAAGTCATTGCCCCTGCTAGCCTAAGTTTAGTGAAAAATCTTCTGAAAAATAATCTAATTCTTTCCCCACTCCAGTTTAACTGAAGTAAGTTTACCTGGAAGTGCACTATTTTGTTAAACATTCATTCTAGACTAGGAGGTATAAGATCTCGTATTGATGCACAAGAGACAAACTTGAAGTATAGTTCATGGCAGGTAAATGTCCATGCCTCTTTGCCCTGGACCTTGAGGTTGTTTAGATAATAGGTAGACGATATGGAGGACTGCAGTAATTATCACAGTTCTAGAATGCCAGAAGAAACTGTGGAATTACTTACTTTGGTGGGAGACGGTTCTAACTCTGATTCCTCTTTCTCCACTCCTCGCCATGTAGATAGCATATGTATTTTTAAATTGGCAATTATCATTTTAATCTCCATTATGGGTTTAAAACCTTTGCTTGCACTGAATCTGTGTGACTTTAAGCAAAAGTCCATTTATTAAATCTTTTATTAGGCTTTTCATTATGCATGCTTGTAAAGATCTTAATAGAGATGTTAAGTAATGAAATTTTGCAAGTCCCTAAAATCTTCATAAATCTCCATAAATTGACTCTTTATGAGAAACCTGCTTTCATTGTGTCTGATTTTTATTCATATGCAACCAAAATGTTAATATACTTTAATTAGAGCTAATATGATTTATCTCTTCACTCATTATATAAGTTAATTTTCTTCTAAAGAAGTCCTGTTTTCAAATTCTCTCCAGCAGTGTAGAATTAAAGTAATTATAGTTTGGCTCAGGAAATTAGTCATGAAGGTTCATGAATGCTAAAATAAATTGGAGTTTTCACAGGCTAGATTAGGCCATATGCTTTACAGAAGGAAAAAGGAGAGAGGACATGATTTCTGTTACTGAGTTTTCTGCTGGGGATCAATTGAAGGTACACCGAGAAGTCTGGACATTGGAAAACCCAGGGCAGAAAGAATGATCATCGTTTTCATGGCCTCCAGTCCATCAAAGTGGTTCAGAATGCAGGCATTTAGAGTCTTGGCATGATTCCAGCACTGAACAAGGAAATGCTCTTTGTTCAACATCTGGTTTCATAACAATTTGGTTTTATGTGAGTGACGAGTTCAAAAAATTTTCTAAAATTGACCAGAAATATTTTTATGATCTGTGTCTGTTGTTTTAGGTTTCAGAAAATCTGTTTTCTTTTTCTAAATATCCTACAATGTCCCTCTTTAACCATTCTTTACTTTCTATCATTGCAATGTCCCCAAACCTTCACAATTAAATTTCCAATGATTTTATTGTGTGTCTCTCTCACACACAAAAGACATCACTCATCAATTGTTTTGTAGGTACTAAAATTCATCTGTAAACAGTGCATTTCTTTGTTCTGAAATGAGTGATGAACACATTTATTTTCATTGAACAATAATTCCACAGAAATATTCCTTGTGAATTAAAGGAGAAACAAGTATTTCTGGAAAATACTTCCATTCCAGAAAATATTTCTATTCTGGGTATGTAAACATTGTGGAGAAAAAGAAAAAGTTCACATTAAGGGTAAACTGATGACCACAAAATAAATATGGGAAATATACTGCAAAATTAATTTCTGCTGTTCTAGCATTACAATTCCATAAGGGAGGCTGTTTCCAGTGTTTGGTTCTTGTATGTAAATTCCAGTACATAGTATTTCATTCCTGTACATATAAGGTGGTTGAAAAGAACCTGTTATTTGTTATGCTTCCTACATAAATTGCAGCCTGTTGCAGATTCCTAATACAGCATCAGTGAACACAATATGTAGTGAGTTCTCCCCGAGATCTGTGCCACCTGCCATCTTATTGTCTCTTGTGGAAAAATCAGCCTCTAGAGTCACAAGGTTGCCTGTGTTTGTGAGCATGTACGTGTGCAAGCCTCTATTAGTTGCAAGATTGATACTCCTCATGTGTTGTGATGCTCAGTGATTGATGATCAGCTAGGTGTTTCCATGGTGCTATTCATCATGTAGATTTCCTTATTAATATCTCTTAATCTACTAGTTCATGGATGAGAGATTCTGCATCCTGCTCATCATGCCCCATTACAGAATAAGTTATTAAGTGTCTCTCCAATTTAGCTTGCTGAGTATAATCAGAAACACATTCTCTATTTTTGTGTTTGAAATTTGAACTTGTTTACACTTTGTTTTTGAAAACATTAATACCAAAAAGGTCCTATATATAATGTTGTGATCAAGACCATGGACATTGGAATCTGTCTTGGATTCACATTTTGGTTACCTATTTACTGGCTTTGTAGTCAAGAGTATATTACATTGAAATTAGATTTAAAAAAAAATCTAACAAATGGGTGTAATAATACCTATCATGCACGGTTGTTTGCAGCAGGATATAGACCTAGTATAGTGCCTCGTAGGATCTTGAGATGGTGAGTTTTATTCTCATTCACTTATTTAGTAACAGTTTAGACATTGCATGGCATGGCGATTAAGCCTGACCTTTTGGGGGAGAACATCTAGACTTAAATCCGGCTTCTGCCTCTGGGTGTCATCTTACAGCACTTACAGCTGCCCTTTGCAATGGGAATGGGAGGCAAGCCACAAACACGTATTTAATTTTAAATTTTCTAATAGGCACATTAAGAAGGTAGAAAGAAATGGGTGAATGAGTTTGAATCATTCATTTTATTTTACACAACACGTACCAAAAGTAATCACTACAAAATGTAAAGAGAAATTTCACATTTTTTTTCATAGCCTTTGGAACCCAGTGTGTGTGTCACACTCTGAGTACATCTTAATGTGGATTAGGCCTTCTGTAAGTGTTCAACGGCCACAAGTGGCTTGTGGCCACCATATTTGAGGAGTGTGGACCAGGAGAAATGTCTGGCATATAGCAACCTTTGGTATGAGTATCACATTTAAATTTTTCACATACATTAAAACGTACTATAGTACCTACTTATAGAGTTTTATTAGGAGCAACAAAGATAATGTGCAGTAGATAATAGATCCTGGATCATAATAAGGATTCTATTAATATTATCAATATTGTTATTACTTGTCAGACAATGTGTTTGGAACTGTGGTTACAGATATGATTACAGTTCCATTCCTACCCTGGAGAACATCAGTGGCAAATGTGGATCAATGAGGTTTTATTTCAATGAATTTTGAGTGAAGTAAATGAATGCACACATGGCAGCTGGTATTCTGTTCACTATTTCCGATCCATTCTCCTTCCGTCTCTGCCAGGCTCTGTAACCAGGGAGGCTGAACTCTGCAGGCTGTATAGTTGGGATTGATGAAATCATGATGGTTGAGCCAATGGGAGAGGCCAACAGAAGACTGAGGAGGCTGGGAAGAGAGTATTTACTTATGCTTCCTTCCTGATTAGATTCTTTTTTGGGGGGGTGGGGGAGTAATATCACCATAGCTCCCCCTGGGCAGTGACTCTCCTGCATTTTAGCCCTTCCAGGACTCCAGAACATTCCATCCCAACCTTGACTTTTCAGCCCTGACTTCTCGCCTGTCACTTCTCACCTTTGCCAGGCTCTGGGCACTTCATCCTTCCTATTTGTTCCCTTATCCTCAGCCTCGTCTCGATGTGGCCTCTTAATTTGTTTCATCAGTGGTGAATTCAGCTTCTTCAGTGCGCTTTAATTGATTCAATGGCCAACTCCATGATTATTTCTAATTCCCAGATTCTAGAAACTGTGTTCTTTCTTATTTGAGTGGTTCCAAATTTTTCATTTAATTTTTTGCTCCACATTCTCACCTCACCCCTAGAACACAAGGAAATTGCCTGTGGACATTGAATTGTGTAAATTCCCTATTTTAGGCAGCTTGTTATTATGCAACACAAACACTTGAAATAAGTCAGTGTGCTTCTTGGACAAGCTCATGAGTTCTGTGAAAATAATATTCCTTTAAGGTTGGACAAGGAATATGGATTAAGTGACATGTTCATCTCTAAGATTCTAGAAGCCTATGATTGCCCTGCTTCCACAGCACAGAGCTGTGGGGCTAGGACCCATTCCCTAGTTTTCTCAGTTTGCCTCAAGACTGTTCCCTAGAGATAACTCCCTTCCCCAAAACTCCCTGTTTGACGTTGGAGGGAGTGGTCCATGAATTCCACCTTATGCATGAAACTCTGGATGAACTCAAGACAGAGAAACACACCTTGGAATCAGAGATCTTCACATATATCCCACTATCATATCCCAGAAATCTTTCAGTAACCATTTACCTACTTGGGTGTATTTTCATTATATATATATATATATATATATATATATATATATATATATATATATTATTTATTTATTTATTTATTTGTTTGTTTGTTTGTTTTCCCAATGAGTTATAGAGTAATTTGGGAACACTGCTACTGGATGAATTTCCTGTGGCTGCTGTAACAAGTTAACACAAATTTGATGGATTAAAATAGGGAAATGTATACTCTCAGAGCTCCGAAAGCTGGAAGTCCAAAGTCAAGGTGTCAGCAGGACTGTGCTTCCTCTGAAGGCTCTAGGGAAGAATCGAACCTCGCCTCTTCCAGCTTCTGGTGGTTGCTGGCCATCCTTGGTGGTCTTTGTCTCAGATGAGCATCACTCCAATCTCCTCCGCCTCTGTCATCACATGGTGCTCTCCCCGTGTGTCTGTCTTTGCCCAACTTCATTTTATTATGAGGAAGCTAGTCATTGGATTAGTGTCTGCTCAAATCCAGTACAAACTTATCTTAATTTAATGACATCTGCAAAGATCCTATTTCCAAATAAGACCACATTGACAGGTTCTGAGTGGACATCTGAAGGGCACTATTCAATTCAGTACAGCCATCAAACCGTTTTTATTGTAACATCCAGGTTCCTTCTCAACCTTTCACTCTCTACAATCTGATATTTGAATCTGTCTGAGTTACTCACATTTGAGTTCAATTTATACAAATTTTAGTATGTATCTTCCTCATTCTTAGCAGTCTTACATTTTTCCCCGTTCACACTCAGTGTGCACTGTAGTGTTGAATAACATTTTTTAAAATGTCTTTATTCTTCTTAAGTCTAACACATCAAAGGTAAGATTTTCCTTTTAAGCTTGTCAGTCAATATCTGTTTCCATAGTTTATTTATAGTTACCAGCTAATGTAAGAAATAGGTTCAGTATTTTACAATGATACATGAAAACAGCTTATGAAATAAGACATACACCATGGAAGCATAATGTGTTATTTTTCAGTGGCTCCTTTAATCAATTGAATCAGACAGCAATCTGCTTCAAGATTCAACTCACAGTTGAGAAATAAAAAATTTAAACTAGCTGAGTTCTAAGAGAAAGGATTTAATTTAAAAGTGGGCCACGGTCTAGGGAAAAAAGTATAAGAACTCTAATGACCAGCTTGATAATAGGTAGAGTGGACAAATTTGAGATTTGAGAGGACCTATTTCTACAAATTAATACCTCATCAGAGTGGAAAAGATTTTAAATAATATTAACCATTTCCAGTAAATGCACTGAAAATAGGCATTTTGCTCTCTTGATAGAGAAGAAGGTTAAAATATTATATGGAGAAAAATTTGAAAATCTCTAACAAATACATTAAACATTTATGTTTACATTCTTATTTCCAGGCAAAAATGACCAACACAGCAGCTGTATGTCCAATGCTGTGTGTTCCCACGCTTCATACGCAGGTTGAAAGAAATACAGAGATAGTAAGGAATCCAAAGAAAAAAATGACAAAACATAAATATGAGGTGCACAGGCTAAAAATATGGAAGCACTGTTTTTATGATTACAGCAAATGGATCACTGCACTTACTAAGTCATCACTTTTGGGCCTATTCTTTATTGGTCCTTCACCCTGTCCCTGGCACTGTTCCGGGTGGTGGGTACTTAGCAATGGGAGGGAAGAAGCACCAACCTACCCGCTGCCAACTGCTTCAGGTGTCACTAACATGCTTTATAATTCACCTTTGTTACATGGTTCCCTTTGAACTGTGGAGAGAATGGCAAAAATGGGCAAGTTATTGTTAAACAAGATAAATTGTTATAAATTATAATTTTCTCTTAAAACATTTTTAACAGCACGTTAACTGATAAGACACAATGGAGGGGAAAAAGAAAAGAGAGGTTGCTAAGGAAACAGTAGGCTTTAAACGAGCACCAGAAGGAATAGGCAGGTAAAATGCATGAAAACTGGCTCTGTAATTAAGCTCTCTCACCAGTTCAAAATTGATAGAACTGGGTGCTGCAAAAAATGACCTACCTATTTTCTTATCTAGCTCAGCCTGCAATGAAATAATGAGTGAGATCAGGTATACTCTGTCCTCCTTGGCCAAACTGCATCATTTCCCAGCCGTAACTTTGCTCAAGGCCTCATGGTAAATTCTGCATTTCACATGTATAAATCTCAGTTATTCTCTTACTGTCCAGCTTTTCCCCGAGAAGAGAAGCACAGTGACGTTAGACCATATCCAGGGCCCTCTTCATTTATGCCCTGACTCGTGGGCCTGAAGGAGGTAACTTACATTCTGAACAAACACATTTTCTGTGTACTTGTGAGCTGCCTGGTCTTGCGTAAACTCCTAAAAACCTCAGCTCTCTGTCTGAAAATGGAAATATGAAAAACTCTCAGTAAGGTTTGTTTTCAGACAGTGAGAATGTAAATGGGACATTTTGGTGACAATTGCCTCACCATTTTCCCCTTCTTTGAGTTTTTTGTTTCTTTTATATTAAAAATAACAAAGCGAACATGGTGTAGTTTGCTAAGTAGAAGTCATGTTCATATGGTGATTGATGGTCAGTGAAAGAGTGGGGTTGATGAATTGAGAGAGAAGTGACAATAGAAAAAGGAGAGAGAGAGAGAGAGAGAGAGAGAGAGAGAGAGAGAGNAGAGAGAGAGAGAGAGAGAGAGAGAGAGAGAGAGAGAGGGAGGGAGGGAGAGAGAGAGAGGGAGAGGGAGAACAAGAGAGAAACAATGAGATGAAGGTAAGGAAGACATTCACGAGGAGGGAGAGCAGAAAAGGTGAATTAGGGAAGGTGGGAAATAGAAGAGAGTCTGAGCTCAGCATGAACGAAGGAGCTTCAAAACAGAGAGACATTGTGGATCTGTTGTGTTCCGGGAACCTTATTTGCCAGTTGATAACTCACAGCAACCTAGAAAACTAGGTAATAAAGCCTCATAGATGAGCCATCCACCTGGGTCCCATTTCATCGTGCTCTGCATTGTGCTTTCTATTAGTCTGGGTCTCATTTGCTGCAGAAGAGCCTGGTCCAGTGTCTCCAGAGCTCCGTTCCTTTATCTCCCAGCTTCCCAGCCGGACCTTAGGTCTGTGAACCATTCAAACAGGGTTCCATGTCCCCAAATCTATAATCCATCGCTTTGCCCTTTTTTCTACTCACACTCACAGACTGGGTTGCAGAGTCCAAATTGTGTCCCTATGACATTTCAAGGGAGTGCACGGATATGCATATGGAATTAGGAATGACAAAGAAACACTTCAGCATTGTCCAATCCTCACAGAAAGGGAGGAGAGCGTGCTTTGTTTTCTAAGTTAATAAAATGGCTTTGAGGACGTGAAAATTGCTACTCACGATGTATTTCTAAATGTGTTCCCAGACCTATTGAAACAATAGGACAAGAAGTTTTAGAATTGCCTCTAATCTGAGTTGGCAGAAGATGGAGAAAAATAATGATATAGGACAGCGATCAGCTGCCTTTCCAGGGATGTGGATGGAATCAGAGAGAGGGTTTTACTGATCAGAATTTGAGTCTGTGTTAATTTCTCCAGGCAGGTGGCATCGAACATTTTCATCCTGAAGTTCTACCATAGGACCTCGAAGGACCCCATTGAGCATGAGAAGAGACCTCATCCAGGTGTGTCTGCCCTCAGCTCTGCTGCGGATGACAACTCACTATTTCTAAGTGCATCAATTTTCCTGCTCCTGAACTATTACACTATGGTTATAAATGGGTTTAAATAACTCTCGTGACCAGGTCTACCTGGGCAGGAAAGGCAAATGGTTGCAAGGGTTGATGTGAGGATCTTCTCCATTATACAACCATCTTCACTTCACAATCTGTTCTTGGGGTTTCCAGGAGGACATAAGCTCCTTTCGGGCAGGGCTGTCTGCCTATGCTGCACAACACCATGTTCCCAGCACTGGCAAGGGTGCTCAGTGCACAGCAGCTATCCATTTATAATCTGCCCAACAAACTGCTTTGTGCTTTCTGGAAGCTCCTGGTTCAAATGCAAACGTGCCATTTAGGAGGTATGGTTTCTCGAACACTACTAGCTTATTAACCTGTCAGCACCCTCTTGACTGAGGGAAAAGAGACTGAGAGGGGAGTGGCCCTACGGACACTAGTGGCTGTGTCGGTCCTGAGAAAGACAAGCAGAGACATATTTTTAAAAGGGTGTGTGTTATCATGTAACATAGAGCTTGATCTGACCTTAATAGTCCATCTGACTCTATTTCAAACAGTCTTCATTTCATTTTTCCCAACTCGCTTTCCAAAGTTATCTGGTTCAAACATTTACTAATCATATATAATGCTCCCTCATTAGCCCGAACTTAGAGAGCTGCTTTCTAAAAATGATGAGTATGTAGGTCAGCCACTACTCATTTTAGCCCGCGTGGATGATTTCCAATCTTAATACCATTCTCTGAACAAGCTTTTGATGTGATTATTGCATGAGACTCTCAGCTCCTTCCGCTGGAACACTCTGGCCCTCGCCTACACAGTTTTTATGTTCCTTACTCCGTGGGTTTATTTTCAGCTCAACTTCTAGAAAGAATGGCCTCTTCAAAAAAGAGATTTAGTATACTGCCCTCCGGTTACCATAGTACAGGTAAACTTAATTGTTCCGAGAAAAACAGAAAAGATCAGGCAACATTTACTCATGTTGGAAGATAAGGTTAGAATGTTCACCACCCAGTTTCCTGGATACCAAGAAAGACATAGATGGTTCTGAAACCAGGAGTGGATATCCCAGCACAGGACAGACCAGGGGAGGCTCAGGTGAGGCTAGATGATCTGCTAGATGGCAAGGCCACAGAATGGACCCCTTAGCACCACGAGCTCCAGCCCAAGACCAGCTGGGTGCAGGCACCACCTCCCCCTGCACCGCCTTCAGGGCCCACGTGTGTAAAGCGACAATGCTATGCTTCCTCTACAGGTTGGTGATGGAAACTGTGTGCAGAACAGTCACTGAATAACTGGTGCTGTTATTTGAAAGTTTGAAGGATTGTTGGTAGACTGAATTCAAATATGATTCTGCTATCTATTAGCTGGTTGAAGGACTTCATTTCTGCTACTCAACTCATCTTCACTATTTGTCCTCAGTTTCCTAAAAAACAAAATGAAGAAGAGTAATATTTTGTGTCTAAACCTGTTACGTGGGAACATGTTTGTCAACAATAGGTACAGGTATGGATATATCTATACATTTCTGTCTTCTTGTCTAGTAATTACCTATCTATCTATCTATCATCATCATCCACCTACCTATCTTCTATTATCTATCTATTTATCTATCAATCTATCTACCATTATCTATATATTTATCACTTTCACATAATCACATATGTATCTATCATCTATCTATCTTCTATCTATTATCTGTTTATCATCTATCTATTTATCTATCATTATCTATTATCTATTATTATCTATCTATATAGAGATATATATCATCTATCTATCTATCTATCATCTAATCACCCTGTATTCATTATTTAGAATGTAAATATATTCCACAATGAGTGGCAACACTTGAAATTGGCATTTTCCTGGAGATTTTTCTGAATTATAATTTTATTTGAACATGATAATTTCTGTATGAGGTGATTTTTTAAACCAATTTCTCATTTATAAGAACATTTCACTCTGACTTTCTTATGTGTGACTTGTACAGATAGAAAGTTACAGTATTTTGGTAAGAAAATGATAAACACCACTCACTCAGGGCACTTACCTAGCACAAATAATACCACCCTGCCCTGCAGTCCTATATGCGTATATACAGGGTGCTGGGCTGGCCAGCAGCACCCCTGCCATTCAGTCTGACCATGTTCAGAACGGATGACGACCGAGCAGTTTGCCTGAGTCCAATCACTTGCTAAAAGAATGTGCTCTTTCAGCTCTCGGCCTGACCCGAGGGACCTGCTGAGGTAGAAAGAGCAGCAGTTCGGGGTGGAACTGAGAAGATTCTACTAGCTCCAGCTGGGAATGGAAAATAAGACAGAAGTGGCCTGACAAAAACAAATAAAACAGTAAAAATGGTCACACTATCCACACATATACTTGCCTTTATAGAAAAAAATCACAGCAGGAGGGAAAATTAACTACAGATAAATTATTGGAAGGAGAAAAGGAAGCGTTGCTGTGCTAAACACACCATTACAACAGGTTAAGAACATGTGAGTGACATTTCGTGAAAATAAGACTATAATGGTAAAAAGTAAAAGCAACACGAAAGTAATACACACTTTGTTTTCACAAGCATGGGGACGAAAGGTAGGACAATTATGGTGAAAACTTCGATGGGTTCTTACAAAGCTGACTCATGCCCTATGTGCACCAATGAGCTTCCTAGGTATTTACTCACCCAATTTGGAAACATGTTCAAGCAAACACCTGCACACAAATGCTCAGTGCATCATTGTTCACAGTCACCAGAAACTGGAACCAGCAAGATGCTCCCCCCATAGGATAATGGAAACAACTATGGATGAACTAAAACGGATAAACAAACAGTGCTAAAGGAGGGGGTACTATTCAGCAGTGAAAGAAAATGAGCTATCAAGTGATGCAAAGAGATGAACAAGCCTTTAATGTAAAATGCTAAGTACAAGAAGCCAGCCTACCAAGGCTGCTTACTACATGAGTCTATTAGTAAGACATCTGATAAGGGACAAGTATACAGACAGTACAAGGTCCTCGGCTGCTAGGTAGGTGTTCAGTGGAATGAGGGGTGAATGGATAAAACACAGGGGATTTTTTTCTGGGTGGTAAGCTATTCTGCATTATACTGTAATGGAGGAGAAATATATGATGTACTGGATAAAACCCATAGAAGTTTACAGCATAAAGAGAAAATCTCAACACATGAAATTAAACGTGTGTGTGTGTGTGTGTGTGTATGTGCAGTCCCAGGATGGACTGCAGAATGCAGAATGTAACAAAAGAATCTACCTGTTTTACAAACAGTTTAAACAACCTCACTAAGGGGTGGAGGTGTGGGAGAATGCTGACCTATGTCTTTGGAAAATGAATGGAGTCTAAGGCTAGATGCAAGAGAAACTATACATAATCACTGTGCACTAGCTGATAAACTTGCTTTCCACAGGGGTACAGAGGAACAACTCTGAAACCACTACACCTGTGTCCTGGAATTGAACAATTAAGTTAATGAATCGTAGGTGATAGAATCCAGTTTTCTCACTGTTGGAGCAGGAGGTTACAGACAAACAAGGGAGGAGCAGGAATGACACATATGGTGATGGATTAGAGCTAAAGGCATTACTGTCAACTCACGTTTAGCTTATTGTAGGTAGACACAGATAATTACACCTAGAAATATTTGCATGTATTTGTACATACATGGGTAAATACACACACATATTTCCTTGTGGTATCAGCAGAGAGAACCTAGAAGCAATGATGTCCCAGTACCAATGAGGATACTCAACATGAAATCTTGACTTCTTACCATTCTCTAATAACATGGCTCCTTACAAAAATGGCTGATTCTAGGACCAGAGCAGGAAATATACAAGATGAGCCTGGGATATCTGATAGTACCAGAAAGTAAGAAAGTCACACACACACACACACACACACACACACACACACACACACAATGTATTTGGTCAAAGGGACACAGAAGCCAACTAGGAGTTCTCAGGGGCCAAAGCTGGAACAATTTGTACAACAAAATAGAAACAGTGGTACTGACTGGATTATAATGCAAAGTATAAAGCAAATATCCATAAATCCCACTGATATAAACAAAAGCCTGAAAAAATAAATGGGGAGGAAAAGACAAATCTCTTGTGCAGAATTTCTAATATTTCTATGATACTCTGCCCTTGAGGGGGGGCCTGAGTCACCCCTCCTTACCTGTGTTGTCAATAGAGTGATTTCCTTCCAAAGGGCACAGTATTGAGAGAATAAAAGAATAACTTTATGGTGGCTGAACTTGACAAACAATACTGCAGTTGTGTGTTCAAGCTTCAACATTAACAGAAATTTCAGTGCATCCCCTGCATATGGTGTGATGAGATGAGCACTTTGCCCTGTGAGTCTCCTCCAATTTACATATAACCTCAGTCGAATCCTGAGAGAAACACCAGATAAATCCCACTTCGGTAGATTCTCCAATATACTGATTGCTACTCCACAGAGCTGTCAAGATCATCCCAAACAAAGAAGTCTGAGAAAATGTCACAGCCAAGAGGAGTCTGGGAGACACAATGGCTAAATGTCATGTGGTGTCCTTCATGGGATTCTGGAACAAAAAAGGGACATTAAGTTAAAAAAAAATCTAAGGAAGTATGAATAATGTATGGACTTTAATTAATGATAATGCATTAATACTGGTTCATTAATTGTGACAAATATACCATATTAATCTACTCTACAGAGATGTCAGTAATAGGGACACTGGCTATGGGTTACATGGGTATTTTCTATATCATCTTCACAGATATTTCTGTACATAAGGAAACCATTATAAAAGAAAAAATGTTTATTAAAAAACAAAAATTATAGGGCATCATAATTTTATTCAGTAAAAGAAAAGTATTGTTAATTATATTTTTCAATGATGTGGGCAGTTTAGAACCAGTCAGAAAATAAACTAGCCTGTCCCTAAGGTTGTTTCCACTCACAGACGATTTGATGATTCCATAATGGGAATTAGAAATAACCATCTTATCCGAGGGGTAAAGGGAGTAGTTTCTCCAACATGAAGAAGAGGATGTGCGATGGCCAGATATCACAGGTTCTGCCTGGATGAGGTTTGACTTGAACTTTAGAGAAACAGGCTTTTTTTTGATGGGTGAAAAAGAGCATCTTCCAGGCCAGTGGGGAAGCACGTCTGATATGTGGACTTGGGGACTCACATGACGTGTGGGAACAGCAGTTCCAACGGAGCCTCAGTTTCCCTGTGTCTGTAGAAGCAGTGTGCACACCTGGATGATGAGACAGGCTCTGACACATTTCAAAGGCAGCATAAGTGAAAATCTTCCTGTAGTACAATGAGTCATTCAAAGAGAAAGAACGAGATGGAAAATTAATGAGAGCAATTTTAGAAGAGGGCCATTCATTATGAGACCACATGTGTGCTTTGACTTAGAATGGGCGCCAACAGGAGAACAAAGGCTCTGATGGCGATTCTTCTGCTTTTAATTGTTCCCGCTCTCCCCTCTGGATGGCACAGGCATGAGCAGCTTTTCAATGTCACTACCTGAGTCACTTAAAATGCAGACTCAGAGAGTGAGATGATGAAGTCATTCAGCTAAGTTGTTGTGAGTGAACCTCATGTTCCTTTTGAAATGACAGCTCCCGTAGCCTGTGAAAAACGCACAATCAGTCACTCACCGGCATGTGAAGAGCAAAAGAGTGTCTGTCTCACATTAAAGCATTTGGTGACAACGTTCATTATAAGAGTATTGTCGTGGAAGAATTACGTAAGTGATGGTAACAATAGAAAACAACAACCTGTGTTTTAAAGTATTAGGAAATTTTTGAGAAATTGGGAAAAACACATGAGACTGACAGACAAAAAATAGCTAGGAGACAACTACAGTATTTTAAAATCCACTCCCATGATTTTGCATAAAATATCCCACCAGGCCACCGATTATGTTGGAATCAGAACAGTTAGCTATCTTAATTAATCTGATAACTCATATCTTTAAACATAGAGTTTGTGCAACATCTTAAGATTTGTACACCCATCGGATTTTTCTACACTACCAGGTTTTAAATATCAAATGAGAGAACCAAGATCAATTTCACCAGTTTCAACTTTTGAAACAGTAATTTCAGTAGTGTAAATCACCATGACAGCATTATGTTTGGTTACTTCTTTGGAACAATTTTAGGTTTGTAAACCTTAATTTTAAGGCAATACACACCTTGAAGTTTTATCAAATTAAAGAAAGTATTTTTGTTTGCTGCACCCTCAAGTGAAACTCATTAGAAACGAGTGGTGTTTAGAGATACTCTGTGCTAAAAAAAAGTTATCTTTTTTTTTGTCAATTGGTAGCCTCAAATTCATGAATCAGATTGTTTGTAATAAATTATTTTCTAATTTGTCCAAGCTAAACACATCAGCAAATTTATTATGCATTATGAATGCTTAAAATAATGCACATTTCATTAAAATGAAAATATTGTCTATGAATAAAAATGAAAGAATAAATGGAAGCCTTAACTCTCTATGTATGTGGATATGAGTCTAAATAATGATTAACATGTGATCAATTTTAATTCAGTTCCAAATATTGCCCATCTTAATTTCCTGTGATTAGCACATATTCTTGGGTCAATTACCAACTGCTGTTTTAATAAACAATTAGTTCTTTTCTAAGGGTGAGAAATAAAGAAACAGGAAACACATAGGTGCTGTAAATTCATTGTGAAGAGAGGGCTACAAAAATGATGATACTGAGAATTATCCTCATAATACATAAGAGCTAGAGCAAAAGATACAGGCCATTTATTTCATTTTCACTTTGTTTCATATCCACGATTAGCCATGATTTGAATCTGTTTGTAATTTTTGGTTATTTTATTTGACTGAGAGCTAAGTTCAGTGTATCAAAAGGGTCTTACCTAAGAGTGTCACCCAAACCAGTAGTGATCTGCTCTCAGTGCTGCAGCTGCCATCGAGGTGATCTCAGCTGGAGCGTGTAAGAGCATGGCTGGGAATTTAAAGGGCATTCCCGGACACCTACTAGGTGACAATAGGGAACTTTGGAAGGCTGAGATATATTTTATTTTTTTTTTAATTTTATTTGATTTATTGGGGTGACATTGGTTAGTAAAATTATATAGTTTTCAAGTGTACATTTTTGTAATATATCATCTATATATTACATTGTGTGTTCACCACCTAGAGTTAATTCTCCTTCCATCGTCATATATTTGACCACCTTTACCCTCTTCTACCATTCCTTATATAAAACCTGAAAACAACAAACAAACAAGACAAATAAACACTCAATATGAGACATATTCGTAGAGATCTAGAAGGCTGCATGACTGGGGAAGTTTGTGCCTATGCTCAGGAAAGGGGTAGGAAGGGAGATGCCCCGTGGCTTATCAACCTAACCTTGAAGCTGTGTCCACATGAAAATAGAAACTGAGACTGTCTGTAATCTTTCCAAAGTCCGAAGACTTAGGTCCTCTTGGCCAAGGGTGGGAGACAAATAGGCAAGGCATTTAAAATAATGTTGTAAAGATTATGTGGGGTGCCAGATGGGCACTGGACTTATCAGGGGAATCACTTCATGGACTGGGTAGATGCCTGACCACCTGTAGCTGAAGTTCAACAATATTAGCTGTCAACTATAATTACATATATATGTATCTATATATTCACAGGATGTGGAGTACAGCAGAGGGAATATAATCAATGGTATAATAACAGCTATATTCAATGTCAGAGGGATAGTAGATTGGGGGATTATCACTTTGTGAGGGGTGTAATGTCTAACTATTACATTG
>NW_017731976.1:195906-198622 GCF_001890085.2 Hipposideros armiger | reverse complement strand
ACTGCTGGAAAATACATGTACATGGCATTTTAAAAACTAAATTAACTGATGACATTGGCTTCCATGAGAAACAAGAAAATCTCCAGGCTTATCATTGGTGGACCACTGAATCATACTAACTCTAGGTTAGTATAAGCCAGACTTAAAAATAAAAACAACTTAAAAAAGAAAGCCAGTAGTAAACTCTACTCAGTAAGCTGTGTCACAACAAAATGCAGTGATAACACTGTGGTCATTGTAAAAAAGTGATAGCTAAGAATACCCAGGAACACTGGCAACATAGTAGACACGCATATGCATATGAGATTTATTCCTTTTCTCTATCAATTATATATGCTCATTTAGATATTCAAACTTACACATTATCTAAAACCTACCTTTATCCTTATATCTTCGCAGTCTATTCCAACCACAGTTATCTCAACGTTCTGTAAAACCACAGAACCTTTAATCTGCAAAATCCATTTGCAATTAAATGGGACTTGTCACTTACTGCCTGTGTGATCTTGAGCAAGTTACCTCACTTCACTAAGCTTCAGTGTATTTCTTTCTTTCCTTCTTTCTTTCTATTTTTTGGCAACATGGGACTAATGACAGTATGACTAAGGGTGGTTCTGAGGATGGAGTGGAATAACATGTGTAAGGCAGCTGGCACTGTGCCTGGTAAGAGCTCTAGAAACGGAGTCACATATGTTGATACTATACATTTTACTGCTCTGCCATATTACATTTTCTCTTATCTGAACTATTGCAATATGATTCTCCTTTCCAGGTAACTCAGTATTATTTTCCAACCACATTGGAAGCTCTTCAGGAGAGGGAGCTCATTTCCACTATCAACTAATGAATTAATCATTTAAACAATGTATACTAAAAGGAGGGAAGGCACGGTGCAGATCCTGGGCACAGAGCCATAGGTGGGAGTGGCGCCCTCAGGCCAGCTCATACACCTTGAACCTGGCTGTGAATACATTGTGCAACACTAACAACTTCAAACCAGCTGACATCAGGTTGGTAGCCTTAAATTATCCATGGGAGGTATTTATTCCATTAAAATAGGCAAAAGCTACAAACTAGCCCTCTGCCATAGTAACACACTTCCTGTATTAGTCAGGGTTCTCAAGAGAAACAAAACCAATAGGAAACAGTAGATATAGATAGCATTAGATACAGATATAGAGACAGAGATAGAGCTAGAGGTAAAGATAGAGACAGAGGTAGATACAGATACAGATATAGATACAAAAATCCTATAGATTTATTATAGGAACTGGTTCACACAGTTCTAGAGGCTGAGAAGTTCCACAATGTGACATTTGCAAACTGGAGACCCAGGAAAGCTGGTGGTGTGATTCGGGTGAAGACTGAAAGCCTGAGAACCAGGGATCCCATATCAGTGGGTGGTAGATGGTGTCCCAGCTCAAACAGAGAGCAAGTTCTCCTTCCCTCCACCTTTTGTTCTATTGAAGCTCTCAGTGGGTTGGAGGAGCCCACCCCCTCACCCCCACAGTCCCCATTGGGGAGCACAGGTCTACTTTTCTTCGTCCACCAATAAATGCTATTTTTTTTCCGAAACACCTCACACACACACCTAGGAATGTTTTGCCAGCTCTCCGGGGCATCCCTGTGCCCAGTCAGGTAAGCATATAAATTTAACTCCTACATGTCTTAAATACAATGTAATTACATTGACTGAATATAACAAAAATGTAGCCTACATAAGCAGAAAATTAATATCTACCTTTTAAAAGATTATCCTGATATTTGAACTGAATATATATTTACTGTCACCTAATAATTGCATCTGAAAAGAGCTGCTTGCAGAGGTTTATAGAAAAAACACACACTAAATAATAGTTGTATACAAGTTGAATATAGTGTTCTGAAAAGCGACAATTGTTTTTCACCTTTTGCCCAGTGTTGGGTTACAGTTGAGGAAGGTCATTCTGGGCAGATCTTTTATGTCTTAAGCTTCTTATTGGGAATCACGAGGAGGAGACATGTTATGGCACTGTGAGAGCTTCCGTACCAGATGCTGGTGATTAAATAAAACAAAGGAAACAAAATCTTTGTCTCTGTTCTCAGAGTGCATGAGTGACGCGTCCTCTCTCAACACCCCTTAAGTCGCTCTATGTAGCTCCCCGCACCACTCAGACAAGTCTTCAAAATATGTTTCCTTTTTGATGCCTATCGATGTTTTATTGAACCATTGTGCTCTAAATATTTATCAGTGTGATCCATAGAGGTGAGACCAACAGAAAGGTCATCCCTCCTGTCACAACCCACCACACAGGAAATGAAGATAAAGTTGTCATCATTCATGGATTCAGCATGCTACTGCCATTAACAGTGAAAAATGCTCCACTCGAGGACATGTGGAAGAGCAGGCAGCACTCCTGACAGAGCTGGCAGTTGGCGCCAACCGTCTTCCACCACAGGCAGCCCCTAAATTTTAAATGTTTTCCAACGGTCCTGCACTGTGTGTCGTTTGCATATGTTGACCTCCTAAGTCAACACTAGTGAGAAAGAATGGATCAAGTTTTTTTATTTGCTGATGATTAAAACTTAGCAAGTATTAGAAGTATCAAAATCAGTTTGGTGCTCATTCAAGTCCCAAGAAATAGTTTACATTATAGTGATAGTAGTGATCAAGAGTGGTGTTTGTATAAGTTATGTGTTTACATATATTGAAAATTGTTAGGCTGAGCCTTTATTG
>NW_017731976.1:154534-193691 GCF_001890085.2 Hipposideros armiger | reverse complement strand
TTTCACAATTTTCCTTGGACTCGCCTACACCACTCACTTTCTTTCGTTTTAGAAACATGGTTGTGTGTGAGTGTGAGTGTGTGTGTGATCGTGTGTGTGCATGTGTGTGCATGTGATTTTGTGTGTGTGTGCGTGCTTATGACTGCATGTGTGCGTGTGATTGTGTGTATGTGTGAGATTGTGTGAGAGTGATTATATGTATGTGTGATTGTGTGTGTGTGTGATTGTGTGTGTGAGTGTGATTGTGTGTGTGTGTGTGTGTTGGCTGTTACTGTTTCCATAGAAATTTATCTGAAAGAAATTTGAGGAGGGAGGAGAGACAGGTTGTTAGATTCCTTTAGACCAGAGGTGAAATGGAAAGAATCCATATAAAAGAGAAAGGCAGAGGCTGTGGGATTTATTCTTTCTTGAGAAAGCATCCTTCATTTATTCCTAGTCCACTAGCACGGTTCAGCCATATAAGATGTCTGAGACATACAAATATTTATTACATTGGACATTAAGGACTCAGTGGAAAAATTCCTATTGACACCAATCAGACACCACAATATACAATCATACCGGATCCCAAGGTGGAAAACTCGGTATGTAAATCTTGATTTTGTTGTTGTTTCTTAGTTATCTTTATAGATGTAGTCACTGGGTTACCTCATATCTTCATTAAAATAAGATAAATGGTTGAGCAAATCTCCACCATCTGACTGGGACTCAGGGATAATCAGGCTGATGGAACAGCCCTGGAGAGGGACATCAGTCAAAGATTTTCAGGCCCTGGTACCAGCCAGGCTTTGCTTTCTCATGGAGATCGCTTTATCATGATGATTAAAAATGCCATGATGGCATAAACATTCTCACCCTGTAAAGATAAATAATAACAACCACAAGTCATCCTGTGTGTTGTACATACATCACATTTCTATTTTTATAATTTCATTGCATCCTGGTGTCAAGCCTGGTGTCCTGCTGAAAAGTGCAGACTGTTGCATTTCAGCCATTCTTGTAAGGCCCCTGGGCCAGTCCTGCCGGGAGCCTCCTTGTTACCATGGCACTGTGGGAGGCATGGGGTCCTCTGTCTCCTCCTGCCCTTCTGCGCCTCCCCAGACTTGGCGCTCTGAGCCCTTGCAAGGGTGCAGGGCGGGGCCTGTGCTCTGCTCCAGCCGCTCTCACTTCTTGCCTCCTGCATCTCCTTCTAACCTCGGGGAAATGCGTCCAGAGTCAGGTTCTTTCTAAAATCCTCCACTCTCTCTTTTCCTTCCGGGGTTTGGGAGTATAGAAGTAGAGGTAAGGACTTCTTTCAGGCAAATGCTGCTTCTCAAAATCCCCTTGTTTAAAAGAAGGACCTAGTAGACTATGTGCTAGAATTGGGGAAAAGGGCATAAAAATGGTTAAGTACAGGAGACAACACTGGCATTTATAATTGTGTATGGGAACGTAAGAAGGAGGATTTTCAGAGAATGTTTTAGTGACACTTGTCTAACATGTAATACATAAGCTCACAGACAATAAGTTTAATATCTCAGGCTTTTCTTTTTGGGGGAAGGGGTCAGGATATTCGAGTGGCTGTCCGGTGCTATACAGTTCATGTCAATATTCTGGAATGACAATGTTGTAATTTTTATAGGAGAGATGAGCAAAGATGTAATATAAAGGCTTTGCCAACAGGTAATGGGGTATCATCTTGGACCACAGATTAAGAAAGCACAAACCCTGTAATTGTACAGGATGAAAACTGAACCAGACGTGTCTTTCCCTCTTCCCCACCTGCGTGGCGTGGCTTCCTCATCTCCCTCC
This sequence comes from Hipposideros armiger, assembly GCF_001890085.2. Taxonomy (NCBI): domain Eukaryota; kingdom Metazoa; phylum Chordata; class Mammalia; order Chiroptera; family Hipposideridae; genus Hipposideros; species Hipposideros armiger. Next base: position 191,900 of record NW_017731976.1, on the reverse strand, counting down.
GTGGGCCCAGCATAAAAGGAAGCCCTTGGCACTGCTTGACCTTTCAGTGGCATAATACAATTGAGTTGGTTTAATAAACCTCTCGTCTTGGCCCTTATTGATTCTGACGTGGACATAAAAAGAGAGTGGGGGAGAAGGTTAAGGTAAGTATGAAATAATGGCGCATTCTCCAAAGGTCTGCATTGTTTGGGTTAGAGGACAAACTCTGCAGGTGGCCAGCAGCCACTTTCCTTGCTAGTGTCTCTCCAACATAAACATCCACTGGAAATGTTTTACCTGATTTCTCTGTGCATTAAACTCATTTAAATCACAGCCATCTTCAAATATGAAATAATCTCCCATTCCCAAATTATTGTGTCCGTATTAGATAAAGCATTTCATACAAAGAAGAGGGTTTTCCCAGTAGTGCAAACTGATTAATGCCAATAATGCATTACAGAGTTAGCATATTCTGTATCCTGTTTTTCTCTACGTGTAAATTTCAAAATCATTTAAAGCTGTAACCCTCATAGACAAATATAATGAGCACATTTCAAAGACGTATGTAACAAGTAGGACGGATAAACCGGTCAGCAGGATGAACAGCTGGTTCAAAGAAGAACTGAAGAAACGGATGTGCATACAGTCAACAAAATAAGAAAGATGAACAACTATTGCTAAGTTAGAAAGAAAGGCATCAATGAAGCCACAACCTTTGTGATTGTATTCTCTACTGGAAAGAAGTTATTTAATATCTACCAAAACATCATGTTCATTTTCTGAAAGTTACCAAAAAAGTTTTTACCTTAACTGACAATAACTACAACAAAGTAATTTTTTTTACTTAAAAATTTTTTTTAATTTAACTTAAAATTATTTGAAATTTAAAATAATTTAAAATTTAATAAAATAATTAAAAATTCAAATTTAAAATTAAACACATTTTTAATTTTAAATATTTTTGTGATCAAGAAATTCAGATGACTTTGGTACAGGCTTAATGTTCCGGCCTAATGTGACATGGAAAATATGCACAGTCTTTTGTTTTTTTTTTGGTATTCTTTTTTTCCCTTAATTCCAATTTCTGGATACTTTTCTTGACATTTTCTACTGTATAAGCAGTATGTTTACCTTGAGTATATTTTCTAAATTTAAAATCACAATAGTCCCTAGGGTCTGATTAGTGCAATGTAATAAGGACAATGGGCCACATGCCAGGAAGTCAAAACTCTCCCTGGAAAGCTAGTCATGAGTCTCAGGCCAGGGCGCAGACAGGGTTATGTGTTCAATCTCTCCTGGGACATGCTTACAGACTTGTTTCTTCTGTATCGGAATATATTAAAACAGAACATGTGATGTACAACATTTCCCTGTAGGGACTGAAGTACCATTTTGCAAAAATGTTATGCATCAAATTACACAGTGAGAGAACACTGGGTGGCATGGCAGATACTTCTTAACCTTTCTCTCCTTCTATGTTGTTCTCTACCAGCCATGTTTGTCTCGCTGCTTGTGGAGAAGGGCATTGCAGTTTTTTCCCTACAGGATGTGGTGCTGTTAACTGAGCTCCTATGACAATTTAGTCCCAATTTTCTAGGATGGAGTGAAGGACAAGGGGTTGATGGTTTTCAGTCAGCCTGGCAGTATCTCATCATTGTCTTGCCTGTATTCATGTTGAAGACTTGTACAGAGGCAGCACATGAGGAGAGAATTTGACTGTCACCAGCAACTGTGCCTTTAGTGAATAAAGTAGGATCTCTTCTAAACCCAAAATATTACTCCAATTTCTTCCCAAGTAACTAAACTTATGAGGTCAGACAATTAAGTTTGCAAATTTTTCCTAGAAAAAGTGCTACGTACCTCATTGCTGAATATCACTACAGTCATCTTTGAAGTACTTCCCTTGGGAAGCTATGCACCCATGTCAGTGCCTAGTATGCCCTTCAAAGCAATTTTGAAACTCTTTTTCTGGAATGGCCATCAGAGCTGTCATCGTGTTACCCTTGATGTCCTGAATGCCATCAAAAGGTCTCCTTTCAATATTTCCTTTATCTTCACATAAAGAAAGAATCATTGGGGGCCATATCAGGTGAGTAGAGAAGGTGCTACAATACAGTTATTTGTTTACTGGCTAAAAAACCCCTCACAGACAGCGCCGTGTGAGCTGGCGCATTGTCATTATGCAAGAGCCATGAACTGTTGGAGAAAAATTCAGGTCGTTTTCGTCTAACTTCTTCATGCAGCCTTTTCAGCACTTCCAAATAGTAAACGTGGTTAATTGTTTGTCCAGATGGTACAAATTCATAATGAATAACCTCTCTGATATCAAAAAAGATTAGCAGCACCTTTAGCAGACAACAAGTTCGCGAACTTAATTGTTGGAGCACCTATACAAGAGAAAACAAGGCTTTCAGTGCAAATAAATCCAAGAGAAATGACCCATTAATTTAAACCCATTGATGCCATTGGGGCATCAATGACTTACCTGCAACACTCTAAATAGAGAAGATAATCGTGATGACAATGGGCTACTAGCAAGTGTGAGCGGGGGTGAGATTACAACTCAGGGAGAGAACTTCTGCTTCTAATGAGTCAGTCCAAGATTACTTCAAGTTGGAAGTAGTATCTCCTTTCTTCCCCTACCTAGAATGTGGCAGAGGTTGGGCAGGTTCACAAAATCTCTCTGAGGCAGAACCAACAAGGGTTGGTAAATGAAGAAGAGTGAAGAAAGGAGGTGATAATGGGTTCGGTAGAGTTGGAAACACTGTTTTCATTTAATGAAGATAAGCTCCACAATAGAGTTATGTTTGACACTTGCCACAGTCACCTATGCATCCTCTGCTTGAGAAAACTGTCATGTTAGCTCTTTGATGATGCTTTTCCAAACCACCAAGGTCAGCTTCCTTCTAATAGGAGAACTGGAGCAGTGACTGGGCACACCGGTGGGGGCAGGTGGGTCACACCCCTGGACCCACCAGCACAGCCCTAGGAGGGTCACTCAATGCTGCCCCTGCTTTGGTGGAATAAGGGGTGGAGTGCATGGTCAGTCCCCACTGGGCCCTGCTGAAACCTTGGAGGGAGGACCTTCATGGTTCCGTTCCTCTGTTGGTGTTTGGAGATCTCTGTCCTCAGCCTACCCTTATCCTGTCCTTGGGAAGAGAGAATAGATTCTCCTTAGAATTTGTCTGTGCCTGTGAGCAATTTTGGGTTGGATGTCTGGGGACTCTGAGAGGCAATAAGGAATCCTCCAGAACTCATGAGGAACTCACTGCCCTTTCATCCAGCATGTCCCCAGGTTCCTGGGCCATCTTCCCTTCTGTTTCCACCTTGGAGCATCTTCCTCTGTGTGTCTGTTGTGTCCTGTCCACTTGTAGGCTGGATTGTGGTTGTGGTTGTAACAGGCAGGACCTGAAAAGGAAGGGGCAACTCCACGTTGGCTGGACTCATAAGCTTGTTATACATCAGCCCTTGGGTCTGGAGGCTGAGTTTTGTTCTTCTCCATGGGATGTGAGGAATTCAAATGAGATCTTGAACAGATAAGTGAAGAACATCAATGCCTGCTCTTAATGACATCTTCAAAATGTGAAATTGTTGCATTCAATCTTAGAATTTAATTTCCTCAAAATGTAATGCAACCATCAGCACTTCTGTTCCCCTGGATGCTGTGAGTGTGTTCTGTAAAAATCTGTTAACCTCACCTTAGCAATAACCTTACTCTTAAAAATTCAATATTACTACTGGCTTACTTAGTAATATTACCCTGTAGTAGAGATGTGATGGCAGCTCATAAGGAGGCCTGTGTGACAAAACAGATTTTTCTTTGGCGATTTTGGGTTTTTTCCACTTGTTTTTTGTGAATTTCCCCCCTTCTTTTGATGTTTCCTCTTTTGTGAGTACGTAAAAAAATTATGCCTCATAAGAAAGCATCTGACATTGATGCAGTGGACACTTCTAATTAGTTGTTGGGTCCAGAATTTCACCTGAGTTGCCGATCATTTTTGAAGAAATTGAATTTATTCTCCATGCCCACATTTTCTTTTGAAATCATTTTAAACTTACAGATACATTTTAAATAAGTGCCAAAGACTTCTGTACCCCCTTGAGTTGTACTCCTCAATTCCTCATTTTATCACATTTGTTCCATCACCCTCTCTCTCATATCTCTATCTTCATCTTTGTGTCACACACCTACACACATACACACACCGTTATCAATAGTCACTCACTGAATCATGCGTGAGCAAGCCTCAGACATGAAGATAAAGAAACTACACTATAGAATAGATGTATTTTTTTAACACCTCCCCTAGGAACATATGCAAAATTCTAGTGTTTATTTCACACACACGCACACACACACACACAAGAAACAATCATGCATTACCAACATATAAACCTCAAAATCAGGAAATCCACATTCTACAAAGCTTCATACCAAATCACATTTCCCACTTTTGTTTCACCAAAGTCCCACCAATGCTACTTTTTTTTCCTGGCTCAGGATCCAGAATTACATCCTGCATTTAGATGTTCTGTGGTCTCCGTCTCCCTCAGTTTCAAAGAGTTCCTTCATCTTTCCCCCTATTTCTGACCTTGATAAATTAAGGGGAATAGTGTCTCCAAATATCACTCTTGTCCCTCCTCTAAGGACACCAGTCACATTGGATCAGTGCCAAGTATGAACTCATATTAACTTGACTGCTTCTGCAAAGGCCCCATTTCTAAGTAAGATGACACAGGTGCTGAGGTGTTAAGACTTGAACACATTTGGGGGGCACAATTCAACCCACTACACCCTGCTGGTGAGATCATTGCACAGCCACCCTGGCCCACTGAGGCTCCATTCCTATTATAATATCTTTTACAGGCATCGGGTTATTCCATGCCTCTTACCCTATAGTTTGCTCAAGTCAGTGCTTGTGGCACATAAAGTATAAACAAAACACTGACGGCCAAACCAGTGTGTTCCGTGATCTATGATTTTTTTTTTCCTTCTGGAGCAGAACACTTCCAGCTAAATGTGTAGCCGGGGCAGCATGACCCCTCTCTCCACTGGATCTTCTCAACCCAGACTCTCTAAGACTCCACCATAACAGGCTCCACTGATGATTTGCACGGTGGGTCTTTTCAAATTCAGTGTTTTCATTTCCTGCATTCATCTACCTTACTCAAGTTATCTGTTATTTGGAAGACAAAGATGCACAAAGAAGTTTAACAACTGCCAAAAAATTTTAAAACATGCTACTTATGAAGTGCTGCTGTCTAAAATATGTTCCTGCTTACTCAACTTTAACCACTAACATTCATTGAAGTGTGGAAGCCACCTGCTTAGTTGAACGTTATGCCTACCAGATTTTAGCACCGGTTTTTCAGAGTGGGCCATTACAGAGTTGGTACCTGGACATGAAGATTTTGATAATGGAAAGGATGCACAATGGGGCTCTGCAGTGTAGGAACCAGGGCAATTGTTTTCTAAAACCATGAAAACGCCTTCTGGAAATGGAGGCCATAATGTGAGGCATGGGGAAGCAGGAATGAAGTTCAGATCCATTGTAGTCTGGCCCACACTGTACCCACAACCAGCCTCTGGTTTTCTATCTACTGTGTGGTGGCTGGATGAGGCCAGTTCTCCTCCGTGATCCCATCCACCACCATCCCTCCCTAACAGAGAAAGCAGTTAAGATCCCAAAGAAAGGCTCTTAGTTTATTTCATTGCCACTGACAGACTCAAGGGCAAATGAGAGGAATGCACTAGACTGGGAAGGTGTATATTAAGGGTGCATAGATGACTCTGTTGCCAATAGTTAATGAGTGGCTTTAGGTACTGGTAGTAAGACATGGCTGCAAGTGTGCCTACAGGTAACCTCACAGAGGATGGGGGATGCAGGTAAGCCAGGTTAACATGAGATGAAGACAGGCACGTATGTATCACAGAAAGGCTCATAGAGCTGAAATTGGAGAATTGCTATGTCTAAATATGTCTTCATTTGGTAAGCTAAAGGTCATAGCATCGCCGCTAAGTTTAATGCAGATTTAAAGGATGTGTAGTTGGCTGAACAACCAGGAAAAAAAATTGGATGGAGGGTGGCGTAAAATAACCACAATTTTCAAAAGAGATTTTTAGTTGCCTGCTATCAGATACTATCATCATCCTTTTCCAGCTAAAGAATGAGATATATGCTAGAAAGAGAAGCATATTCATAAAATTATTTTTATTAAATGATGCAGTGATTCATTTTTAAAAGGTAAGCTCAATAGAGAATATTTAAAGTTGCTGCATTTAATTTCAAAATTGAATTTTTATAAGATAATTATGTTTGACATAAGGATTTACAAGAAACAGTTTTAAAAGTTTGTCGTTAAACAATGCAACATGAGGCTGCAGAAGAAATGGCAGGTGAAAAGAGCTGTTGTCCTGTTAAATGGCTACAATTGGTGTTTTACACTCAGGTCAAGGTTATTTCCTGGCCATGGTTGGTGAGGTCTTGGTGCCATTGGGACCACATTGTGTTTTATATGGATTCTTGGGTGTAAGAAAAGTACCCATGAATGGATCCAGATATGGTGCCAAGGGCAGAGATCAGAACTGTCAGAGTTTGGGACAAAACTCCATGTAGGAAAATTGAAGAAACTCAGGATATTGGATCTGTAGGACAAAAGAGTAGAGAGCAAGGATGACAGTGGTTTTCCAATGGCATTCATCATCTGAGGTGGCCTATATGGAAGAATGCAGGGCACAGTGGGTGTCCTCCGGAGCAGACAGTGATGCCATAAAAGGAAGAACGAATGATGGAAAGCCTTTGGTGAGTCTGGGAGAGGATGCCATCCAGCACACTTCCGTCCTGGGGGCCATGGGAAGCTAAATGGCCTCTCACTCTTCCTCCAACTAGGATTCTGAGAAAGGGCTCTCCCAGACACTGCATCATGGCTGTATTCTGCAGCATGTTTTCCAAGACAAAGGAAAGAAGCTTACATTTGGGAAATACTTAAAAGCACTCTATAAGTCAAGAGCTATTTTCACGATCTGCAAAAAACACCTTAGCATTTGAACTTTGGAGACTTCTGCCCGTAAATCAGAACTTTTGATGTCCCATAGAGCTGCCCGGTGGTGCATGCCTGAAAGCCATTCCTGGTTGAACAGGCCACATGGGGACATTCAAATCTGTCAGATGGCAACGGAAGGCAGAGCACTCGCAGCCCCATTTCCTCATTTATGACAAGGCTGACGGCTCGGCTTTTAGCATAATTGTGCTATGAACACACTTGCAGCAGAGTGTACTAGTCACTGATGTGAGCCCTGCCCATAGGGAAATATCTGAGTGGTGTTTATTTCTGTCAATTGGAAAATTATGTTAGTTGCAAAACCGCTAAAAATGTTTCTTAAAATATTCAAGTGCTGTTCACTTGTAATACTCAGGGAAAACTTGAATAACTTACATTTATTCGACTATAAACAATCCAAGGACTGTGGTATGGAAAACACATCCTTGGCCTTGTACAGTTTTGGGTTCCAAGGGTGGACGTGCTGTGTCCTAGCTGTGTGACCCTGGACAATTAAACTTTCTACCTGCTTCCTAATCAGCAAAACGGGAGGATGCCCAGCTACCTGGTGCACTACAGGAATAAGTGGCACTGACCAGGTGTGTAACTGAGCACGGAATAAAGGCTCTCAGTGTTTCCTCCTCCAGTGCCCTTTTCAACAGGTCCTCTAACATCCGACAGTGCTGAGCTCCTGTTAGACTCATAAACAAGACTTGCCGAATGTGCGGGATGATGGCAGGGAGTCCCTCGGGTAAAGAGCGATGGGCTAAGTAATATTCCCCAGCAACCCCCCAAGAAATCAGCCATTCAATGATTGTTGGTAAGTCTTGGGTCTGCTACTTCAGCTTGGGTATCTGACTCATGTGGAAAATGTGAGATTCCTTCCTGAAAGGAAGTAGACCAAAGTAAGATTTAAAAGGCATAGCTTTAGGTCCTTGGTAAGGCGTGTTCCAGGCTGATGAAATCTGAACAAATGGGTAAGTGTTCTGTCCTTATTTTCTTACACATAAAAGAAGATAGATGTGTGTGCACAGGTGTGCCAGCACACACACACACACACACACACACACACACACACACACACACACACACCCTCTACCAGGGACTGACTTGAAGCTAACTGTGCTATTTTAGCTCCTGGGGTCTCTTATCCATAAATATCCATGCTAACAATATAGAATCAAATCTCTGAAAACGTTTAAAATCAGAAGAAATATAAACAAAGCTTTTACTTACCCGTTGTTTGATTCCTGGTCACCTAGCACTACTCTATAGTCTGCGGTTATTATCCGCATGTATTTCCATTTAAAACATGCCAGCTGGGGCCAGTCCTCATCTGAGAATTCTAACAGCCATCCCAGTGGAAAATGAAAGCATGTCACTTTAAATTTTATACCAAGGCCAAAGAAGGGTCAGAGTCCTGCCTCAGCTGTGTAATAAAACACATTAGCCTTGACCTGAGCACATCCCATCAATTCTGTTCATGAGAAAATTACACTTTGGGTTTACTCGATTTCTATTCTTTACCCAATTTCTTACATAAAAAGACAATTTGATCTCCTCTTCAATGCCCCCTGTATAAATATCATATTCAACACTGACATGCTAATGTTTTAAAAGTTTGATATTTTTTGAAATGTTGGCCACAATATTCTCCTCTCTCTTTCTATAGTACCAAATAATTGCAATCTAATCAAATTTAATGAGCTCTGCTGGGTCCCTGCTAAAATGTATTCCATTTTTCTGTTGATAAATCTTGGATTCAATAAGTTCTGTTGTCTTTATGATTTCTTTCTTTTTATAAAAGTTTATTGGGATGACAATGGTTACTAAAGTCACATAGGTTTCAGGTGTACAATTCTGTATTACATCATCTATATATCACATTGTGTGTTCACCACCCAGAGTCAGTTCTCCTTTCAAAACCCAAGTACACGTCTGCTATATGAACTTTCTTTCTATCCCAGTGACTTTCTAAGCATACTAAATATGCTCTTTACTGCATGTTTCTGTAACTAAGTGGGGATACTTTAGCTTCAAACAACTTTTTGCAGGATGCATCATAGGCTTGCAAATTCTGAATTGATCAGATTCTAAAGAACTGTTTTTTTTCAGGGTTTGGTTTTCATGCTTTGTGTCAGTAAGATGCAGTTTCATCTGGCAGAGTCTAAAATGAGGAGACAAGGATGGTTTGTTTGGGTTCTCGTGTCACATGTAGCTGGATTGAAATTTACACTTTCAGAAGGAATCTCTGATATATATTTACTATGTGTCCTATAAGACAGTCTGCTATGATCAAAGAAAAATAATTTAAAATGACTGGGAGAGCATACATGAGACATCGATTGTAATAGCAGCTTAGGAAAGGCTACAGATAGGAGATGTCTGATTTGGTCTAGGAGGATGAGTATTATTTGATGTCTGCAGCAGTTGAAATTTAATCAGAGGAAAAGGGGTACCATTGGAGAAAAGAATAGCATAAGCAAAGGCTTGCAGACATGTTTAGGAAATAAAGTTTTATAGAACACAGCTATGCCCCTTGCTTTACCTAATGTTTAAGGCTGCCTTAGAAACCGATGATTGATTGATAGACATCATATTGATGAGATATATATCATTTTGATTATATATAATTAACATGAATTGTTGCTGATGATTTCATGTTGATCACTCGGTTAAAGCAGTATCTGCTAGGTTTCTCCACTGTAAAGTTACTATGTTTCTCTTTCCATACTCTAGTTTTTGGAAAGAGGGAAATTCATCTACATAATGGAGGAAGAAGAATATATACAATTTTCTCTGACATTCTTCTGAAAGGAGGATTTGTCCCTCTATCCTCTTTACTTACATATTCAACAATTGACTTACATCAGTAACACTGAGGGATGTTTAGTCCCAAATCATTAGTATTATTATTTGTTTACATTGTGGCAGCTTGGCCACTGGGGATGCTGTCGGCCTCTGCACACGCGCCCCTCTGTTCCCGTCCAACACTTTCTGCTATGACAAGGGCCTCCAAGCTCATCTTGTGTTTTCCTGCTCCAAACCTAGAATCAGCAATTTCTCCAAGTGCTGTTGGTCCCTAATGAGAAGTGGTATTTCAGAGCAGAGAGGTGGGTGCTGAGTGTGTGTTGGCCTGTGGTGTCCTGGCCCCAAGGCCCATAGGGCTGAGCTAAAAAATACATTTGTTCATGTACACTCCTGTATCGATATTTATGATTGAATTGATCTACTCATATATATGAAAATAAACATGTATTTGTACTCTAATATAGCACTGCAGCATCTTTAAAGTAATGAAAGAAAAAACTGGAAAATTAGAAATTTAATAGCTTTTAAATATAAAGTTGAAAAGGAAACTTTAAAAACACACACACAGTTCACAACCAGATGCACCCTGCTCAACAAGACCTCTGCAGGAAACGGATCCAGAGATAACGTGGGTGTGGGATTCAATCTGTGAGCAAATCAGAGAATAGCCCATAGAAATGATCCAAACCGATGCACAGGAAGGAAAAGAGAGAAAGAGAGGAAGGAAGGAAGGGAAGGAAGGAAGATAAAAAAAGAAAAAAAGAAAAGTAAAGAAAAAAAGGAGGAAGAAAAAGAAAAACACAGAACAGAGTACCTGAGACTTTAGGACAGTATCACTCTAAATGCAATTAGATATGTTATCTCAATTTCCAGCAAAGTAGATTTCAAAACAAGAAAATTACCATAGATGACATAGAGTGTGTCTTAATTATAAAAGTGTCAGTTCACTGACCACACACAACATTCTTAATTGTATATGCACACAAAACACAGATTCCTTCAGAAATGTAATGCAAAATTGGACAGAAGTGAAAGTAATCAGAGAAGCACAATTGTAATTGAAGATTTTAACAGTTCTTCCTTAGGCAAAATTCAGTAGGCATTACCTGGTTAAGCTAAACATTTTCTTTATATATATATAAATGTTTATTTATATATGCAAATGTTTGTAATGTAATCTTTTGCACTTCATTTTTTAATGTTTTCTTGCTGTGGTTAGAGTTGCTATTGTTATTTTGTATTTTGTAAGACATACAAAATGACTCAAAGTAATTTTTAGTAGAATTTGAAATGTCCCTTATTTAAAAAAGTGTCTTCATATTTATATGTGATTTTTATATGTAGAAGTGTTTTTTATACATCAATTTTTTTCATTTAAGCTTTTGACATTTGAAAAAATTTTACCTCGTTCAAAAATATTACCATTTAAATATACTATTAGAATGTTTTCATGTACTAAATTATTGGAAATTTCACTCATCATATATCAAGTATCTTTTTAAATGGGTCTGTTTTTAGGATTTCTGTTCTCCATTGGTATGTCTGCTCTTGAATAAATAGTACTTTAAAACTTATTATAGCTTACGAAATATCTGGCAGTGAAATTCCTCTCTCATTATCTTCCTTCTATATTTTCTTGATTATTATGCCTTTTTATTGCAGAAGAAATGTGTAATTATATTGTCAAGTTTCAAAAAATAAAAGCCATTTGGGATTTTGACTGAAACATAATTACATACATACTATATACTTTGTCCTATTCCTGATTTTAATAAAAATGCCCCTGTTATTTTCATTCTGTGTGCTGTTGGAAGTTGACTTGAAACTGAAACTGAATTCCACATTAATAAAATGGATTTATGTTTTTATAATAACATTAATAATCAAAATATATCAAATGCTTGCCATGTGTCTTTTCCAGCCTCTATATTCTAAATCATGACAAAAATAGTAACTTATAATGTAATCATAATAATTGTTACTTCCTACATACTGTGTTCTAGACCCTAGAATAGGTTCTTTAAATGCATCATTTCACTTAATACTCACAAAACAGTATATTCACGAAGGAGAGCTTTGAGCTTATAGGATTGATTAGCTTACACAAGGTTTCCAGCATAACCCAGTTTTCAGCTGGTGAGAGGAAGGCAGGATGGATCAAAACTAGACACTAGTTTCAGGTTTTGATTTTTCATATGAAGTGCACAGAGGATTTATGTTTTTAAGCACCAATTTTGAGAAGAGTGTGGAGAAAATATTGAAAAGTAACAAAGTGTGTAAGTATTGCTTTTGGGTTGAAATGAGACCTAAAAGCAAATTTATCATACAGGTGCAAAGCTATCTTTTGGCTCGCTCCTGCTTCTCCCCCTACCTCCTCCCCTGCTTCTCCCCCTTTCTTCCTTCCCCTACCTCCCCCCCACCCCATCTCTCCTCCTCCCTCTGACTCTGAACTCTTCTCTCTCCTTTACTCCCCTTCCTTCTCCCCCTCCCTCTTCCCCACCTTTTCCTCTCCTGCCCATTCTGTCCACCACAGCCACTTCCCTTCCTCTTCCTCAATATTTCCTTTTTTTATATTTCCTCAAGGGTTTTACCCACTTTACGTCTTGAGTTTATTCGCTTTGCCATGAAAAGCATTACATTTATGCCAGGCTAATTTTTTCCATTTCAGCATCATAGCTTAGATATATTTACAAGTCCTAGAATAAATCACTCCCCTTAAGCTGTGTGCAGGTGGAAATCACCAGGGACCTCCAGGCTGAGCATCTCAGCTCAGGGCCCCCTGCTGGTCTCCACCACCTTCCTCTCTGGGCAGCACCTTGTTAGCGCAGCCTGACTGGCAGATGATGGAGTTCATCTCCTTCTAAATTCACCTAAAAAGTGTGTGTATCATCTCACCTAACAGTTACATCTTCTGGTTGTTACAAAGGCAACCTACAGTTTGTTCATGGAGGCAAAATCAATATTAGTGGTGGTAATGATCTAGTTATATGTTTGTGATAACATAACACAATGGGGCTCATTAAGCTCTGTAAAACACCATAAAATATATAAAAATATGGTGCAGCCTTGTAAATGTACATACAAATTACTTCCCAAGCCATAATTTTAAAACACCTACAAAGGAGTATATATATATAAAACTACATATAACATTACATATCTGTATATACGTATGCATGTATAACATAAAACAATTCAGGACTACCTCCATATATATGTAACTATGTAGAATATAACATCATGAATATACACACACGCACACGCACACGCACATACACACAAACGGGAGGCACCAAAAAATGTATAGAAGCAGACACTTTGGTCAGCGTTGCTCAAGCAGTAGTTCGCCGTAATCAGAAGTGTCTGGACACTGATGGTAACCACTTTGAGCACCTCTTGTAATGCAGAAGCCAAACATGACTTGTATTCATCTTTTGTTGTGGGTATACATTAAGTATTATAATTTTAATATGGTTTTCCTTTCTTAAAATGTGTATCCATTTTTTGGTACCCTCTATATGTATATATAAGGTAAAATTCAGGACAACCTTTCTATGTTAAGGCCATCTCAGATGGGTTTACTAAAAACACTATAGATTTTACACACTTCCCTAGTGAGTGAAGCCTCTGAAGTTTATTAATATTCAACGAAGGTAATCCTTTGGTTCTCCTGTGTTTTGGCGGTGCTTACCCGCTCTGTATAAGCATTTGCATCTTCAGGCGCAGTACCCTCTTATCGCACAATTTATTTTGGGCATACTGAAGAGGAATTTGGGGGCCCATGGTGTAGTTTGAAGAGGTATCTCTTGAAATGAGATGCTGAGAGGCTTTTTAGAGAGTAATCTTAAAATCCTCACCAGCTCGTTGTCACACAGATGACACTGTCCTCTGCAGACTACAGAACTAGCTCAGGAATGAAGGCAGAGCTGCGCCCCAGGGGCTGTGGCAGGTGTTGCCTTGTGGAGAGAAATGTGATTGCCACCAACTTTGTATTGTTTTCTGTTGACTGCTGGAAATGCACCCCTGCAGGGTCCCTAAGCTTGAGGAAGTGACATCTATGGGGAGGCAGAGAGAGAAACAAACCAGATCTGCAGAGATATCTGCACCCCCATGTTCAAGGCAGCATTGTTCACAATAGCAAAGATACGGAGGCAAGCCGAGTGTCCCTCACAGATGAATGGATAAAGAAATGTGGCCTATGCACACAATGGACTATGTGCCTTAGAAATGTGCACGCAATGGACCATGAGCCTTAGAAATGAAGAAGATCCTGACACCTGCCATGACATGGATGGACCCGGGGGACAACATGCTGAGTAAAATAAGCCATTCACAGGACAAATACTGCATCATTCACTCTGAAGTATCTACAGCAGCCAAAGTCATAGAGCGAAGTTGAAAGGGGGTTGCCAAGGGCTTGGGAGAGGGAAAGGGAGACCAGCGTTCAACGGTACAAGAGTAATCATTGTATGTCATGGTTTCTATGAGGTTGCATATTATGTCTCCTCATATATACTCCCATGAACATTACAAGGTACACAAGGTAGGCCCCCAAAAGAGCTGTTAAATGACCGAGTTAGCTGAATTAATAAAGAAACAGTGAACAGAGGACAACAGGAACGCGAGGTCTGCTTTAGGTGTTGAAGCCTGCTGGTCATTCTGACTGCTTTATGGTATTATAATGTCCACTCTCAAATATACTTTTCGATGACCCCCTTGACCCCAGGATAAAATTTGAGCTCGTCCTGTTACCATTTTAGCACTTGATGCATCTATGTTGACCATATCCTGATGAGTCCTCATTGCTGAGAAAAAACTTTAATCTTTCCACCAAAATTCCTCCTTTCCTTCACCTGTTCTCTCTCTCTGGTCTCAATATTGCATTTCAAAAGGCACTTGTTGTCACACAATCTTTCCTGAAATGATCTTGTTCTTGATTGTCACTTCAGCAAGAAGCTCAGTGATCTGAAGTGATCTTTTGTTCCTCACAAGCCTCAGGAAAAAGCTCTCTTTAGAGTTTGTCCCAAATTCAAAGTGATTTACAATTCTCATATCGACAGAGGCCTTATCCCCCGGGGAGCAAGCTGCCCCCTCACTGATGGAAAAGGGGAGTTAGGTTCTCACTTGGGCAGTATGTACCGTGAGGAGACAAGAGGGGATGCAGCCTCCCAGGTAAACCACACAGAAGCATGAATTTCCAACCCTCTCATCTATGTGGGGAACCAGGCCCAAAACTGATCAGAGAAGTTGGGCCAGTGATGATCAGTATGGAATTGGGATGGATCAAGGAGAATTCAAAAGTTCCAGGAACATAATAGAAACAAAGCTCCTCAAATGGCAAAAGTACAAAGCAAATGGGTAGAAGATCAAGGCTGACGCTCCCTTACAATGAAGCAGGGAACCGTTTAGTGACATAAGCAGTCCAGTTGTTCTGTGGCAATGGCAGCTGGATGAACCCATCATCACAAAATAGCAAAAACACCTGAAGAGTTTGAACGGCCCAAAATGGTGGGGCTGAGATTGCTATATTTGACAAGCAGTGCTTTGCTCTGCGTTTTGTTTTCCCCTTTTCCAGTAAATTTCTAACAGTAGCTTATACTCCATTCTGCTCTAGGAGGTTGCCTTCTTTCCATGTTTTTTTTTTTTCCAGATAAGGCCACTTAAGGAGTTGTGGTGACAGGACTTTCCTAAGGCCACCAGATTAGGAAGTACATAAATTGATCCTGGATTCCTCTTAAATATGGTCCTTCTTTGTGTACACCTCATAGGGTAATAAATTAGATATAAAATATTTCTTCATATACTCAGGCTCCAACTAAAATTCTAAAATTCCAGCTTAAATGGAGTTTTATAAAAATGACTCTTGATTCAACCTACTGACTTAAATTCAGAGTCCCCTGATACAGCCATTGATGAAGACGACCAACCATTCCTGCCATCTCTCTGAGGGTGCAGCATCAGTCAGCCTTCAACCAAAGACATGCTCAGAGATTTCCTGGGAGAAATTAGCTCATGTGACAGTGAAATGGCCTGGCAAGTCCCTGTCCCTGGGATGGGCTTTGGGAAAGGCCAGCGGGGTTACGCCTCTGTTCGCACGTGGCTGGTTTTCTTCAGGGAAGCTCAGCGCGTCTGACGGCCTCTCAACTGATGCACACAGGCCCTGCTGGCAGGAAGGCATCTGTACTGTGGGGGGCATTTCAGGTTACTTCTCATGTCCCCATGTCTTCCTATTCATGCTGCTCATATGATAATCTGAGCTCATGCTGCTCGGGTTATCAGTGAGCCTGATGGCAGGACTTGGGAGCAGCTACAGAAGATGTGGGGAAGGGCAGGAAGAGAGCTGGTGATGTTCAAGTCCAACACACATGATGATCACCTACAGTCCATGGGGTGGCTGCTGGTTTTAGACTTTATTCTGTGTGTGTGTGTGTGTGATACATATTACATATTATATACATACACAATGTATATTATAGTGTATACATGTCATACATTGCATAGATACATACACTATACATTATATATATTTATACATAGAATACATACACATACATGCTGTATATATACATACTATGCAAATGCATATATACACATATAAACTGTATATACATATACAATACTGTATATACATATATGCACATGCATGCATATATTTGTATATATTATATAATGTATACAATGTGTATTTATGTGTGTATATACATAATGTATATGTGTGCGGGTATACATAGTATATATAAAATTTACTGAGGTGTTAAAGTCTGACTATGTGGGCTACAGGTTGACCTTCCCCAACAAATAAGCACATGAAATTAACTCCTGTTGGTTACTTTAACACAAAGCCTTTTTACTGTCCCCTTTGCTACTGCATGATCTCCATTCCTTTTGAGTAAACTCCATGCCAAATTTTCGTTTTCCCTTATCTGACAGTGACAACTTGGGCTAGCTCTAGGGTATACTCCACAGTTCTTCTGTTTTCATACAGATGACTGAATATTTTAATGGAAGTTCAACTTAAGGATCTGGGACACTGCTCATAAAAAACAACACACACACATCATTTTCCGAATCCTTATGGGTTTAGAAAGACTAAAATGATGAAGAACTTCTTTTGTATTTCTGAGCCCTTTGTAGAATGATTGCCTCCAGAGTTGTGAGGTGAACGTATCTTTTAATGTGTCACGTTTATTTCAAGATGGTGCGGGATCCTACTGTTAATTACAAATGCACGCCTCTCTTGTTTATCTGTGGCATATGCTCTGTGGTGGCAGCACATGTCACACACTGGATGTCACTGCCATAAAATAGACACTGCAAGGAAGAAAAGGGCCATGGACTTATCTTTAATGATGGAAAAGTCCAACTCTTTCAAGAAAGACATTCTAAGAGCTGAATCAAATATTTGATTTTTCACTCAACTACAAAATGAAAGCCATTTTTAACAAATGCTGTCATTAGAGCCAACTGAACAAGGACCTTGTATTATTGTCTAAAGTCCAATTCAAAATCACTTAACTGGTCACCTTAGCTACGTTATCTATTGATTGGACATCAATATTTAATCCTCTGTTTCTGAAGAAATTGCACCATAACAGACCATCTTTGGTGCTTTTTAAAAAATCTACTTCTGGTGTCTATATTTAGAATATAACTTTTAAGATTTTGCCTTTTAGAGAAAGCACTTTTTCTAAGATATATATTCTGTCAGAGGGTATTTTGGAACTGTATGTTGGTTTAACCTCTTTTGGGATTCTTATTTTAACCTCTGTGTTCATAAGAAATCAAAATGCAATTTACTTTGCCCTTCTCAAAAATTACAGAGTGTCTGTCTCTTGTGTTTGAGTGCCCTTCTATGTCAGCTGGCTGGGTGGTGGGCATTCTGATGACAACCTGATGTCTCCTATTTCCAGTTGGATGGGAAAGAAGTGACCACATCTCATTGCTGTCATGTCCTGGGTGCTCGTGTATACACAAACCTGTCTATATATGTCTACAGATGTGAAAGAACAGTTTTCATATTTATTTGAATTAACAGCCTTAAGGTAATCCAAATTCTTGCCTTTTTTAGTGATGATTTGGGGTCCATGATAGTTGTAAAGAAATATAGAAATGAGCTTATTAGGTGCTATGTGACTTTTCTCGTCATTATTTATGGGTTTATTGTTGCGCCATTTCTCTGGATTACACTAATGTTTTCGAGTTCACCTTAATTTAGAGTCTGGAAGCTAACTTTATTTTTGTGATTGATTGTAAAATTGGCCTTGATTTTTCCTCTTTCCCACACCCTCAGCTTTTGTCACGAAGCGTTCCTCCTAATTTGATTCTGAGCTTGACATCGAACTTGTGTTAACAGGACGTCAGCAAACTGATGCCAGCTGAACCTTGAAGAGCATGTGTGTGATTAGATTCACACTTTCCAGTCTTGCCCTCTGTCATTGCCATGAGCAGGGCATGCCCAGGCTGGCCCACAGCTCCCCGAGAATGAGGAGCCAAATGAAAGAGAAGGGTTGAGTGGTTGCTGTCAACCCACCAAGCCTATCAGACCATCAGCAGTAACCAGCAAGCCTGTGAGCAAGCCAGCCAAGACCTGGGTGCCATCCACCAACCCTGGCCAAGGCTGTCGACCTGCATACTTGGGAGCTAAATAAAAGCTTATCATTCGTGTCTCCGAGGCACTGTGAGGCACTGTGGCTGTTTCTCATGGAGAAATACTGTAGCCATTAATATAGAATACAGCAATAGTACTACCTCACCCGAGTGCTAGCCTAACAAAACGTGGTACTCTGGGACTAGTTGGCTGCTGGAAGTTAAAAATGATGAAGAAACCGATAGAACTAGGGGAAGTGATGAGGACAATGTGATAGGGACCTGAGAGGATCGCACCCATGATAGATAGTCCAGAAGCTTTGGAAAAATGCTGCACCAGACAGCTTAGAAAATATTAATAAATATAAATATAAATATATATATATATATATATATATATGATGGTCTTTTGGGTTTGCAGGGGGACTTTCAAACAGATTGCTAAAAGCATCTTTGTCTCTTACTAACCGTATACAATAAGATACTTCAGGAAGGAGATTAGCACAGTAACGAAGTGGCTAATATTGGGGCATAATTGGAAAGAACTACTACTTAGATTCCAGAAATTCCAGGATTTGGGGTATTGAAAAACAAACAAAAAATGTTACTCCTTTTCATCCTATCCAGCAAAGAAAGCAGTTTTAAGATGTATGTATCAATGTGTGCAAGTTTTTGTATATCAGTTACACCTCAATAAAGCTAAGAACATAAATATAACCCTAATAAGTACTATTAGAGCCTTGACTAGAGTGTGTGCCCTGAACATGTATATTTGTGTATGTTTTGGTGTATGAGTGAGACTTTAGGGACATAATGCATTTTTGGGAAATCTAGGCCATTTTGTTTGGGCTACCAGTCTGGAAGGAGAAACAGTCTATGACTACTTTCCAAGGAGAACCTAAATTAATGCACTGTCATTTAATAATCTAGCCCATCTCTGTGCTCCTGTGCCTAACCATTGATTGAAAATGTCACCAAAAATAGATTATGTGTGTGGGGAAAAATAGGAGTTTGTGTCTGCTATGCTGGAAGATTCTGGTGAAAACCAATTTACTTGAGGAATAAGTAGGATATCACTTAATTTGAGTGGAACAGAAAACACAGTCTAGCAATTTTTCTGACTACAACTTCCATCTTCTAAAATCTAAAAATAAGAATTACATTTTCATCAGCAAAAGGCATTCAAATGGAGGGAGTGGGGATTTTCAATTTGTATGCATGCTAAGTAGTCACTTCATCCTAAACCGGTAATTGAAAGTCTTTTATATGGTAAATTCAGAATAATTACTGAGCCAGAATATAGTAAATACTGCAGCCAAAGAAATTCTTTGAAAACAAAAACTTAATTTTCAGTTTTTATCACGTATCTAATATTTGGCCTTTTATGAATATGCCTTTCAATGTCTCTAGTGAGTAGCATGAACTGTATTCCAGCTGCAGGGATTTTTTTTTCTTGGTAAAACGTACTTCCTTTTTCAAAGTAGGAAATGTACAAAGAGAGCATATTTGGCTTAATATGTGATTACTTTTTCTCTTGATAACAAGGACTGAATAATTTTAGAGAAAGATGTTTCTGGCCATTTATCAGCTCTCCCTCGGCAGCAGCCTTACATTTTTATTTTCTTATTTTGTCACACCTAACTGAATTTCTTCAAAATGACTTAATCTGAAGGTCAGCTACCTTTTCTATCCAATTTAATTTTATCTACAAAATTCTGTGACTTCGGATTTGGATTAGTGATGGGTGCAGATAAGAGTGATGCCGGAGGCGTTTGCACCTGTGGTCAGAAAAGGCAGCCGACTGACCACAGGAGCTTAGGGCGAAGTACCTGCCAGAACTGGGCAAGGAGAGGGGGAACAGCCTCGGAAAGGCAACCTCTCAAATTAACTTCTAATGGATCAGAACAGAAAAAAGCGGAAAGCCACTTTAAGGCGCTGAGCAGCCTGCCAGACTAGTAACACTTGTCAGGGGTCTGATTAAGGTAATCACATCAGAAGAATAGATGTGTCCACAGAAAAGGGCTGTGGCTTGCATCTGGGAGATTAAAAAAAAATTAAAGGTAAATAAAAACACCCAGAAACAAATATTTCTCATGACAGAAGCCTTAAAAACAAAAACAAACAAACAAAAACCCCACAGATTTTTAGTACTCTAATCTTACTGGCAATAAATCTCTATAGTGGAATAAGCGTTTGGGGCTATTCGGCTTGGCAGTCATTAAATAATAAGATTTACTAATGAGATGCCTTTGTTCAGAGTTCACACCTAATAAGCGACTGAGGAGGATATGAGCATAATCCTCTAAGCCAGCGGTTCTCAACCTTCCTAATGCCGTGACCCCTTAATACAGTTCCTCATGTTGTGGTGACCCCCCAACCATAAAATTATTTTCGTTGCTACTCTATAACTGTATTTTTGCTACTGTTATGAATCGTAATGTAAATATCTTTTTGTTTTCCAATGGTCTTAGGCGACCCCTATGAAACAATCATTCGACCCCCAAAGGGGTCGCAACCCACAGGTTGAGAACCGCTGCAGTCTAAGTGACAATATTCTATTCTTCCATGTTAATACCTGTCGTCTACTTTTGCAGGTCAGTCTCATTAAAATGCATCTTCGTAATTAAATCTCCCAAGGGTACAGGCAAAATCAAGTTATTTTTCAAGTTGTTTGTATTTTGTCTGTAAGACCCACACACCTGAAGATTACAGGGAATTCAAGAAAATGCAAGCCCATTTGGGAAGCCTCCTCCTGGCTCTTCAGAGACTTTTTTCTCACTGGACATTCCAACGTATGGCAACCATTTCTTACGCTAGTGTCCCGAGGCTGCTGTAACAAATGACCACAAACAGCGTGGCTTCAATTTAATAGAGATTTATTCTTTCACAGATCGGACGCCAAGAATCCGAAATCAAGTGTGCTAGGGCGTACACCTTCTGGAAGCTCTCAGGAGGGTCCTTTCTGCCTCTTCCAACCTTGGCAGTCCTGTCATCTCTCCAATCTCTGACTCCATGGCCACATTTCCTTCCCCTCTTGTGTGTTCGCATCTTCTCCTTTTCAGTCTCTTATAAAGACTTTTGTCATTGGACTTAGGGGCATCCGGGTATTCCAGGATGGCATCATCTTAAGCTCCTCAACTTAATTACACCTGCAAAGACCCTTTCGTCCAAAAAAGGTCACCTTCTTGGGGTTTGGGGATTAGGATGTGGACATACCCTTTTGGAGGCCACCATTTAGCACACTGTATTCACCAATTTTATAATAATCATGTCACCACTGTAAATTTACTTCAGTTATTAGTAGCTCCAGAAAAGAAACCTTTGAAACCTCCCTAAGCAGGTAATGGCCCTTTCATACATCTCATGCCTGATCTCAAACCATTCCCTGGGTGGTCTTCAGGGTGGGCTGCTTTTCCAGGAGCTGGCAGGGGAAACAGGTGAAGACACACACAGAGGGTGTGGCTGAAGGCTCCAAGTGTCCTTCATTAAGGGGACTTTCTAGTATTGGAGGAACGTTTTTATTTGGAATGTAATTGGAAAATCAATAATGCTTATTATGTTGCTCATTACACAAATCAATAATAAGCATTGTAATATCATTAATTCTACACTGAAGGTGTCATCAATGTGTTTTTTAGGATGTAATTACAAAATATAACTTACAGAAAAGTGTCTCTCTATCAATCTTTTATATTAAAGGTCAGCATGATGCTAACACAGATAATTGAACTTTATTGGAATGTCAATTAATACAGAACTTAAAACAGTTATTAGAAGAAGATTGGCTTCAATAATATGTGTCTTTATGAGAGCCTAAGGATCTTTTCCTCCAAAGTTATTCTGAAGCACTGAATAAAATATCCGGGCAAAGACAATTTTCAAAACCAAACTGAACCTGTAAGCTGAATCAACATGTTAATGAAGCCAGAACTGTCATAAAGTCCTGCTCAGGATTTCACAAAGGTTGACTTAAACTTTCTTTATTAAGAAACCAAGTTAGAAGCGATGATCTGGCAGGAATGCAGTCCCACCATGTCACACCTGACCCGCCATGTGTGTGCAGACCAAGGACACTGAGCTGCAGCCAAGGCCAAGCACTGGCTCTGTCGTCTGCTCCCCTCTGCACGGCTGCTAAGGCAGCCTCAGGAGTGCACCAGCTTGGGACTGGAAATGAGAATACAGAAGTCATGGATCCCTGGAGCACCATGAAAATTTGCTCACTTTTAAACATTAGTCTCTTTACAATTATTTTATTAGTGGAATCAACAATACCTTTATAATATCGTCTTTAGTTCACAGGTACTTATGCATTTTGACTAAGGAATGTTTCAGAGATTATGAACTGTTTTGAGGGAGAAAGAAAGAAAATGTCTAACAAATCCTCAGAAGCAATTTTGGGGAGAAGATATATAAATAGAAAGGCATGGAAACTGGATTCCCATATGCACAGAGAAAAATCTTGAAACAGTAAACAATTCATTTATAGGATGCACTTGGCAGAGGCCATTGCTAATTTTATTTTCTTCAATAATGAAACTCCAAATAGATTAGAGGTATATGAAGAAAATAACTTGTATTATAGAATAATGTTTATATTTGGTGATGATTCTTCTATTCTGTGTGGAAGTATTTAGCCAAACTATAGCTTCTACAGTTAAGAAAAGCATGGAGGGGAAAGGGAGAAAATGAGAAAAGTGAAAACTTCTAGTTACAGATCAAGGCCATCAGAATATTTTTGCAGATAGATGTACAATTTTTGCAGATAGATGTAATGTATATCAAGAAGGTATACATTTATACTGATATTTACATAAAATATGATATTTTAGTAACCTTTTAATGTACAACACCAGCAGATCATATAGCATATTATATATTTCTTATAAATATGTTGAATTAATTTATTTTTAATAAGGATTGGAGCTTGACGTGTTGGAGATAATCAAACTTTTTGCCAGGTTGGATCTAGGCCAAATCTCTTAGCGGATGTGTTGTGTTTGATCCGAAAAGATAGAAGCTGCTGGAGTTTGAAAATCACACAGAGGAGCAAAGTGGCCTGGGGTTAGACACAGCTGCCCAGATATTTGTTGAAAAACGTTGGGGTGGTAAAACACTAGAAAGTGACTCACAATAACAACACTCAGGGCAGAATGACAGCGATTTTCAACTTAGCTGGAGAAATAAAGTCTACAGTCAAACAGGAAATTTACATTCAACCCTCAGTACATTCATTTCTCTTTGTCTAGGCAAATTTGCATGCAGAGAAAAGGCATAATTTGAGAATGGATGCTTAGTTGCTCTGTATCCTAGGATGCTAGATCATTAATGCCCATATGGGCTAAATATTGAGCAATCAAGTGAACTTTTGCTTCTTCACACTTGGGAAATTAGGAGAATAATCCTTATTTGGGTAGCTACTAAAGACACTAAGATAATTGCCTATTGAAACCATAGGTAATTAGTAAATATCCCCTTAATTAATATTGTAGAAAATATTTCTGATTTCATTACTTAAATGAAATCCCACAAGAATTCCACTTTAAATAATAGTTAATATAATGAAGAAAATAATTTTATTCACCACTAGCCTACATGCTCAACACTGTCCTAGGATTAATAGATAAAACTTAAAACTTGGTAATTTCCTCAATAAATTTGCCAACTGGTAGTTCAGGTCATTTTGTGACAAATAGGTGTTTTTTATTGGAATAATACACATGATTTAATTTGTTCATTATATATAGAGAAGAACCCCTACCTCACTGCTTTTTCTTTCAAAATGTCCTCTGTACATACAAACCTGTTTCAGCTTGGGTTTAATTTGGCGGTATTGATCCTTGCAACCAGAGCGCTTCACAGCAGCCCCTTTCTGTTGCCAAGTTGGAACAGCAATGCTGCGGAATGGGGGTGCAGATGGAAAACTCAAGCCACTGGGAGAATATCTTGCATCATCACAGTGTGGCAGAGCTGTGGGGCACGGACAAGAGAGGAAAACTCTGAGGGAGAAAACAGTGTGGTTTTAACATTGCCTCACTATCTTTTCCTCTTCTAGACACCTGTAGTGAAATTAATTCTTCACCAAATAAAATACACAGCTGGCTGGGTTGTAGCCAAACAGTGAGCAGTTTCTTTGTTCCATTCATTTGGTGGGACTGGAAGTGGTTGAGTTGGGCTGGACAACTGATTTGCCAGGGTATTGACCTGCTGCAGCATTTCATTATCCCCACTATTTTAAGAGAGTACAGGTGAATGAAACTGCTGAAATCATGGATCTATCATTTAGACCATATGCACCAGAATTGTTGGCAGGCACTGATGTGACATGAGAATAGAGGCACAAAGTTGTGAGGCTGTTTAAAAATCCCCCCAACCAGGAATTAATGCCCAACATCAAAATCACTTCAGTGGACTCCTTATGTTTCCAGAAAGATATAGTTAACATACAAGTGACCTAGGAGGAATCTCCTTCCACAGATAGATTTATTGATTTCCAACTAAAAATTAAGAACTTCTGGAATCAGATTAAGGGAGAAATTTAGTCCAAGTCATGGAACTTTTCCCCCAGTGTGTACAAAATAACTTAAGTCTGCTCAAACAGAGCCGTCTCTGCCCCGGTGTCATGTGGCACTCAATTACTTTTCTATAGGCTTTGTATTATCTCCTGGGCCAAAATGTCCATCCCTTCCTTCCCAATTGTCCAAAGCAAGTCCCTCCCAGTGGCCATCCCCCTTGGGTCTGGGCCTTTCCAGCCCTGCCTACTCCCTTCCCTGTTCTTCCTGCTTGGGGAGCATGAGTACAGCATGATGAGCCAGGAAAGCTTGGAAAGGCTTTAGCACATTCAACCATGTAACTCTCACAAAAATCCTATGAGTTAATGTCATTATCTCCTATCTAGAGAGAAGGAAACAGCACAGACAGATGACATGAGTCACCGAAAGTCACTCGGTCATTGAGTGATCACATGAGCACCATGGGAGCGTGCTTCCAGAGGGCAGCTATGGGCTTGTGTCTTGTAGGATGAGGTGGTTCACATGGCAAGGCATCTACCTAGATCCAGGTCTATCTGTGTTTCTGTATAAATCACTATCTCCATAGAGAGATGTGACTATATTCTGTTTACACATGTATACACACACATATGTGTATGTATTTATATAGATAGACACGTAGGTAGACTCAGAAATCCTTAAACACTAGTGCTCTCCTTCAGAGCAAGAACCATATAACATTTTATTCACATCCCAGGACACCTAATCAGAAGGTGTCAAACTCAGGTTGTAGTCCAGCAATATTTCATAATTGTTAAAAGACCAAATTTGGAAACAGATAGCTGAGCTTAAAGCCAGGTTACACCATTTACTACAGGATGACCTTGAGAACGTTTTTAAAACTTTTAAATAAGTAGTTTAGAATGACAGTCCCTTCCTCTTGGAGCTGTGGATACCATTAAATCAAATTGGATGCGTTCAGCTGCTTAGAACGGTACCTGGCACGTTATGGGCGCTCAGTCAGCATTAGCCACTAAATATGAAAAGTGTTGAGTTGTGATGAGATGGAGGTTTATCACGGAGGTCTGAAATGCCCTAAAAGTTCTCTCAGATGAGTTAACAGAGCCCAACCTGACTCTGTCGACAAGAGCAGACTTCTGTGCTTAAGACCAGTAGATTTCACTAATATTACACTTTTTCCTCGGGTAAGTTTTGACAGTGGAAAGTTAGCCTAAATTTTATACAAAGGCAGCACACTGCCTTCCTGAACACCAGCCAGACGAGTCCCTGTGGCAGTGACATCTCCCCACCACCCTGTGACTTGTTAGTTCGCTTTGCTTTCATGATTATTTTATTTTGTTGTTGTTCTTTTGTTTGTTTGTTTGTTTTTTGCTTGTTTATATACAAAGAAGCTGGCAACAAAGATTAAATTGTTTGAAATGAGGAAACACGTGTGAGCCAGCTGATGTGCCATTCTGCACTGAGGAAGGCTTTGCATTAATTTTCCATTAAAACTGAGTAGAATCTGGGTGTAGACCTTGCTCTCTGGGGGTGAACATTTATGAGGGAAGCACCACCCCAGTCCAAAGTCTTAAATTGCCCCCAAACCACAGTATGTTTGCCTCAGCGGCTCCTTATTGCAGTGGCATTCACATAGCCACCATGGCTACCTCAGTAAAGGTTTTAAGCACATTTTGATTGTTTTGGACTCCCATTCCATTCATCTCACGCCCTTCCATATGCTGTAGTAATTGGGCAGGGTGATAAGAAAGAAAATGTGTGAACATTTACTCGGTGTTATAAAATTCTCAAGACATGTTTTCTGCTTTCTATAATTTCTTAGTATTTTTTTTCCTGTTACTGTTTTCACCTGTCTGTGAAGTGCATGTTCAGACCCTCTTGCTCAGACCCCGTGTCATTTCACTGCCCATGGGGCAAAGACTCATGGGAGTGTTGTGGGTTGCTTTCCGGAGATGAATAGCAGTAGGGGGTCCCTGAGGCATGTGGTAAGTAGGTGCCTGGAGTGGCCCCTCTTGATATAAATCACACCTAGACTTCTTTTCAGCCCTTGTTCACTTGTCTTGCCACATTAAAAGAGCTGGAACAGAACTACCCCTCCCTCATCAGTATTTATACTAACAAGTAACAGGTATGAGTGAGGAGCAAGCTCTCAAATGAGGCCATCCTCTAATCCTCTAATGCCAATGACTTTGAGAAAATTCTAGCGTTCAAAAGGGCAAGCCATTATGACAGTTTCCATCTTTTTGAGCGAAGCACCTAGGAACCTATTGAGGGAATGTCATTCCCAAGGTCATCTCTATAGACTCTACAGCAGAGCCAGATGAGGAACGAACTGTGAAGTATAATTGCATAAATTTCAGATAATTTAGAAATTCTATCGGTGGTGCTGGTGTTTACCAGCCTGACTTCTTTTACTGAAACAGGAAGCCATTGCTCTACCGTTCGGATGATCCATTAACTTACTACTGGAGGGAGCACAGCCTCCATCTGCCTCAACCATTGTCTCCTGATCGGCCAGGAGCCGAGCGGCGTGGCAGCCCCAGACACGCTGTCCTGCTTGCACAGAACCAAAGGCGAGGAAACACACTAAAACCACCACTCAGCACTTGCTGACTCGTCCCCGACTGCCCCCACTCGACCTGATGTCCCGCTCCAGGGTGCTGCTTCTAAGGAGACACCCTACTTGTGTCCTTCCACATCCCATGAATTCCCTGTGCTCAGTCACATTCCTAGAGCAGCTGCAGGAATTGCCAAGCACAGGTGACTCCTGAACGGCTTCCTCACCCCCGGTCATCTCTTATTGATGGTGAATGGTGCTGCTGGGGTGGCTGAAGTCCCCATGGCTATTGCTGAGGTGCAGAATCTCCTGCACAACCCCACTTTCTACCACAGTACCCCTTTACTTGGCAAATATGTTTCTTTTTATTTTTTGTGTTAGCAGTTACTCATGAACTTGTTAAAATTTCTCTCTATTTCTGTTTGGTTTTTGCATTGTCTTTTTTTCCAACTGTATTGAGATATACTTAATGTATAAAATGTTGTACATATTTAATGTATATATTTCGATGAGTTTGGGCATCTACATAAATACCTGATACAATTGGCACAAACAAGATAATAAATACACCCATCATCTCCAAAGGTTTCCTGTGTCTCCTTGCTTTTGGGGGTAAGAATTCAGCCTGAGATGTGCCCTCTTAACAAGTTTTAAATGCACAGCACCCTATTGTTGACTCTAAGCTCTGTGTTGTACAGCAGAAATCTAGAACTTACTCATCTTGTACAGCTTTAACTTGATTTCCATTGGACTATATCTCCCCATTCCCCCTCTTCGTATCCCCTGCTCTCTGCTTCTGTTGAGTTTGACATTAGATACCTCATTTAAGTGGATGTGCAGGATTTGTACTCTGTGACTGCCTTATTTTACTGAACATAATGTCCTCCAGGTTCATTCACGTTGTCTCAAATGGTACGATTATTTTCTTTTTAAGAGTGAATTATTGGGTTGTTGGAAAAGTCATGACACATTTTTGCAACGAAAAACATAAAAAAAATATGTCATGACTTTTCCAACAACCCAATATTTTCCATTGTATGACTACACCACCTTTTCTTTATCCATTCACCTGTCACTAAGTTGTTTCCGTATTTTTGGCTATTGTGAATAATACTGCAATTTGGGGAGGATGGGCATCAAGGACTGGACATGGGAGAGCCTCGTAACAGGGTGACCACTGATGGGCATAAGGGCCATTGTCGTGGTGTTCAGAACCTCTACCACAGTCCTGACTGTTACGGGAAGCTTCAAAGCTTAGCATTCCAGGCTTTGATTATGCTTGTCTATTATTAGGTAAGATATTCATCTAGGTAAGGTCCACACTATTAGGTGCATTCTGTTGAAAAAACAGCAATAACGAATCATGGGGTTCTTTAGGGGGGGGCTGAGCATAATTTCAAGATATTCTTTCATTTTTTAGGATTGCAGTAAATTTTATATGTGAAAAGTTGTTCTATAATTTTCACTGCAGAGGTCTCCCTGAATGTTTGCTTTTAAAGCTATATATTAAATATTACAATACCTAGGTCTTTATCTTAAGCACTAGTTAAGAACAATGTTCACAATTTTATAATGTTGTAATATGTGTATATTACATATTTTACTGCTGTTGTGACCTCAGTTCATACAACCCAGTGCACCTAAGATGTGGGTGTACCTCAGAAGTGCAATAACTCGCTACCAGCCTGTCCATGTGACTGTGGTTCCACAGTAAACTTAGATTAGATTTCCTATAAAATGTTTGCACAGTACATCCAAGAAAGACAAAATTTTCCTACCTCACTTCTCTATTAAAATTAATTTCATATTTGATTTAACTTTATTAAATTATTCACAGTCAATTATATAAAGATATATGTCTTTAAATTATCTTTCTCCATGGTTTGACCTAAAATAATAACCAAAGAACAGACACAAATATAACAACAAAACTTCCAGAGTGATATAAGAAAAATGTTTGCAGTAGCATGAAAAGGAAAATACTTTGCTTAGGGAAAATCCAAAACCCTGTGCTTTCATATAAGTCTTATGCAAACTGGTTATGTAGAAGTCCTTTTGTTCTAAGCAAAGTCAAAGAAACAAATTAAAAATGACTCTCTTCTCCCTACAGCACCTAGAAAATGCTAAATATATGGTAGAGTCTCACTCTTAAAAATAGTTAAATGATGAATTCTTGGGATGCACTAGAGATTATGAACTCTTCTTCACTAACTAAGCCTCTTGGTGCTAAAATCTACTCATACAGCTTGCCCTTTCCTTCACTTTCATAGCACTTCTATTCTAGTAACACCTCACACCTAGGAGACCTTAAAATTTGTGATCAACTGAAAGATTAAGAGAAATTTAAATTTCAAGAGGATTTGAACACTTTTCTAGGGTCGATGATCATGAGAGCTTTATTCTTTAGAAATTCAGGAAAGACAAAAAACAAAGAAACAAACAAAATCTGGATCTTAGAGTTGCACAGGCTATGGGCCTGGTGATTGGGACCCAGTAGAGTTAATGTACAAAAGATTAGGGGTTCCAGCTAGTATCAGGGTTACTTTACTCAATGATGAACTTGCCCTACTCACTTCTGTCGCGCTACCTAACTTCCTGCTTTTTACAAAACCAGATATGGCCCTGTGGAATTCTTGTGATGTCATCACACTACAGGAAACTTATCAGAAATTTACTCTTGGGCGGACTCTGCAAGTTTAAACTGAGGACTGTGAACTTGGGCTATACATCTTGAGGGGATAATAGCCATTTAGCTCTTTTTCTGCTCTTGGCCCACTATGCTATCTGATCTATGAAATGTTCCAAGCTGTCCTCAGATGCATGTATTGGGTTCACTATAGCCTGGAAAACTGTAGTCCAAATCAAGCATGGAGAGTTTCATTTCAGCTCTGCAGGCCAGGAGCAGGGCAGTAATGTCCACATGACCCAGAGGGCTTGTTTCAGCACTGCCAAAGCTTGGAGAGACAGAGCCACATTTGTCTGTCATTCTCCTTTCTCCTGGATGGTCTCTCTCCGGCTTACCCATATCCTCAGGTCCTTTGAAGTCCAGCGCAAACTCCTCCCAATGCACACTTTGTCACTCTCCTCCTCTCCCCTTTACTGTGCCCTTAGGTGCTCCGAGTGCTCTCTGATCATCAACATAATATTCTGATGATTCATGTGTTTCAGCCTTATCCAGTGGAGTGGCATTTGCACAGGAGTTTGTTTCTAAACTCACCAGAATGTGTTTAATAGGACTCAGCTGCTCTCTGTAATATATAGCGTGGAGCACAACAGTGTTTCAACTAACAGCTCCTAACGGCACACCTAACACCATGGAGTTCTCACTCTGAGTCAGGCACGAGACTAATGACTTCAGGAGCAGAAACTCATTGTTGTCACCATTTTATGGTAGAGTAAATAGAAGTGCACAGAGGTTCTGGGATCCTAGGGTACAGTTATACAGCCTAAACCCAGAGACCCCATTCTTAACCACAGTGTGTTGACAGTGTTCCCTCCATGCAGTCAGCATGCTGGCTGCAGGAGAACATTTTGTTTAGTGACTCTGGGGCAAGACCAGTCATGGGAGCACCACCTGCTATGCTAATCCCAAGGGGGGTTTAGGCCTTTACTCATAAAGGAGTCCTGACATTTTCTTGCTTATAAATACTTTGAGAATTGCACATGTATTATGATGCAGGCCAGCCTCTTTCATCTTGCATCAAAAGATGTCTATTACCGAGTTTAATAAACACACCACGCCAGTGCTTCCGGAGCCCCAGGCACTGCAGGTACTCCATATAACACTTTCCTACAGGGACCACGGGAATGCTGTGTGCGCGACTTGAAAAATAGCATTGTGTTCAAGGAAAACAAATCAGCTGCTTTTTAAAAATAAATTTTAATGAAATACATGATATATACAAAAACCATGGAATCTGTACACATAATTTTAAGAACTACAGTAATATACAAGTACCCACACATATGACCCGGTTTAAGGATGTATGTCTTTCTTTTGAAACATTTGCTAAAGGAAACAGAACAAAAGAAAGAATTGAAGTCTATTTTAGCCATGGTCCTCAAGAATTAGACCCTTGGTTATCCTGGATGAAAAATAAGAGCATAAAGAGTGACTCATCATGATTTTACTCCTAGACATAAGCTTGTTACTGACTCAAAACTATCTGAAGCCAAACAGTACAGAGTCATGTAAGCTGATTCTCCATTTTCAGGAAGAAGGAGGGGATTCTGAGAGAATGAGTTCTTTTTAGAGGAGCTCAGTAACTCTTAAACAGGATAAGGAGGAAGCAATGCTATGTTTTACTTTCCCAGGGATCCAAATACAATCTGAATGTCAAATGAACTCATGGAGTTGAAAAGCAGACAAGGGTAGGCAAATTCTATGCAAAGTAACCCAGGAAGTTAGATGGGCTGGTCAGCACACAGCAAACATTGCCCCTAGAGTGAATCACAAAGGAATTTTATATATATATATATATATATATATATATATATATATATATATATATATATATAATTTATCATCACTGGGATCTGGCTCTTTGCCTGACAAACCCAGAATGTTTCTTCTAAGCACATCAAGAGTTATTTCATTTCTCAGGTATGGACTGACATCCACCATTCTTGTGAGACCAAGCTATAAGGCCAGAATGACAAATTATTAACATAATGTTAAATATGACTGTCCATATAGCTGGGAATACTCATGGTACCATTTTCTTAATTGGCATAACAGTTTTCTGATAATTAACCTATATTAAAAGAAAAACAGCTAAAAACCAGAATAACACATTAATTTTTCATGAAAAATATAACTCCCACAGGAACCAAAAATTTCACATCACAGCGATCCACCCACTCTTGTGTAAGTACACCGAATTACACTGGAGTCACTATCATAATAGCAAATACATTTTCTTGAGGGAAAAGCAACCAGAATATGGAGAATTTGGTGTATCAAGGTATCTCAATCCACATAACTCAGAGTAGAAATAAACATTGCTATCCAGCCTGGAACAGTCCTGATTCCAGACACTCTTTTTTTCATTGCCCATCAGCCTTCACTGAAACCACACATTTATTTGTATCTGGCTGTACAAATTGCCTGAATTTTATTCTAGTATTCATAATCCATAATGAGATTTATGAACACTCTGTGCTGCTAATTTTGGGCTAAGCATCGAATCGCTAGAGAGGCAATGAGTGGCAGCAGAGGACAGACAGAACACAGAATTGGGAGTTGGGTGTCCTGGATTTTAGTTCCAGTTGGGTTTCAGATTGAGTAGGCATGCTTGGTAAGATTAACTGATCTCCCAGACTCCATCTCCTCCTTCTGCAAAATAAGAGAACTGGATTTAGTTAGTCGCCAGTATGTATTCTAGCTCGGGATCTCTGCTCCCTGTCAGGAATATTATCTTATTTATCTTGCAGGAACATTATCTGGTAGAACAGATCCACCTCGCTAAGCACCATGATGCATCCTCGGTGTACTTCGACCTCCATGTTTGGTACACAGTGAAAGAAACTTGTCCACTTATGTGTTTATTTCTCTCCAGATGGTAAAAAAGACTATTAGATTCCCCCAAAGCATATCTAGTACCAGGAACATGGCCCATCGTGTTCTTTACTCCTTTTAATGATGTTGGGAACTAAGACTGGTTTATGAGGAATGGGGAAGGTCCTCGTTGCTTCCAGTCTTTACCTTGGCTGGTTTTCAAGAATGTTTAGATTTCATCACCAAGAACACTTGTATGCCATGAAATGCTCTCCATAATAGGCTCAGGGTGGTCCATATCACCTTGTCATGAGTGCATGGCTGTCCCTTGATTCAGTCAGAACATCCAAGACGTCTGTTCTCAGCAGCTGGCTTTATCTCCTCTTCTTTTCCCATCATTGTGAAAACATGGCCTTTCTACCTCCTTATTCAAGCTCAAATCATAAGAAAACAGTATAACTAATTTTAGAAGACTAAAGGATTGTACCTTCTGCCAATTTAAATAGTCTCTAAAATTACAAATTATGGAAACTTTTGACACACAAAAGCCTATTTATAAACTCCAAATACGTTTTCTGACATCAGTTATAATTTTCACAGCTATGATAATCTCCAGAGATATATAATGTCTATAATTCCAGGCACTCCATAGACTCCAGAGGTATTCCTAGGTTAACTCTGCCCCACTAACTCTTCATTGCAAATGCAAACATGTATGCCCCACCATTAGCATTTTCTCATTCTGCATATTTAGTAAAATCTTTTATGGTATTTAGCATCTTTCCACATCTGGCATATATAGACTGGAAAATCCTTGAGAAGAAGGAATACATTTTATTCTTACATAGTACATAATACATAATACCTGTTCAATAAATATTTTAGCTTACTTTAAAAAGTTGCTTATTATTCACACATGAGATATTCAAATTCAGATTCAAATGTTAGTCATAGACACTGTACCCCCTTGCCAATATCTCTAGGTCACAGCTCAGAAAATATCTCCCAATACACTTGCAAGTAGAAGTTAAAAATTAAGTGACCTAAATGACCAAAAGTATTCCTGGCTATTTAAAAAACATCGCTATAAACTATTTGAATAAATTTTCATATTCTTAATGTATATGAACTACTGATTAAATAGAATGCTATTGCTACAATTTATATAACATCCATAACTTAGATGGTGATTGTAAGGGAGAACACTGTTCCTTTATATTGGTCTTCAAATCAAGGACAAAAGTCAGAGTAAAAGTTAGATACAGATAAGAAACTTTCCATTTTTAATTTGTAATTAAAAATACAGTAATAAGAACTGAACTAAAAATATACACAGCAAATACTATATTACTGCTGGTAAGTATTTGTGATACAACATCTGGTCTAATTCATTTCAATTTTCTTTGAACTTCTCTTCCTTCCTTTCTTCCTTCTTCCCTTAATATTTGAATCCATACGTGTACAAAGCATTGTAATAAGTGAACAGTTGTGAACAGGACGGAAAAGTGATGTGTTATATTCTAATAGGTGACAACAACTTGATTTAAAATAAACCATATTCAATTAATACTCTTCCTTTCTCCTTTCTTTACTGTTTTAATCTTTCCCTCCATCTTTTTTCTCTTTCTTTGAGTTCATCTTTTTTTTCCACTCTCCCTACACCAAACTGTCATCTAGTCACAAAACAACAGAAAATGCTTCACTTCCACCCAAGACAGCAGAGGCACCCATGCCCCAGGACATCTGTTTTTTGGGGACGGTTCTGTGTAGGCTGATGGTGATTGCTTTGTAGAATCTACATTTTGTCTGACATTTCACCACCATTAGGCAAACATTCTTCTTTTCATTGGTATTTGTTTAGAGAGCTTTATACTCAGTGGTGTATGATTTATACAAGTCACCATCTCTTCCTGGTAGCTTAGGCTAAATTATTATCCAGGCATTCCCATTTAGACACACAATAAGGCAGAGATTACTAAACCCCCATGTCATATCTCCACTAGACAAAACGCAATTCTTTATTCATCGCATCCTGCACAGGATTCATGTTTCTAAGGAAAATGTAGGCTAATCTGTCAGCCCAAGTAGCCTTAGGGCTTTTTGGTATTTCCAATTTTATTCTCAGAGAATGCATAAATATATATATATATATATATATATATATATATATATATATATATATATATATATATATATATATATATATATATATATATTTAACTTAGGGACTGATGTGAGAAAGGACATTTTGATATCATGGCTTAAAAATAGGCATGTTGCTGCTTTCATGACTTTAGACTGGGTGGCCACACTCATAGGCTGGCCTGGGTGGTCCCAGTTTTTTCCTGTTGTTCCAGTATAATTATCAGCTGTGCTCCCTTTCACTCTGACATGCGTCTTGGTTTAGAAAATGAGTTACATGGACACTCTGACTTTGAGGGGTAAGAGTGAGCTCCCATGTGACATTCCTCTGGGAAGCTTTAGAAAATCCTGGGTGGGGTTCTGAGCAGGGCTGTGGGTTGGGGGCCAGAGGAAGCTCTGAGCATATAGTCACCCCCTTCACATTTCCTCAACAGCAGTAGTTCCCATAGAGATAACCTCTGTTGAGGCCTTTTATTTCTGAGCTATATCAATCCATGTTATAAAGAAAAGAATTCAGAGGTTATATACATTTTTAAAAGCCTGAATAGAAGGTACAAAATTGGTGTGTGTGGAGGGGTAAAATTCAGAGTTTTAGAAAACTTTCCTCTAAGGTCATTTCCCAGGGCACGGTGGAATTCTGGCTTCCCTGTTCTGAAGGAAGACTGTGGCCATATAATTCTCCCTGTTGAATTCAAATACGCAGGAAAGGGAGCCAAGCAGCTGATGATCAGCTAGCACCACACCTTGGCAAGCCTTCAGGAGACCATATGGCTCCTGGTTCAAAAGAAGATGAAGTAGGATGGAAGATGAAGGTTGGATCTAAGTAACAAGCAAAGGAAAGGTGAAATGCTTAGGGCCATGGCTCTGAAAACAGAGAGAGAGGTTTTCTAGGGCGCAACATACTCAGAGGTTTGGGATAGTACAGGTGGGCTTTCTAAAGGTCTCCTAGGATTGAGAACTGCAGCTGACATTGTCACTTCCTACAGAGTACGACCAGAGAAGCAGAAGCCAGAGGTGGTAGACACTAAGAGGTTTATTGCGAGGCAATGGCTCATGGGAGGCTGGCGAGGCCTGTCCAGGTGCCAGGAAAGCCTGGCTGCACCTGCTGGCCACAGGTGGATGGTTTCCTCCTACAGGGAGACCAGGGCCCCCTTCTGAGAAGAGAGGCCCCAAAGCTTATCTTTCAAATTCTTTTCCTGAATTGGTCTTTTTCTTATGGATATATTAGTTGTTTTATTTTGGTTGAAAAGCAAAAACAATACGGAACTCCAAGGACCATGAATAAAAGATCAACACTGCATATCTACACAAACTAGCTTGCACGGCAATCATCAAACCAGCAATTTGTGAATTTTCTACAAAGCTCAGGCAAATAGAGCAAGTAGAAGAGGGCAGATTTTAGGACAGATAGGAAAGCAGTTCCAGAAGCACTGACGCCTGTCACCTGATTCGTCCACCTGGTTTCAACACACACACGATGGTCCATTAGCTGTGCGATGGATTTAAACACAATCTCCTTTCTCCATTAGTTGCTGGGTGATTATAATCACTACTGCAGTGGAAAAGAAATTGTCTCCTATAATTCCCTCTGGAAACCAAAAATAGTAAGTCTGGAAGTTTGCAAGATTACACATCATTGTCTTTGCCTCATACATAAATGTCTTTGCAGCATGTGAGTGGGGCAGAAAATTCTTATTTGAGATCTAAGCATATCTGTTTCCACCTAAAATCCCTCAAAATAACCAGGTCCAACGTAGGCCTACTGCAATCCGATAAAGGATGTCTGTGCTCTGAGCATCAGTGAACTTAGTGATCTGAGAAGGGATTTGGGTCAAGAACCCAAATCTCCATGGGTTCCCCATCCCCCCAATTGGTTCCAGCTGTCCATTTCACTTGCCCATGCTTAAAGGCTGATGTCACCGAGTCTGGCCTCATTTTGAATCTTCCAATGAAAGGGAGTAACACCACGGGGTGACTCAATTAAATCCTGGCCCTTCATTAATTACTTCCAAGGTAGGGGAGGGATTTCAAAAGAGGATTTTGGGGGCCGGCCAAGTGGCGCGATGGTTAAGAACTTGCTTGGGATGCCAGAGGGCCCCGGTTCGAATCCCACATATGAGGGCCAGTGACACTGACCTCCACAGCTAAGATGCTGAACAACAAACAGCTCAACCTGGAGCTGGCTGCCATGAGTCGCCGGCGACGGCGTAGGCTGCAGTCCCTGTGGCAGTGGGTTGCCATGGG
>NW_017731976.1:136382-154509 GCF_001890085.2 Hipposideros armiger | reverse complement strand
CAGCGTGAGCGGCCAGCAGCCGCAGTGAGTGGCCGTCCAGAAGCCGGCGACTGATCTGCCTCGCCAGAGAAGAGCGCAATGATGGTGCCAACTTGGGGCAGTGAAGCAACATCTTCCACAACTAGATTGAAGAGCAAAACGATAGCAACTTGTCTGTTCCCCTTCCCCCAATTCCCCAGCGCTGTTCCCATCCCCCAAATTCCCCAATAAAAATCTTAAAAAAAAAAAAGAGGATTTTGGGAGAAGGGATGCTTCTAAGAGAAAAAATGAAGGAACTTAACTGTTTGAGAAACTAAGGCTAGATTAGTTGTTTTTTGTGTTGATAAAGCAAAAAAAACAGCTAAACAGCAAAAGTCTTTATAAACTGTAGAGTTGAACTTCTGCTGATTTGTCCCCTAGGTACCACCTGGAATTGCTTCAGGGATTCTTGATAATGACCAAGAGGCTTCATTCACACACATCTTGTGTACTTTACTCCCCAAAGACAGTGGATACCAAGGTATAAATATTGAGTAAGCAAATAAATCAAATCATGAAGACCTAAAGTG
Organism: Hipposideros armiger; assembly: GCF_001890085.2. Lineage (NCBI taxonomy): Eukaryota > Metazoa > Chordata > Mammalia > Chiroptera > Hipposideridae > Hipposideros > Hipposideros armiger. Next base: position 153,961 of record NW_017731976.1, on the reverse strand, counting down.
GGATTGGGTGAGGCTGTAGGGCTGAAGACCAGCACGTGGGGTCCAGCACGTGGAGTCCAGCACATGGCCTCCAGCACGTGGCATTGCCGAGGTGGGTCCTTACCTCTGGCTGAAGGGTGGGTCTCTGAGAAGACCACATAAACAAACAGACAAAGAAGAGAACACATTAAAATGCTTGCAAGATTAACCCAGAAGCTTCTTGGTTTTTCATTCTGTTAAATAAAAAAATGATCATTTTCATTTATGTGGAATACAGGGAAATTTAGATAATAGCTATTATATCTGAGAAGTAATATGCCCACTCTTTTCTAAATACGGAATAGAAATGTTTAATTTCCACTGGTGTTAAGTACTTTAGATGTGAGTTAAATTTCATTTTATCTCATAAGTAGATGCCTTTTTCCTATTGTTTAAAATATAAACATCTGAGTTCAGAAGAGCCTAAAAATAAAAACATATATCAAGCTTTGGTATTACTTTTAGAAGTGACTTCAAATATTGAAAAAGAACTTATTTCTAGGGTTACTGAGAAAAGTTAAGAGGAAAAAAATTCCATGATAGCTTTTAAGGATTTACAGAAGGAAAGATACTAGAGTTTAAAAGGCATATTCTGTAAAAATGCTGACTCTGTTCCCAGACCGTCTGCTGTGCTTATCCACTCAGGTTCCTCTTGCTGTGCCAGAAATTGTACAGTGAGCTTCCGCTGAACTGTGAAAATGAATCTGGGGATTTTTAAGGAAACAAGCCTCTGCCACAAAAGCAATTTCTACTTAACAAAAACATCGGGAGAAAAGGAAAGCGCCTACACTGACACTTTGTCCCACAGAAGCACCACTTAGGAAAGAGTATAATTATTGTTCACATATTTCAAGCAATACACAACTGACTTACATTTCTGGGAACTTCTTTATGTAATGATGAGTGTTTAACTTACGTACAAATGATGTAATTAGTGTTTGTCTTACTCTGAACAATATGTCTCCCTTTTGCTCAATATATAAAGCTGCTGAAAGTGTCAGATGCTGTGTTAGTATTCCCTGAAGAGGCATTTTGGTTCTTACCTTGAGTCCAGGAAAAATGTAAGGGATGGGGTCTCATACATGATGGTCTGCAAAGGAACAAACAGACAGCAAAGTAAGAACAGTGCATTAATTTGGGGATTTATCTTTTAAACTTCCTCAGAGATGATTATAACCTATAACAAAGAAATAATAAATAACATATTTATAATTGGAAGTGGTGAGACCTTATTTTAGAGATTGGAAACTGTCTGAAATAATCTGTCATTTTGTTGTTTGGATCAGTGGTTCCTATATTTACATATTTACAGATGAGTAAACTTTTAAAATAAAAATATATGCAAGAAACTGACATTAAGTATCCATCTTTTAACTTTAAGGGAAAGCACTAAATAGAACAATTAGTGTTAAACGTCATTCTCATTTCATCTCCAGATGTAGGAGCCTGTGTGTGTGTGTGTGTGTGTGTGTGTGTGTGTGTGTGTGTGTATGTGACTTTTGAAAATTGACTACATTCATACAGAGTGGTTTTGGACATGACTATTTTTAAAAACCTCCCCAAGGAATCCTAGAAGTTATGAAGACAATCTAGCCATGCTTCCTCGGTCATCTTAGGATTCAGAGTCTATGTATTCTCCATCACCACATGCAAACTGACTTTCTTTATCTTCTTTTATCTTGCTCTTCATTGTGACGACCTTCTGTACTATGGCTAAAGATTGGAGTACATTCTCTCTTGCATTTTTCTTGCATTTTTTCATACACGGAAGTCCTGCCACATCAGATAGACCGTAATCACTCAGGGCTTACTGAAGTCCCCACACTCCTTACAAACGCCTTCAGCATCATATTGTGTGCTGCCGGTATGATGGGTGCCACTTGGGTCCATGTGTCATCAGACACTGAGAAAGCTAATGCCAGTACCCACTGGTGAGAAGCTCTAGTTAAATCCTCTATCACTGTCACCTGAGCTTCTAGATCAGGACATTTTGCTGGGTTTAAAACTGGGAATTTTTACTGTTTACCAGTCTTACTAAAGCACTCTCGATGGCATGACTGGTATTTATTGTGGCTGATAACTCTTTGGAAACACTCTTTCTCTGTAATGTGGTATGACTGTCTAACCTTCACTGTTTTTCTGTGAAACACATTTACTAACTCAGATTTACTGAGTAGTCCTACCTTGTAAGCTAGTAGTCTCTTAGACACTCGAGGTACTGGTTCTTTTGTGTTTGTAGCAAAGCCATACCAATGGGCTGCACTCATTTCTCTGTAGCTAATTTGCTCTTTCTTACAAGTCCTCTCCTACTGAGCACTGGTTATGGGGTCATGCTCTTAGTGTCCAATAGAGTAACACTAGTCTGCTTTCATATAAACTGAGCTTTCAGGTCAAATGCATGTCTCTTAGATGTCATGCCAGTCTAATCCTTCTTAAAGAAAAAGTTTGCATGTGGGATGCAAAGGAACAGCTTTGAAAGCAGGGGAGAAGAGAGCCTCATGTCTGCAGCGGGGGCCCTTCTGCAGCAGCCATGCTTTGTACTTTGCCTAAGATCCTCCTCACTTCCCTGAAATCCCTACCAACCTCTGCTGCTCAGGGAGAGCATTTTCCGTTCACTGTTTTGGATTGCTCAGGCTTGGTGTTCTTCCAAACGGTGTTCTGTATCTCGTGAGACTAACGTGCCACTCGGAATTCATTTTGGTCCCATCTATCTGCCTGATAAGTCTTGACTGCAAAGCCATATCCACTCGATTCAGTAGCCCCTTCTGCAGGATTCCTAGCTGGCTTGTCAGCCAGCTTCCTTGGGTGCACATGCTCCTTTCTGAGTCTCTTTTACCCCTACACAGGAAGGTAGTTGTGGCAAGCTGTTCTCAGGAAATTTCCTGCCTCCACAAGGACATGGTTGAACCTAAGTGATAACGTTCAGTTGACTGAGTGATCTCAGAGTCTTACTGGAAAAGGGGGCAGAAGCCCCACTGCTATTACTCTCAAGTTATTTCATACAGAGAGGATGGATCAGGGCAGGCAATGGTCTGAATCTGAATCTATTGCCATCTGCCCTCCCCCAATGGTCTGCATTTTGCACAGAAACCCGGAGGCAGGGCTTCTCTTGGAAGTTTGTTGTCTTGGGCAGGGCAGCCATAGGGCTGTGCTACCTACTGGCCCCTGGGGCCTCCAGTCTCATCCTACGCCAAGATACCTTCTACATGTTTGTGGGAATGAGGACCTTGGCCCAGATCTGATCATAGCCCCTCTCTCCCTTCTTCATCCTATCACCCTGGCAACCCAAAGGAGCAGGTGTAGGCATTCTTAAAATTCTTAACCATTTCCTTTCATACTTAGAGCTAAACCACCTGATGTAGCAGTAATGAACAGAAGCAGTATCTTCTCTATATTATTTCATGAAATCTGTGATCTGCTTCCTCTCACCTTGATTTTTGATGTGTTGACCCTATTTAGAAAACCTGTCTCCCATGACAAATTCTGCCTGTAAGCCTAATTTTTCAGGCTGAAAAAACCATGATTTTGAGTTTCAGAAGTTGATTATTTTTTTTTCAATTACAGTTGACATTAAACATTATTTTATATTAGTTTCAGGTGTACAACATAGTGATTACACATTTATATGATTTACCAAGTGTTCTGTTGATTAGTCTAGTACCTCCCTGGTACCATAAATAGTTATTACAATATTATTGATTATATTCCCTATGCTTTACTTTACATCCCCATGACTATTTTGTAACTACCAATTAGTACTTCTTAATCCCTTTGCCTTTCTCATCCAGCCTCCAACTCCCTTCCCATCTGGCAACCATCAGTTTGTTCTCTGTATCTATGAGACTGTTTTTGTTTTGTTTATTTTGTTCTTTAGGTTCCACATATAAGTGAAATTATATGGCATTTGTCTTTCTCAATCTGACTTACCTCACTTAGCATAATGCCCTCTATATTCATCTGAGATTTCGCAAATAGCAAGATTCCATTCTTTTTTTATGGCTGAGTAATATTCCACTGTATATATGTACCACATCTTTCTTATTCAATCTTCTATCAATGGACACTTAGGTAGCTTTCAAAAAGCTAAAAATAGAACTACCATTATGATTGAGCAATTCACTTCTGGGTATTTATCTGAAGAAACCGAAAACACTAATTCAAAAAGATATATGTGCCCCTATGTTCACTGCAGTGTTGTTTGCAATAGCCAAGGAGTTGATTATTAATTATGGGTTTTTTTTGCTCTAAAGATTTGTGGTATGATTTTGCTTGCCTGATATAGACACCAACCTTCTGTATTTCTTCTTCCTGCCTTAAATATGAACATGATGTTGGATGTAGAATGACATCTTAAAGTCTTGAGGCAGCGCACATGAGGACAAAAGCCACATCACAAAATGGTGGAGAGAAGATGTAGAAAACTGGGATATGATGAATGTTATTAGCAAACAAAGCTGGAAAACACGGCTTTTATGGATACTCCTATGCAGAGATCAGAGCCTAGAATGTACTTGGAACTCAATAAGTATTTTATGAGTAAGGGATATATAAATAGATAATTAAAATATTTAATTATTGGTTGATTTGGTTTTTTGTCTACTTTTAATGTTATTTTTATCCTGGAACATTTAGTGATTAATCTTAAGGAAGAATTTGTTGTGTATGAATATTCTTAAATTTTAAGTTAGAATTAGTATGATCATTTTAATATAAATTTTCTTTTGTCTTCAAAACATATCATGCTTCTCAAGTCCATTGAGAAGTTGATTTAATGGTGAGGTTCTTGGCAATATTTATTTTGATATTAATTAAGAATAAATAGACCAACCCCCAAAAATCTCCATCTAAAATATCAATTACAGTTTTAATTCAAGTCTTCTCAAAATAAGTAACTAATTTAATAGATTGAAATAAAATCTATGCCCCTAACAAAGTTAGCCTACCAATTAAAACTATGTTAAGATATTTATGGCTATGCAAACACTAAAATATTGAAATTACTTGTAGAATTACATGCTATTCATAATCACAGTTAAAGCAGGCACCTATTTCCATGAAAGGTAATAGATCACCCTCAAAAAACAATACTAAGCTTTTTACAGAATCATTGTATATGATTTCCAGCTTGGTTATCAGGTCTAAGACTTGACTTCAATATGTCTTTGTTCACAATTATCTTTACGTTATTTCCAAATAGTTTCCTATCAGTGCAAGTTTATGTTGAACTTACCGAATCACAGTAATTATTTTGAACAATATTAGAATCATCCTCATTATATTCTCTCAGCATGAGTAATCAGTAGGATATGTTCAGATCATTGTAGGTTATGCAAACTTCAAACTAATTCAGAAAATTGTCATTTGAAGATTTCTGAAGAAATATTTCATATCATCTGAGTGTATGATTTTGAGAATTACAATCATCTCTAATTACTCTTTTTATTTTATTCTTTGCAATTGTTATTATTGCTATCATGAATATAAAGAGCATTGATGAATATTTATCAGGATCATATTTATTCTAAAGAATATAGTTTTATATCCCTATCAAATTTACCCTCTTACACTCAATCTCTTATTTTCCCTTATGATAGAGAAATCTTTTTTTTTTTTTAAAGATTTTTTTTATTGGGGAATTGGGGGAATGGGAACAGTGCTGGGGAATTGGGGGAAGGGGAACAGACAAGTTACTGTCGTCTTGTTCTTCAATCTAGTTTTGGAGGATGTTGCTTCACTGGCCCAAGTTGGCACCATCATTGTGCTCTTCTCTGGCGAGGCAGATCAGTCGCCGGCTTCTGGACGGCCGCTCACTGTGGCTGCTGGCCGCTCACGCTGGCTGCTGGCCGCTCACGCTGGCTGCTGGCTACACACGGTAGCCCATGGCAACCCACTGCCACAGGGACTGCAGCCCACGCCGTCGCCGGCGACTCATGGCAGCCCAGCTCCAGGTTGAGCTGTTGTTCAGCATCTTAGCTGTGGAGGGCAGTGTCACTGGCCCTCATATGTGGGATCCGAACCGGGGCCCTCTGGCATCCCAAGTGAGTTCTTAACCATCGCGCCACTCGGCCGGCCCATGATAGAGATATCTTAGCATGATAGCTGAACTTCTGGATTACTAATGGGCCTACACTTGCTGATGGTAGCATTAAAGGATGTATTGATTGGAGTAACTCTATGGCCCAACGTTCTGTGTTTTGCAGGAACCACAAGAAAGGTGACCTATGTCTATATTTTGGGAGCAATTTAATTTTGTTCCCACCCACCTTACTAGTCTCCTCCACAAAAACCAATAAGATAAAAATCACAGCTACTGATCACATGACACTTTGCTTCATCTTACCATTCTACTTTGTTCATGTGACACCATCAAGGTACTTAGTGAGACACATGCTGAAGGTTAGGACACAGGTATTTCAGTTTCATGGCCCCATTCTCTGAATTTTATCAGCTGTTTATTTCATAAAGTGGAAAACATCCAGACTCTAAGTTAAGAAGCTATCAACATTTTTTATGTTTATCCATATTAAGCTCATCTACTTATTTTTTTCATATTAAACATGCCATTAGGCAAAATATTTTTGTGCACATATGAAAAAGAAAGAATAATGTGGATTCAAAGATAAGAGAAGTGAGTTTCAATCTTGTAATTTTAAATGACTCTGAGCAACATCTATCAAGTATAAACACAGCTTGGAAAGCATAGCAGAACTTCCGGTTCTGCCATCCATGTGTGACGTGACCTTGATCATGTCACCTTCATGCTCTGACACGTGAACTCCTCATCTACAAAGATTAGACTGGATGTTCTCTAAGACCCAACCAACTCTAGCATAGCTGGATTAATGATATCTAGGTCTAAGATTACTACATAACAAGATGGATGTATGGAGTAGAATAAGTACTATTTTCAACACATGGTTGGGAATCCCTCAATGTAAAGGGCCAACTGTAGTTATGTGTGGATTTTCAACTGCACAGGGGTCAGCACCCTTAACCCCCAAGATTTTTTAAAGTTAACTGTAATGAATGTAGAAATTCATGGAAACAATAAAAATGTACATATAAAATAATAAAATATAAATACCTCTAATCTATAATTGATTTTTTTCTAATTCAATCTGCAGCTCCATCTAGTATGGGCTCACTGTATCTTATGTTTGGTTTTCATAAAATTCGCATAGATTTTGAACCACAGTTCCTTATTTTATTAAACCTAATAATGTTCTTAAATTTTACAGTCAAAGATTTCAGATAAAAATCCTCAGGCCAAACACAGAAATGATTTGATGTAACCGAAAGGATAAAGTTTCATTAGAAAGTACATTGTATGTTAAAATTCTGAAATAATTTTTAAAATAATAAGTATATAAACAGTAGTTTTATCAATTCAAGTTGTCACTTCAAGAACAGCTAATCAAATTGCTTACCCAAACAAAACTCTTAATAAAATTTCCTATTAAATCAGTTATGAAGCAGTTAAACAGGAGGACAAATTATGATGAAGTTAGAATGTTGGTAAAGACTCTTTCTGCAAAGAAAAAGAACATACATTTTTCTCCATATGTTTTTTAAAAATAGAAATTATAGAGGCACATGGGAATAGGTATTCTTTAATTCATAAATTTGTTAATCCATTCATCAAATATTTATTGAAGGCCCATGACATTTCCAGCATTGTACATTTAACAAGTGTTCATTGGTCCCCTAGCATCCACTGGTCATTTCTTTATTTTTGGATGCATGAGTAGACAAACTAGACAATATTTTGTCCTTACAGAGCAAGGGGAGAGAGCAAAGACAAAATTAGCAAATCATCTGAAATGTTAGTTCTGGAGAAAAAGAGAGCATGTTAAGTGGGATATGGCTGGGTTTGCAGTATGGGGTAGAGGGCGTTAGACAGTTTGCAGAAATGAACAGACATGGAGATGGTAACTTTTGAGAAAAGCCTGACAGGTGCTGGTATCTGAAAGAACCTTCTGGGACAAAGGTCCAACACAGGAGTGTGGCTGCGTGTTGGAGGAGAACCAAGTTGTTCCTCATGGCAGGAGTAGACCTCTAAGAACTTAGGCTCTTACAATCATGTAGAAAAGACAAACATTAAGCAATTAAAAACTTCAAGTACAATCAATGCTCTAGAGAAATGCAGAAGAAAAGATGATATAGGCAATGGCCTAACACAGTCTCCTCCAATTTCATTGGGGTTTAATCTGAGATTTACAAGATGAACAGATAAGAAGGAGAAAGAGATGGTGGGAGGAATAAGGCCCCACAGTGGTGAGAATCCATCAATGATGCAAAGGAAATAGCAGGAGAAAGGTCCAAATGGAAGGTAGCTTGTCATAACAAGGACACTGAATAGTGTTCAATGTAGGCAGGAGAGGGAGCCGAGGGAAGATTTCTAAAATGACCTTCTAAGAATACATCGGATGTTAATGGATAGTCTGGTGAAGCCATTTCTAAACACCACCTACACTCTCCCCTAAACAAAACCCTCCTCCAGCCAAACATGACCCATGTCAATCTTCTCTCTCCTCACATAACAGAGAAACGTGGAAGAGGAGGATGCAGTTTTTGTTTGCTGATGATCCCGTGTATCCTGGTAGGCTGGAGAAACTTGCTGGTTGAGCTCATGCTTTGTGAAGAGCCTGCTCCTTTGGAGAATCTGGTTTTGGGTGGTGAACTGTGAATCCTCTCTCCTCCTTACTGCTTCCATGTGCCAACATTCTCTTTACCTTCCTCCATACTTTCTAAATAATTCATAATGCATTTTATCTGTTGATGCATTATTTTCCTCTTGGCTGTTTAATTGTGATAATTGTAGACAATTTGAAAGCTAAAGGAAATAGAATAAAAAGTAAAATGCAAAAGAGAAATACAGAATGTATTTATAAAATATTATAATGGGTTATATAACCTTAATGTGTTAACTATACAAATTGATTTTTAAAAAATAGAATTGGTTAAACATGTAAATAAGAGATTAAAAAAAACCCCTGCACTTATGAAAGTATATTTTCTTTCAGTAATGTAAAAACTAAATATCATTTCTCTTAGAGACTTTTTATAAAGAATAAGGAAGCTAAGGGTTGTTATTTTTGGCAAAGCATTTGTGGGAGTACAAATATATTCAAATGTTACCTATCATTTTTAGCGAGATAAGTTGAAAATTCAACGAGATAAATTGAATCAGAAATGTCACTTTAGGAAATGTTTCCCAAAGGAGTTATCAGACATTTGCACAAAGTTGCATTTGCAATATTTTTATCACAGTGTTTTTAGTACAGACAAGATAAAAAATGTCCTAAGTGTCCAAAAAGTGACAGGTCTTCATTGGTTAAAAACAATGTAAAATCTGAGATGGAATGTTTGGAAGACATTTAAGGATCTTGTAAACTGTTAATTATATTGTGAAAAATGAAGCTAAATATATTTTTAATTGTAGTTTCAATATATATCTTAATAGATATCACTTATTACATGTCAAATTGTATTTTAAATATTATTCTTAAGTAAAGTATGAAGAATTTTACCTGATGTATACATATATTTACTTATATCATGAAATAATAGTGTTACATTAAATATTTTTCTGAAATATACCAGAAACATTACTTCCAGTTTGTCATCTTTTGATATTCTATACAATTTATTGTGCGTGTTTTTTTGTTGTAGCTGTTTTTTATGGAGTGTCTTAGACATTTCTTCCACACCTTGATATTATATATTCACTTTTATTAAATGATAAAAACTGAATGCAGTAATTTAATTTGTATATAAATTAAATCATGGTCTAAGAATTTTTTTTTCAGGTGGTTAGCCTATCAACCTACATTTGTTGAGTAATCTTCTCCCTTCCAGAGTAATTGGAAATGTCACTTTTGTCAGACTCTAACCTTGCAAATTCTTGTGTCTGCTGATTTTCCATTCAGCTTTGTAGACTTGTTTCTAATGGCTTCTAAAACAAGTTTAACATATGTTATAGGGGGTAGAAAAGTCCCCCATTTTTGTCCTTTTTTTTTTGTTCTTCTATGGCATTCATTCTTTTAGTTGTGCTTCAGTATTTTTTTTAATATAAAAAGCATCCTGATGGAGTGACATCGACAAAATATCAAAGTAGGTATTTTGATACCACCTGTCCCCCAAAAGAAACAGTGAAAACAAGCAGAAACTGTCAGAATCAAGATTGTCAGACCCTAGAAAACAGTCAAAGGTTTACAGCTAGCAAGCAAAAGCTGAATCAAGGAGAAGTCAAATTAAAAATGGTAGGAGAGTTTTTGGTGTTCTTACTTGTGCTAGCCACCTCCTTCCAGCTCACCATCAGTCCTGAAGAGAGCCACTCAGGTCATTAGCGTAGGGCCCTGGTCCTGTCTCCAGAGAGAGAAGAGCAGACATTATCTGCAATTACTGTGTGTCTAACGTTTCTGGGCTCCTGAAGGACTGAGGAATGGAGTTTTCTCTGTTCATTCTAACTAGGACCTCACCCAAGCCCAAAAGTAGTGGGTGCTGCTTAAAAAGACTGTAAGATGCCCAGAATAAAACCTTGCAGAAATAGTCAAATCATTTCAACAAAATATGTCAAGACCATTTGATGTAGAAATGGACAGTTTTTCAACCAATATTTAGTGGTGGGAACACTAGATATCAACATGAATGTTTAATGGAGCTGGACACTTTACTTCAGCATAAACAAAAATTTACTCAAAATAGATCAAAGAGCTAAATGTAAGAGTAGAAGTTATGAAACTCTTAAAAGAAAACAGGTAAACCTTCATTAACTCAGCTTTGGCAATGAATTCTTCTATGTGACACCAAAATTATAAGCAGCAACAACATAAAAACATGTAAGCTTGACCTATCAGCTTACATGATAGTTTGGCTACTTGAGGACATTTGTCTTCAGAGAGTTCCCTGGACCAGTGGTAGATGGTACGTGAGGAAGAAATAAGCAAGAAAGAGGTTAAACCATTGAGATTTAGGGATTTTTTTATGTATATAACTTTTTCTTCCTACCTAATGCACTACTCCAAATTCATAATGAGATTGACATATATCTATAACAGTTTAAAATTCTCCCATTTATATTTGGGGGTTTAATATATCAAAATTAAAAAAAATAATAATTTTTCCAGATAGAAAACCAACTGTCCCTCTTCTTTTATTGAATGGCCGGTCCTCTATTTCCCATCAATCTATCATATCCTGTATGTCATATTTCAAATTATTCTTTTAGGTCAGAAGTGTCTTCACTCAACCTGAGCCATTGTCATTTCATACACATTAATGAATTTACTTATCAATTGCCTCAGGAAAACTACAACCCACTCTGTTGTTGGGAGTTTGCTATTTTGTTGAATTTTAGAACAATCTACAGATGTTTAAGATCTTTTACAGTGTTCAGTATTTCATCCATGGTTTATTTTTCTAGTATTATGGCCCAACAAGGAAATCTAGTATGTCAAGGAATTGGTAATAGCTGCTATTCTTGTCATATGTTTGGTGTTTAAACATCCCAATTTTATCATTTCTCCTTTGAGGATGATTTCTGCAGAGATTTGATTTTCTTTTTTTGGACATATCTCTTATAAAGGTAAAGGAAATTCATTCCATTACTTGTTTAAAATAGACTTTAAATTAGAATGAATAGTAAGTGTATAAATATATGTTTTCTGCATCTATTGAGATGAAAAATAGGGCTTTAAAATAATTTAATCAGCTGAAGTGATAAATTGTATACATATTTTCCAGTGTTGTGTTCACCATATATTGGTGGAGTAAGCCTCCTTGGTCAGGTCATATAGTCTAAGAGAGACGTTTGGAATTTGAATGAAAGATAATATAATTGATGAGTTTCTATAGGACTTGTATCAGAATATTTCTCAATCATGTCTCATAGACACATACGTATTTTTTCATAAGTCTTCTCAATATGAAAGTCAAGGTGCTTTGTGTAGCATGTGATGTTCAGATAGACAGAGTAACCAAACTGGCACTAAACTTGGGCCATATGGAAGTTAGCTGGATTCATGGGATGGTGTCTGCAAACAGATCATCTCCACGTTAAATGGCCCCACTGCCTGGGTTCAGAGGTCACCAAAGAGAAGCCTCTTCATCCACCAGTTCCTACCCAGCCTTGTGCTTGGTTATGGGTGACACTTTCCTGCATCCTAACTGGGGCATTCCACACAAACAGCTGATACATTCCAGGCTGCTGTCAGCTTCTGCTCATACTTGCATCTCATCCATGGTCCACACTGCTTCACATGTCACTGTGAGCTAGTTTTCCGACCCCTCTCATGTTCTCCCTCCCACCTCGTTTTGCTAACTTGAAGAGTGTCCTGAGTGCAGACACTCATCATCTCCTTAACTCCCAGCTGTCACAGCGATGCCAGGAGAAGGGGCACCTACTGGTAAGGACATTGGGGTTACTGGAGCTCCCCAAGACTGATGATTGGCACAGGCAGAAGGTGAGCACTACCATTTTCTCAGCAGACCAGTTTGCCCAGGACTGGTTCTAGAACTCCCCTATGGTGAAAAAAAAATCAGGAGGGGTGTGGGACTAGAATGAAGAACCTGGAGCCAAATATCATTGTATTAACTCACATTATGATGTTAACACTATGGTAACTGTATAATATTAATAAAATTTCATAGTGTCAAAAAATGCATCTAATACATTGAACTTTGCTATGGTATCCAGAGATAATGTTGAATAATAATAAAGTCAAGTAGGGCATATTCTCAGTTCAATAATGTTCTACTTATAATGATTTATGAAAGTCATTATTTTGAGTAAAACTGCTTATTGAGTAGTACATTTTTATTTTCAAATAGGCTGGTTGGTATCTATATGTTTAACTAGCTTCATGGCCCCATGGCTGGTGCTGTGTCAGGGTTTCTGTGTAAAACAGTTTGTCTGACTAATTAAAATGTGATTTGAAAGCCTATTTGTTATTATTTCTATTATCTTCTTGTAGGACTCTGGAATAACATGTTTATGGCTTCTGCAAACTCATCTAATTTAATATTTGCCTAGTAACCCAAATGTCCCTATTTAACGACAGCTGCCCTTGGAATACAGATTATTTTTTTTCCACAAGACCAGCTAAATTTTAACTAATTCTCACTGTGATAGTCTACTCTGACTGGATCCATGAGCCTTTCCAATGGTGAAATTGGAATTGTTAAATGCAAGCAGTTATTAATTTGTTCTCAGTACAAAAGGATGCAATTATTCATCTAAAAATAAAGCTCTTAGGGCTGTGAGGAAAGCAATGAATGGAACAAGTCTTCATAATTTAATGTTCTTCATTTTTATTTTTTTAGCAGATCTTCTGAATGACAGTTAGAGGCCAGAGCTGAAATTATTAGCCAGCATGACCAAGCAATTCAAAAGGCCGTAATGACTTCTACAAAAATTATGAAATGAAATGCAGTGATTACATCGTTTTCCTAGTAATTGTCCTTTCCATCTCAGAAAGGCAGAGGGGGTGCTGGGGAGCTGAGCTTCTCAGAGGCTGGCATGCACCTCCACCCCCGGCCTTGTACCAGGTTACACCCTGACCCAGAGTGCAACTAGGAGCCTGCATTTCTAATTACGTGGGAGGCAGAGCCCTTGCTGCTGTCCTGAGCCCCACACTTTGAGAAACAAGGATTCCAAACTGTAATCGAGTTTCTACGAGCAGTTGATCGTATATTAGGCTGAAAAATTCAAGGCTATGCAAGCCATTTCCTTACATAGCAAGTTGTTTAATTAATTCAACTGTTTATTCATTAAATAAACAGAATGAAGCAGAGACATTATTAAACCTCAAAACGCACAATGCAAAACATATATATGCATGTGTGTGTGTGTGTGTGTGTGTGTGTGTGTATATATATATATATATATATATATATATATATATATATATATACACACATGTATATGCTAAAAATACTTGTTGAAACTGAATTACATTTCCCTGCTTGGATTCGGGTCTCAGCTGATGCTTTACTTAAATACTTTCATGGCTGGTGTATTGCTTTACTGATTAGACAAGATGCGTGGTTCATGAAGGGCTATTTTTTAGTGAAAATTTTCATGTCTGTGACCGTGCTTTATAACGATGCATAGAATGCTGTATCCTGAGTTCCCTCTAAAAGCTTTCTAAAGAATATTTTCCAATTTCTGTCATATTGTGGACTGTTGTCAATTTTGCACTTGACCGTGGAATCAGAGAGATGGACAGCATGGTGGACACTCTCCTCCCAGCACAAAATCAGGACGCACCAAGATTCAGAGCAACAGGGAAGCTGAGCACCCACGGGGAGGCTGAGAATCCACCTGAAGGCCAGTTTCCTGCCTCTCCCCACCCTTTCCTGTGCTGCCTGTTTCCAGTTGGCTGGAGGAGGACAGTCAGCCCTGCTGGCTGGTCTCATGTTTGACATCCAGGCAGCAGGATTCCTTATCCAGTGTTTTGAGGGTGGAACACCTAGATAAATGGTTAAATCTGTTGCCCTGGGAACAAAGTGAATGACTGCCATGTGAAGCATCTTCAGGAAAAATGCTGTGTGAAGAATTGCCAATTAACCCACAACCTGTAAGCAATGGAACACCCCTATACCCATTGTAGTTACAAGCATGGCTTAAGAGTCCAGTGTTACAAGGAAGCGAAATCCCCAATTAGCTTGGCTTAAAGAGCAGACAGAAAATTAAAATATACCACGACAAACAGAAAAAAATAACTATGCTCAGAAAATGTTGAAAATGGTTGACTTTAGGTCATAAATATCTTTCTCAAGATTTTAACATGGTTTGCTCATGTATACCACATATTATCATACAGGACACTCATGAAAAAGTCACTATGCTAGTCCTTTAATATTTCATATCTGTTATCAGGATATCATACGATATCAGGATAGATGCAGAGACTGAGCCATCTCCAGCCGAGTTTGTGAACAAATTGTTCTCTCAGCCACGTTAGTGATATGGGTAAACAGCTACCTGTGGGTTTTATACAGAATATGCACATTCTGTACACCTCATAATTTTTATACATATTGCTTCAGATTTTCACATCATTTCAGGTATGTGAGGGTTTGAGGTTTCAAGGTGCTTAAAATCCAGAGATCCTGGTGTTAGTGACATTTTATCTAGTGCATTTTCATATAGTTGAACTTAATCTCCAAATACTGAGGGGATAAAAGTGCCACCCCATTTACCATTACAATACATGAAGGATGTTTATTTGAGAGTCATACGTGTTATAACTAAAGATATTCATATTTAGTATTATGAACTTAGTAATAATACAGATGTTTTTATTTATTATATCTTTTTAATATATGGTCTTCCTATATCATAATGATTTCCCAATTGATTTCAAACAAGAATGTAGAATTTGGATGTTTGGGAGCTAAATTGAGGGTTGAAGGTCTCTCTGTAAGCTCATATTCAGGGGTTTTCTCTTCTGAAGGAGGAGAGAATAATCAAGGAGCCCCTGCAGATGAGGAAGGCCTGTGAGATCCTTGTAGGGAGCGGGGGCAGGCCCTCAGTCCTGCTGTGAACAGAGCCAAAGAGAAGACCTCCTCACGAGCACCAGTGTTCTTAGGGGGGTGATGAAGTGGCTCCAACTTGAACATGTATTTTCACAGTAGGTAGAACCAGTAGGCAGACGAGGTTACCATGCATGACAGCATAGAACTTTTGGGAATTACTGTTGATGTGTTGAATGGAATCTGAGTTCTTAGAATTATATAGCTGGAATATAGGAACACTGGATGTTCACATCAATGAAATTTAATTTCACTTAAATGCAGCTGAACCCTCAACTGTTTAGTGTACAAAGTTTACATAAGGATGACATGGCCTAACTACAGAGGGTGCCAACAAAATGTATGCACATTTTAAGAAAGGAAAACTGCACTAAAATTGTAATACTAAATATATACTGATAACAAAAGATGAATACAAGTCATGTTTGACTTCTGCAATTACAATAAGTGCTCAAAGTGGTTACCATCAACGTCCAGACACTTCTGATTACAGCGAACTACTGCTTGAGCAACGTTGACCAAAGTGTCCCCTTGTATACACTTTTTGGTACCCCTGGTACATTTTGTTAATGTCTGACATCCTCCCTCGAAAACATAATGCATTTATATTTTAAGCGTTTTCAAGATAGATGTGAATTATTTGTGTAAACCCAAAACCCAAAAGTGGTATGAAACCAAATCCTTCTAAGACTGAATTATAAAAATAGTTACTATTAAATTATCATTATTATTATTTGTATCTATAAAATAGATTTCTGTAGTTCTGAATCCATAGACCATGGGAAGCTTCAAACATACCTAGCCACTAGTAAAAACTTGAGACTTGAATCCCCAAAGACCTGGCCTCCACATTTCAGATGGTGGTTATGAGCTGTGTTCTAAATTTTAAAGACAAAATTTGATGACAGCAGAGAGCATACAGTGTAACAATAATAATGAAAATGACATTGCTAGTGAAACTTTTATGATCTAACATCAGTTATCTCATTTGAAGTTAACAAATACCCTTAAGGGTAAGTCCACTTACTGCTTCCATATTATACACAGAAAGCAGGGCTTCGAGAAGGTAACATTTCACATTGACAGGTGTGAGATCTAAACCTACTTCTCTTTCGATATTCCAAGTTCTTCGCTAAACAGAACTCTGTCTACCTGAGGAAAGTACCTTAGCATCTTCCCATTTTCTGCTCTAACAACAATTATACTTCTCACAAAACCTATGATGTTTTTCCCTAACACTATGATGGCAAAGAATTTTCAGTAAATACCAATTCCTGTCTTGTCCCTTCTATCTTGAACCACATGGCTTCTTTCTTTTCTTTCATCTTCATTAGTTTTTGCTCACCTCTAAAGTAGACTTAATAAAGTTAAGCATATTCAGGATCTATTTATTTTGTAATGAAAAAAATATACAGTCTCAGAAGCGACAGGTATCAGAAGGTGAAAAGAGCTCATTGCACAATACACTATTCATCAAGCATAATCTTCCGAAATCTGAAAGAAGAAAGAGGCAAATAGACAAATTGTTATTATAACTTGTGACCAAGTCCTGTGTATCAATGAGGAGGAAGAATGCTCTGTATTTCTGTATTTGATAACTATGAGATCCAGAGTCCTCAATATTCAGACTTCATTTGGATTCTAACTCATAGAAACCAAATATTTACCCCAAAACACAGTTATTTTAGGCAATTAGAACATTGCACTTGAACAAGTTATTATGAGTTTAAGTATTTTTTAAATTCCATTAGATGTGACAATGATATAGTTGTTACACTAACTTGACATATATACATCTTCTTTTCAATTAGAAATGTAAAGAAAAGTATCTGTGGGTTCAATGACATGTTATTAAAATTTTGTTTTAAATACTCCAGCAATAGGAAAAAAAAGGACAGAGAGAAAGAAAGAAAGGGAGGAAAGGAGGGAGGGAGGAAGGAAAAGAGGGGAGAGAGGGAGAGGAAGAGGGAGGGGAAAGAGAGAGAGAGAGAGAGAGAGAGAGAGAGAGAGAGAGAGAGAGAGAG
>NW_017731976.1:132142-136287 GCF_001890085.2 Hipposideros armiger | reverse complement strand
TTTTTTTTTTTTGCTCTCCAAAAAAAGAAAGGAGTTTTCTCAAGTCTGACCATGGTCTGTCCAATGATGTGGACATCCTTATATGATGGAAGAGATGACTAAACATCTGTTGAGCTCATTAAAAAAAAGTGCTAAATTTTGCTCTCTAAGGTGAGTACACTCAATGCTAAATAATATTCAGGAGGTTCTGAGTTTTACACTTACATTGAAATGATCTAGATTTAAAGCAGAGTTGAATATTTTCTAATTTATTGATAAAATGTTCCAAGAACAAAACAATGATAGCCTGAATATAAAAACCTGTCTATATCAGGACTCTGAAGCTGCCTTACTTCCCAGTCTGCCTGGAAAAGAAGAGTCCAAAAAGAAGCTATAAATCAACAGAGCCAAAAGCGTTCTGATTAGGGAAGACATTTTGTTTCCAGTCTAGCTCAGCCCCGGCAGTATAGCCGACATGCTGCTTTAAGTCTCTGTCTGGTAAGAGGTGGGTCAGGAGAGACAAGTGGTGGTGAGCTGTCATGCTTCTGCAAGCCTGCAATGCACAGTTTGTCTCAGTGAGGTGTCCACCCTTGGGATTTCAAGTGACACAGTGATACTGCCCTAGAGTATGAAGCCATTCCTCTTGGAAGGTTCTGGGCTAGTGCAGTGAGCAGGCATGTCCATGATGCAAACAGATTTCTCGTTCTGTAGATTGCTCCACACCTCACCCATAATTAAAATATAAATATGGTCTTGTTTCATTTGCTGACCCAGATACTGTGCCACTATGGTCCTGCATTATCCCGATTTTCTCTCTTTGTTCTTTATCTGTTTTTTTAAATACTTTTAAAAACACTTTAAAGTATACTTTTTATTTCAGAATGGGTACAGATTTACAGAAAGGCTGAGATAATGTTAGAGACTTGCAATAATCCAGTTTCTCCTATTACTAACATCTTATATAAGTACAGTACACATGTCAAAATTAATGAACCTTTATTAATATATTATTTCTAACTAACACCCACATTTTATCAAATTTCCTTTCTATCACCCTAAAAATTTAACTGCATCACTTTGGCAACCTACTTGTACATTATTTTATGGTTTATACTGCTTTAAATGTATTGTCATATTCAATGCTAGCAAAAAGCAGGGTCCATATTATTAACCCCATATTTTTTGAATGAAGAAACAGATTCAGAATTGAAGTGACATACAGAGAACAATAGAATTAAATTTAATTAATTATTGGGTTGTCGGAAAAGTCATGGCATATTTTTTCTGGTTTTCATTGCAAAAATGCATCATGACTTTTCAGACAACCCAATAAATCAAAGTAAGAATTTTTAACTCTTCCTACTCTATCTTGATAAGATTCATTCCTCACTTACAAAGAAAATATAATTTAGTTGGAAGCATGGCATATTTATATAGTAAAGTCATTTTTGACATTAAAAATTCATCCATTTATAGCCACAAGTTATTTAAAAAAAACATTGTAAGGATTAAATAAATCTGAAGCTGAGAAACACTTCTGTGTTGTCAGAGGTCAGAGACATGGGAAATATATTAAAAACAAATTGCTTCCTTCTTCCCAGTTACCTGCTTATTTTTTCCTGAACTAAATATTGAGTTTTATATACATTGTGCTTATACTAAATTATGCCCATAATTGTGTACTTAGTACAAACAACAGAGAAATGTTCATTTCCCCAATTCAAGAATTCAGTGTAAGCCTTAAGAGAAGAAGATAATTTGAACAAGCTCATTATCATTTAATGGTTAGTGGATATCTGTTCTCTCTTACTGTCTTTCTGTTTCTCTTTCTCTCCATCTCCTCTTCTTTTCTGAATCCAGGTGCAGAAACATAGCAATTAATATTAACCTGAATGTGATTATTTGGCTCTTCAGCATTTCGCTGGATTATGTTGACTTGGTAATTTGATTGCTCTGCAGATGTGAGTTGTACTGATTGCATTAAAATATGTGAAGGATATGAGGAAATCTCACCAGATGACGTGGAAAAAGATACTTGGTTCCCCACTGCTCTGCACATCCTCCAGGAATGAAATGGAGTGGTGACATGACAGCCCTTCAAGAGTTCCTTTTTTCTCTGAAGAGTTTCCCCCCTGTTAAGCCAAGGTACCACAGTACCTTCCACCTATGTTTTTTACATAGGGTGAATTTTTACATAGGGTGAAATCGTCTAAAAATATCCTGTGGTCTGATTAAAAATTAGT
This sequence comes from Hipposideros armiger, assembly GCF_001890085.2. NCBI lineage: Eukaryota > Metazoa > Chordata > Mammalia > Chiroptera > Hipposideridae > Hipposideros > Hipposideros armiger. The sequence goes on along the minus strand of NW_017731976.1, from coordinate 134,065 downwards.
TCATATCTGTCCTGCTGGACAAAATGAGTTTCACTGGCATCTGGAGAGTTGGCAGATTAAGAATGAGACAATCATGTCGGTTCCAAATCACGGTGCAAGACCGAGGCCAAGAGGGAGGCCAAGGTAGAGGAGAGGAGCGATGCGGATGAGAGAGGACAGCAGACCCCGCCCGCGGGAGAAGGAGAGGCATGCTGTGGCCCCAGGCTGAGCCGGCTCAGCATAGAGAGCCCGCAGTCTGACTTGGTCTGCAACGGAACAAAGTGCCACTGACCCCCGGCAGGACTGAGGCAACACTTCACACTGCCCATAGCATGGATTCAGCCATGGGGAAGGACCTGGATTTGCACACATGGCCTGGCTTGAGGCTGCAAAAGTGGACGATGCCAGCCCAGCTGCAGTAGCATGAAACCTCACCATATACCCACCAGAAGAATTTCCTTAATATTGGGAAACTTATGGGGAAAACACTTTGCCAGATAAAATATAGGACATCTGGTTAAATGTGCATTTCAGATAATGATGACTAGTTTGTTGGTATGTTTTTCAGTTTAAGTGTATCCCACGTATGCTCTTTTATTTTTATTTCATAAATCTGACAATCCTAGATTGATATCAACTATAGTCTCCAAAGCTCATTACCAGGAACTCCAGAGAAAAATGTAGATGGGAGAATTTCCTGAGAATCCTGGCAAAGCCCCAGGCTGCGCAGACAGTACCCGTGCTGACACCCCAAACTGTCTCCTGTCTCTTCTGAGTCTCGGTGCCAGTAACAACCCAATTTTAGTTTTGTATCCACCCCATCTCATGTTTCTTACTTAGAACCCTTTATTTTTGATGCTTACAAAGAATTTTTTTTGGATTTGGGGGTAACACTAAAGCCACTGGCATTTAAATTTGCGGGTCATCAGTCCAAGTGATATCTGTCCATAGATTTGCTTTGGAAATTCTCGGGTACTTTTTAAAGCCATCTGTATGGGCTCTCAAAATTAGTTTGCAATATATCTTTGCAACGATTTAGATTACAAAAGTCCCCACAAGCCATTTAGTAAGTCAGAGTACAATGATTCGATGCTCATTTATTAAATATGGAAAACATGGCATTTATGCCCCTCCTTTAAAGCCTCAATGTATATAAATGACAGTTTTCTGTCTATCCTGAAGTAAAACGCACAACTGGCCATTGGTATTACATTCTCTTGGATGGTCCACTCATCATTCTTCCGGGGGTTGTAAGTCACAGCATCTCCTTCCTGAAATGTGACAGTCAATTAGCCATTATCTTACATCCAGTCAATTCACTCCTGAGTGGTTTTCTAGGTTAATCTGGTCATTCAGCCCATAAGCAAATCGATAAAAATCTTCTCCATTGTAATAGAATTTGGTAATAGTTTGACTTTTTCATTGAGAATACGTTTTTCAGTACCGGCATTGAGAATCCATGTATCTATACTTCCCATACATTATTCCCTAACCACATGTATGTATGAGCGCTTAAATATGGCTGAATTGAGATGTATGTAGGAGCACACATACCAGGATTAAGTGATGTATGATGGGAAAAAAACCTGTAATATTTTGTTGATTACCTGTTGGACTGATAATTTTTTAAAATTATTTTTTATTGTGAAATACATATTTTTTAGAATTAGTTTCAGCTGTACAACACAGTGCAATAGTGATACTTTTTACCCCTCGAAGTGACAACCCCCCTCCCCTAATCCACCACCCCATTTCCCCCCAATATCATACATATCTATTACAAATCACTTGACTCTACTCCCACACTATACTCCACGTCCCATAACTATATAGTTGTAGTTGACCTACAATATTATACAACATCAGCTTCAGGTGTACAGTGCAGTGATCAAGCCTCTTCCACATCCATGATGCAAGACATGTGACCACCTGACACCCTACAAA
>NW_017731976.1:101769-128134 GCF_001890085.2 Hipposideros armiger | reverse complement strand
TTCCTGAAACATTCTTATCATCAGTGTTCTAAACTCTGTCTCTGAAAGGTTGGATACCTCTGTTTCATTTAGTTGCATTTGTTGAGGTTTCTTCTGATCTTTTACTTGGGACATGTTTCTTTGTTTCTTCATTCTGGCTGTCGCTCTGATTGCTTCGATGTATTAGATCACCTAGAAATAAAAAAGGGAAAAGAAAAACAAAGAGAAAGAGGGGGAAAAAAAGGAAAAAGAGAAGGAAAAAAAAGGGGAGGGGCTCTCTGCCCGCTGTAATCTACACTGTAGACCACTTCCTCAGCAATAGACAGATTCTGGGCGACTCAGCACCAGCTGCTGGGGGTAAGGGCTCAGTGGGTCATCCGCCGACCTCCCTCTAGACTTGAAGTAAGCTTCCCACAATTAGTTGCTGTGTGCTTTGGAATTGTGCTCACCACCAAAATTCCTCACAGGTTGTTGCGGGCTGTCTGCTGCTGCAAAAAACCCTCTGTGGCCTGCAGAGGGAGGTGTTAGGGACCAGGGGCTCAGGGTGCCCCTGGCAACACAGTGCTAGGTGGGCAGGGCAGGCCCCCAAGGCATCACAGGGTGTGGTCAGTGGCCCCCACCAAGTCAGAGCAGCATGCACTCCTGCATCAGCAGCCAACCCACACAAACTCGCCCGGAAAGCCCCGGGTGAATCATATAGGTGCACAGCTCATGGCCCTACACTCCCAGGAAAACTCCTTGTCCCAGCCTGCCCCAATCAGCCGCTCAAAGATCAGGCCAAACAGCCCAACAGCCAATTGCCACCAAGACAACTCTGCATGCGCAGTGCAGAAATCAGGGACCTAAATCTAGTCGTGCACTTCCGGGTCTGTTGTAGTTGAAGCGCGCTTTCCTGTCATTTCCCTGGCTATGCAGCACAAACAATATGGAGGGTGGGATCCAAGGCCGTATGCGCATGCGTGCATGCACGCACACATACACGCACTCCTGAGCCAATTCCAGCAGACCAATGCAGTCCCAGACCCGACCCTCTGTGGGAGGGCCCAGCCCTGAAAAAATGGCGCCCCCCTTTGCACCACCCATGCGCAAGCTCCACACCAGGGGAACAACTGGAACATAAACCTCCAGCTCCCGGGCCAAAGTCACTCAGTTCAGTCCTTCCCGGAGGCTCCTGGGCTCCGCTCACAAAGCCACTCCCTCCAACTGGAACCGGGTGAGTGCTCACCAGTGAGCAATTTGGTTTGCTGGCTCCACTGTTTCTCCAGACGCCCCCAGCCTCACCAAGCCGAGCAAAGAGAGTCCTCACTATTTTCTCCTTCCAGTTATCATAGAACTCCTCTTCCCGGCAACGTAACTCTGGGCTGGTGAGCACGGTGTGGGGCCGGAGGGTCTTGCCCCCAATCGGAGATGCCTCCCCACCACTGAGGTGACCCTCATGGGGTTTGCTCTCTCTCATCTCCGCCCCTCCTACCGGACTCGATGTGGCCTCCTCTTTAAGTCCTTTGTTTAGAGGCTCTGTTCATCTAGGGTCCAGGGAACTTCCGAGGTTGAATATCTTATAAATTATTTGTAATTTTGTTGTGATCCTGGGAGGTAGTCGGCACAGCGTCTGTCTATTCCGCCATCTTACCGGAAGTCCTGATAATTTTTTTAATAGCTGGCTAAATAAAGTGTATTATTAAAATTTCACCTGTTTCTTTTTACTTTTGGATGTGGCCACTAGAAAATTTTATGTTGATAAACTCAGTTCACATACAATTTCTGTTGAATAGTGTTGCATTAGACAATAAGCTTCCTGGAGTTGGGAACTGAGCTGTGTTTAATATGGTTTATATTCTTAGAGACAGTTCTTTGCAAAGTTATGGCATTCCCACCGTCTACTACTTTCCTTTGCATTTGCTGTAAAACTTACTGAAATCAGGCTTCTGTTTTGACTTACTGTGGTGTATCTTCTTTAAAAATATTTGTAATTACTATTGATATTGGTTTTACAATCTACAACCTTCAGCCCTCCCGTAACAGCCCGTTACACCTGACTGAGCTTTGCCATCAACACTCCTTGAAAAGCTCTGTCTCGCAGGGATCTGTGCCATGACTCTTACCGATTGTCTATCTATTCTTCTAATGTCTCCTACTCAGTGCTCTTTGTGGACTCGTCGTCATCATCCCTACCATAAGGGACTGTTATTTCTCTAAATGATCATCTCCTATTGCGATCGTTTTCAATCTGATGGTACTAACAACCACCTATGGACTGAACATACAGGTATATATAAATGACACAAAAATCCATCCTTTTTGGATGCCCCCAGGGAGAGTTAATGCAACCAGGTGTGTGTAGGCACACAAGCCATACTAAGCCTGGGACAAGTTTCTAGGTGAACTGATGCAGACACTAGCAGTGGGAATTTAGCTAGAGTTGCCTGCAGAGACACAGCCTGAGGGAAGTGAGCAAGGAGCCAGCAGCCTCTGGTGCTTCTCACAACCACAAGAGTCTTTTTTTGTGTGTTTACAGATCTGTGAGTCAACTGACGTTGGCTGATGGAGGCTGGGCCCCGCTGGAAGTCTCATGCTGCATGTCTGCTGGGCATGGCTCCAAGTGGTGGGTTAGATTCCAGTCTCTTATCCTCTGGGAGTGTCCCAGGCTGATAGTACTGGGTCTCCAAGGAAATGTTTTTGTCACAGCAGGTAACCTGGGAGCAAGTGCTAAACCGGACAAGTCACTGAAAGATACTGTCCCGACATAACAACCAATCTCATCATCCATGAGGTGGTGGCAAGGTACACTTTGCCTTCAATGGCCTTCCCTGATTTTTAAATATGTCCCGAAGTGTTTCCTTATTTCTAATTACTACTGCCATTATTAATTACTCAGACTAGGCTACAGTATATGAAGTAACCCCCAAATCTCAGTACCCCCAAAATCACAAACACTGGTATTTTATTCCTCACACTAATGTTCACATAAGTCAGTTATGACACTGCTCCTCACATCCTCATTTGGTAACCGTCTCTGAGTGAGCAGTCCCAGTAACACGATCAAGCTTCTGGCAAAGAGAAAAGACAGATGTGACGAATTCCAAATTGGCTCATAAAGCTTTTCCTTGAAAATGACACACATTACTTCTATCAACATTTTATTATCCAGAGCACAAGCCATGCCACTTCTAAACTTAACAGGGCAGGGGTGTAGACTTGCCCCACGAGGAAATGAAGTACATAATTGTGAACAATGCGAACTACACACTTACTTCAATTCACACATGGATCATGTGTGCAAACTTTATGATTCTTTTTTGTTGTGATATCATTGGAATGCATTGAACATTATCCCTGAATTTGAGAATGTGAAAAATAATAATAATCTGTGGATTTATGGAGTGAAATTTCCAGAAAAGACAGACAAATTTGCTTTGTCTTGCTAAGTACAGCTCTATAACCTGGATTTTGTTTTTTAATGAACAATTTCTGAACAAACTAAATAAATGGCCACAGGGATTTGTAGAGTCAAAATCCAGAAGGGGCAAAGAAGTTGAGGCGATGAATAAGCAGTAGGTTTGTTTTTCTCATTGAGAAATTGGCCAATTATAAAAGTGTAGACTGAAAGATGGAAAGGATATTGGGACAATTGTGCAGGTGCAGAATGGACTTTCTACCCAAATTTGGGTGGGTGTTGAGACTCATGAGCCACACACATTAAGGTTTATTGTTCATGTGAGGTTTTCTGGAAGACTTCCAAGCAGGAGAGAACACGGCTTCCAGGAGAATGGGACGGGCTGATGGGTTATGTTGTGGTTCGGAGTGGGGGTGGATGGAGACCCTCATGTTGCAGGCTGTGTCTTGTGTCATTTGAGCTTCCTGCAAATGACAAAGGAAGGAGAATGTGGGCACTGGCTGAAATAAATATGGAGCAAAAGGGACAGGCAAGTAGACAGGCTTGAAGCCGTCAACAGTCAAGTCTCAAAAATGAAGTCAGACTTGTTAATAACGACAAGCACAGCTTTCAGTTGGGAGACCAACTGTTAGGGTTCAGAATTTTCAAGAGCAGGGGCACTGGTAAATATTCTAATAGGAACCTGTTGGATTTCCAACAGGGTACACTGTGTGAGTAGAGTGAAGCAGAGAGGCTAGTCCCAAGGACACTGAAATATAGCACTGAGACACACATCTATGTGGAACAGGTGACATGGCATATGTGGAGCCCGTAGCATAATTGCCTTTGGGAAAGAAAAGTAAATACATCCTCTCTGAAGGAAGGGGATCTCATCCATCGTCTCAAATCATCTCTCTGTGTATTCATAAACAATATCTGATACGCAACCACAAAAAAGCAGATATGCAGCCATGCACTATACAAAACTAGGGAGAAAGAGACAAACCATTAACAATTGTCTCGGTCAACTCAGGCAGCCAAAACAAAGTACCACAGATGGTGTGGCTTAAATAACAGACATTTATTCCTCACAGTACTGAAGGCTGGAAGTCCAAGATCAAGGTTCTAGTTGATTCTGCTCCTGGTGAGTGCTCTCTTCCTGGCTTGTACATGGCCACCTTCTCACTGTGTTCTCACATGGTTGACAGAGAGTAAGAGAGGGCTATCTGTTGTCTCTGGTGTGATGTAAGGGCACTAATCCTACTGGATCAGGGCCCTGCTCTTTTGACCTCATCTAACTTAGATTGATAAAGGCCCTGTCTCCAAATACAGTCACATTAGGGACTGGGTCCTCACAACATATGATTTTGGGGGACCACAAACATCTAGAGTAAGACCAATAGGAGAGCAACATAAGGAAATTATCAGACATAAATTTTAAACTAACTGTGAATAGTATGTTCAAAAATGAAATTCAAGAACAGAAAACCAAACCACCTAATTACAAATGGGCAGAGGACTTCCACAGACATTTCTACAAAGAAGATAATAGAAATGATTAGTAAGCACATGAAAAGATGCTCACCATCACTAATCATGAGGAGAATGGAATGAAAACCACAATGAGATACCACCATATACCTGTTAGCATGGCTACTAACAGACAAACAAGCAAACAAACAAAAAAACAAGTGTTGGCGAGGATGTAGTGAAACAGCAACCCTGTGCACTGCCAGTCAGAATGTAAATTGGTGCAATCCCTATGATAATCAGTATGCAGTTCTGCACATATTAAAAACAGAAATACTATATGATCCAGTAATTTCACTTCTAGTTGTATAGCCAAAGGGATGGAAAGCAAGGTCTCGAGAAAATATGTGCACACCCACTTTCACAGAGGCATTATTCACAACAGCCAACAGATGGAAGCAACCCAGTGTCCATCAGGACCACTGCTTAAGCAAAATGTGAGCTGTACACACAATGAAATATTATTTATTCTTAAATATGAAGGAAATTCTGATATAAGCTACACCATAGATGAACCTTTAAGATATTTTGCTAAGTGAAATAAACCACTCACAAGAAGACAAATAATGTATGGCTGCACTTATATGAAGTACTTAAGAGTTGTCAAATTCATAGAGACAGAAAGTAGGATGTGGATGCCAGGGGTCAGAGTGGGGGAGGGGTAGGGGAGAGGTGGAAAATGGGTATTTGCTGTTTAATGGGGATGGAGTTTCTTTGGAATGATGGAAAATTTTGGTGGTGGATGGTGGTTACAGCTGGAAAACATTGTGAATGTACTTAATGCCACTTAATGTATTTAATACAATTAAAAGTTGTTGAAATTGTAACTTTTATAGTACATATGTAATGCCATAATTAAAAATAAATTAAGATAAAAAATAAAAATAATAAAATTTATTATGGATAATTTCTGCACAGGCTGAAAGTAACATAAAAGAATCACACTTTTAAAAACCCCAGAGCTTAAAAACACAGTAACAGCAATTAAAATAATTGGTGGATTTAACAGCAACTTAAAGACAGCTGGAGGTACCTCTGAAGAACATTTAAGTCTGAAGCACAGAGAGAGGAGTCAGAGAATAACAAAACAAAATGGGGTATATTATCTACCTTATTTGTAAAAGCCTTATTCTCTATAAAACTCAATAAAGACTTCAAGCCTCAGATTTAAAAACCTCTACAAACTCCAAACAGGTGAGTAAAAAGGAAACCACCTAGTTTACCCTTATAAAACTACTATAAACCAAATACAGAAAAACTTACAAATATCCAGATAAAAAGTTATTAACTTCAAAGGAACAATATTATAATGGAATCTGATATCTCAACAGATGCAATAGCAGTCAGAAAATAATGGAATGCCATTTGCAACATTTTGATAAAAAAAATTTGCCAACATAAAATTCTATGATAAGGAAATATATTCTTTACAAATGAAGGCAAAATAAAGACATTTTTGGACAAGCAAAAATTAAGACAATGTTTATGAGCAGACATTCATTAAAAGGACTTTAGAGGATATTCTTCAAGCAGGAAGAAAATGATCCAGGATGGAAAGAAGGTGATAATTGTCAATAGAAAGAGTAAATCATGTAAATAAATATTTATTGTACATAATAGTAAAATAATGTCCTGTGGAATTAAAACTATATATAGAATTTATAAACTTTTCACAAAATATTACAGAAGTTGGAAGCAGTTGACAGTGTTCAATGTTTCATGACTTTGAATTATCTGGGAAGTGGGAAAAATTATTTTTACTAACCTTTGCACTAGTCATTAGTTAGTCAGTGTCTTAAAAGAACAGAAAACTAACAAGTTAAAAGAGTAGAAAATAAATTTACAAAAAGTTAGCAATTCAAAAGAAGGACCATTCAAATAAAACAGACAAAGTGAAATCAAATAGACAAACAGGAAAGTTAACCAGAGTAACTATTACAATTAGACAAAGACTGGAAGGTTGGATATAAAACAAAACCCAACTGCTTAAAACAGACACAACATTATATACAAAAACCTAAAGTAGAAAACAATTGGATCAAAAAAGTTACACCATGCAATCTCTATCCAACAACAACAAAAAGATGTATAACTACACAAATATCAAAGTAGACTGCTTCAAGGAAAGATGCAATATGAGAGATAAAGAGGAAAAAAAATTCTAAGTAAAAGTTTAAACTTTTAACAGGTAAAAGTTTTGCCCTTGAAAAACAGTTTTAATATAACAATGAAAATCTGTATGAAATAGACTAGTCTATTATCCCTGTGGCAGGTTGGTGACTAAATAGAACAAAAAGACAAAATTCAGTTTGGATGTAAAATATTCAAACAACATGAGGAAGTAACATTATCTCATTGGACATAAAGAACACTGCACCTACAAACTCCACAGTTCACATTTTTCTTAAGTACACAAAGGGTATTTGCCAAAAGTGACCAAAGGCTGGGCACATATTAAGTCTCCACAAATATTGAATGATTCAGTTCACACAGAGAATAGTTTCTATACAAGGTGAAATGAAAACTGTATAATGATAATAAAAACACTTTCAATTCCACATGCTTTTGAAGATTAAGCAGTATTTTTTTTGGACAATGTAGGGGTCAAAGAATAAGTCACTGTATATCAGAGTGTGTATAAATCACAATATCAGTATATTTTGAGCTTAATTAAAGTGAAAAATACGGCATTGATGCAGCTAAAACTGAGATTTAGGGAAAATTAAATCTTTAAACACATATATTAGAAAAGAAGAATAGCTTATAAATAGGTAAGTCAACATTGACCTCAAGGAGCTACAGAATACAGAAAAATTAAACCTAATGTAATTACTAAATTTATAGAAGAGAGAAACAAACATATATTTTCATCCAAATAAGGCAGAAAAGATTGAGAAAATGAAATGTTAATTTGTGATAAAACTTTATCAGCAAATCAGGTAATGAAAGGAAAGCTTTTTACTATGAAAGATTATCTAAAAAAATTATAGCAACTGTACTACTTAACAGTGAAAAGCTGAATGAATTTCCTGTAAGATGAAAAAGAAGACAAAGATGAATTGAATTGATTCACCAATTCAGAAAAGCATTACTCCAGAGGTCCTAGACTGTGTAGCAAAGCAAGGAAAAACAGCAAACGAATGTAGATTATAAAGGATTAAAGAAAACCAACATTATTCATAGATGTCATGTTTGTATTTGGAGAAAATCCAAATGTGTTTCAAGATAAGCAATTAGAATTTATCAGATTTAGCAATGATAATGGATGTAAGTTGAATGTAAAAAAAATAAATTTGATTTTATAAGTGTCAACATGAAACAAAAAAGTTTTTGGAAAATAAAAATTGTAAACACTACCATTTATAATGACACCCAAAGCTCCAAGTGCTTATGAATAAATTTAATGAAAGTTGTACAAGAACCCACAGAAACTAATATCATTAAGACAAACAAAGACAGTCGTTTAAAAAAAACAATTGACTAATTGACCATGAGCATGTTTTAAAAGAGTTTGTATTGTAAAAATGGCATCTCACAAAATTATGTATAGAGTTAATAAGTATCCGTCAATATCCAAGACAGTTTTTTAGTGTGTAGTTAATTGATAAGTTGCTTAACACAGATATGGAAATGCATAAGACCAATATATCAAAAAAAGAAAATTTAAGAAAAATATGGTGGGGGAACTTAACCTACCAAGTGTCAAGGCTTTTTAAAGCCACATTTGTTAAGACAGTGTGAAGTTAGAATGAAGATAACCAGCTAGACCAGGGGTCGGCAAGCTGCGTCTCACGAGCCACATGTGGCTCTTTGGGAACGTTCTGCCTCAAAAGTTTGCCGACCCCTGGAAGAGCCAATCCTGTCCCTCACAACAATTTAAAAATTATATGAAAGCCATAAATATATTTTTACATAATCACCATTATGTGAATAATATCCTGTAAGAATTTTATAAATGAAACTATGATAGTTTTATTTTCATTTTCAATTTTACTTCAGAGCCTGTGGCTCGCGAGCCGCAGTTTGCTGACCTCTGGAGGCTCTTCCATCTCAATAATTTGCTGACCCTTAAGCTAGGCCAATGGAATAGAACCTGTAATACCAAAGAAATAACTAACTACATAGCTAACTAAACAAAGAGAAAACACTAACATTGGATTTAAGACAAATCTAGAACCAACAGAAAGTGAAAAAGTTTTGTTTCTGTTTTTGTCTTTTGTTGTTGTTTGGTTTTGTTTGTTTGTTTGTTTGTTTTCTTTTGTTTTAATTAGAGCCTTGGTTCATTAGAAAAAGAAGGAGAAAAAAAGAAATACTCTTGACCACCACTTTACAACATACTCCCAAAATAATTCCAATGGTTTGTTGACAAATATGTGAAGGATAAATGTTAAACTTTTTCTGTGAATGTCCAGATAGGAAATAAATATGGCTCTTCCAGCCAATAAGACCTCTGTTGCAATTGCTTACCTATATCTTTGTAGAGATAAAGCAGTAGACAGTATTTATGGATGAACATGGCTGGATTTGGCCTGCGGACTGCAGCAAAAGAGGATGTATTCAAGGCCTAGTTGTAAAGACTCACTGAATACAATACAAAAAAAAAAAATTAACCTTAAGGAGAAAGATGAAAAATATTAACTACATTTAAATTAAGAACTCCTCTGCATCAAATGTCATCATCTGTCACATATACATGTATGTATACAGTATATATTTATATATGTACTATCTATATATACTAACATGCACATATAAGAAAGTTTATAGTAACATCTTTATTAGTGACGTCTCTGAAGCAGCCTCAAATCCTCCTCACAAAGCATGGATATAGAAAAACATATGGAATGTTATATAAAACTGAAAAGGAACACATAACAAACACTATATCAACATGAAAAAATTAAATATGAACATTTTTAATGTTGAATGAAAGAAACAACAAACAAAAATATGCATGGTATGATTTTAAAACAAGCCAATGTGATCACTAACTAATTCTGGAAATAGGTTGTGGTGATGATCGGAGGAGAAAACTGGGGTGTTTGATGCACTATTTATTGACCTGTATGGTGTCTTCACTCTATAATAATTAATCTAGCAGCATATCTTGATTTGTGCATTTTTCTGTATTTATGTTAAATGACATTTTATTCTTTAAGAAGAATGACTATGTATTATTTTTCCAATATGCCTTAGGGTTAAAATATCCAACTCTTTTAGCTCTGAGTCTGGATTTTGCAGTGTTTCAAAGCTCAGTCTGTAAAGGCAGAATTCCCAGGTTCAAATCCTGGCTCTGTTTTGCACTAACAACGTGACCTTGGGCAAGTTAATTGAATTTTTGTGCTTTAGTTTCCTTAGCTGAAATAAAAAACTAAAGCTATGATTTTTGTTGAGAATTGCATGCAGTAAGACATGGACATCACATATAACAGGGCACACGGAAAGCGTTACATTTGGTGGAGTTTTCTGCGTTTCAATTCTTAAACAAATTTTATTCTCCTCAAATTTTAATTTTGAACATATTTCAGTGTTGTCAGTTCTGGTGACCTTGTCATTATAGGAATTTCATCCAGTCGTCATGCTCTAAATGTGGTAATCATTGAAACATTGAAAAATTTTGAAAATTTGGTGCAGCTTGCTATTTTAGAATTTGCAATATTATCAAAGTGTGTTTGCACAAAGGTTCCATTTTTGGTCTATGAATCCCTGACATAACTGAGATTCAAAAATAAGAGCTGTTCATTTCCTTCCTTTTTTTGTCCTTATTTTGTGTGGGGGTGGTAACGGATTCTGTCTGTGAGCAGCGCCTGGGAAGACAAGGGTGAGTGTCCTCAGAAGTTCTGAGTCTACAAATGAGCCACCCAGCTGCAGGGAGCAGAAGGCGTGGCCTGGCAAAGTGCAGACTTCCTCCCTTGGGTCACTCTGACTCCACTGGAGGAACCTTGGAGGACATTCTCTCTCTTTTATTTAACATGAGAAAGTAGCCTCACTTTTTTTGCTGCTGGTGAGCATGCAATGAAGAATCGACTCTGTTAGCGAACTAACGACATTAGTAGTCAAATTATAAGGATAATGGGGCAGTTAACCAAGCAATTTAGACCTGGGAACCCATATTGATTCATTGTGACATGCCAGCTGATCATTCAACCTAGTTTATGTTGAGTGTGCCCTACATTCTCTTAAAAGTATTTTGTCAACCTACACTAGAGTGTTCTGATAGAAAAGGAGGTGGCAAGGGTGGTATGAAGAAGGACATGTCTCTACAAGGCTGACTTAATTCAGCATACCCCGACCCAGACTTGAGAAATACGTAAGAAGCAGAGATGAAAGGATAAGAAATGTGAATGGCAAATGTAGTCAACTTCACCATTTCACCTAGGATCAGCCCTGGCTTTGTGCCTACGGCTTTTTAGAAAGATATGAAGCACTAAAATTACTAATTATAAGCACACTTTAAACCATTCCACAAGGCCTTTTTGATTACACAAATGCAGACAAACTTTCTAATTGCTGCCATGGGATCCTGTGGCGTCTAATATTGTATTAAACCACGGTACTAGCATTTTAGTTACTTATGCAAAAACCACATCTGCAATTGATAGAAATATTTATCAGCATGTTCACTAAAATGAAAAAGCACTGAAGCAAGTAATAACATTTAAAACAAATAGGAAAGCCCAAATGAAAATGAAGCATTTGAATAATTACACAGTGTGTAGCCCAGAATAAATGATATCAAAATCCACTTGTGTTTCAAATCAATAACATTGAAATGTGACAGAATCTTGATGATACTGGGTGACAAAAATTTAATCCATAAAAATATACTTGTAAAACATTTCCAGACAATGGGGTATTTACAATTTTTCTTTAGTATAAAACAGTTGGCTTCTGGAAATGATTATTTTTTTCATAGTTCATTCCACTGTTTCATGATTGTTTTTTAAAGACTGGAGGGAGTTATTATAAGTTCACATTGATTTTGGGAGGCTGCTAAAAATATTTCAGGGCACCATGAAGTCAGATGCACGATCAGATGTTCTTTCAATTTTGTTTTGTTCAATTTATAAGGTTCACAGCCGTATATGGGTTTTCTTCTTGGCTGTGCCTCCTTAAGTGGTTCCAGCAATTTCAGGTTAATGATTCTTGCATCCTGATTGTCCTCATTCATTCATCCATCCATTCCTCTGTGAATTCATCATCACACATCCAAGAAGTTGTGGGTAGCCTCCCACTTCATCCAGCCATTGTGTTAGAATTCACAGGAAAGGGTAACAGGAAAAGACCAGGCCCTACTGGTATTGTCTAGTGGGGAAAACAAGCTTGCAAGTTTGTCTACATACTTCCAGTGGTTAAACACCATTCAAGCACTCATTTATGTCATCAAAGAGAGCTTTCTGGTTTTGGAACTTCACGACTAATCCTCATGTTATCTGTCATGGAAAGCAGCTGCGTCAGAATGAGGTGCGCATGGCAGATGGACCAGGTCAGTCTACAGAGGCTGAGCCTGCAAGGACATGGCATGCTGTCAGGAGCATCATGCAGGAGTAAAGAGAGCAGGTAAGCACTCGTAAACTGGCAGTAGGCCACATGCCAAGAATGGACACACCCATGACATGTGTCAGCCAGCCCTTAATGTGGCATGGCCATGAAGAAGTTGACTTTTTCCAACTTAACTGAAACACATTTGACAAACAGAAATTGTATATACGTAAAGTGTACAACGTGGTGTTTGATATACCTTGTGAAATGGTCACCACAATCAAGCAAATTAACATATCCATCACTCACATAGTTACTACCTTTTTGGTGTGTCCGTGGTGCGAACACGTAAGCTCTATTCTCTTAGAAAATTTCACGTGCACAATACAGTTTGTTAACTATAGTCACCATGCTATACTTTAGATCCCCAGAGCTTAACTCATCTGATTACTAAAAGTGTATCCTCTTTAACAAGCATCTATCTCCCTATTTCTCATGCTAGCCCCTGGTAAACACCATTCTACACTGTTTCTATGAGTTCAATGAGTTCAGCTTTTTTTAGATTCCACATATAAATGAGCTCATGCAGCATTTGTTTTCCTCTGACTTATTTCACTTGATGTATTGGTCACAAAGTCATGCATGTTGTCCCATATTGCAGGATTTTCTTCTTTTTAATAGCTGAATAATATTCCATGGTATATCCCTATCTTTGTCTCTCTGTATCTATATCACATTGCACTTTCTTTATCCATTCATTCATTGATGGACACTTAGGCAGTTTCCATATCTTGACTATTGTGAATAATGCTGCAATGAGCATGGGAGTGCAGATATCTCTTTGAGATACTGATTTCAATTCTTTTAGATAAATACCCAGAAGTGGAATCACTGGGACATAAGGTAGTTCTGTTTACATTTTTTTGAGGAAATTCCATACTGTTTTCCATAGTGGCTGCACCAATCTCCAATTCCACCAACAGTGCATGAGGGTTTCCATTTCTCCACATCCTCGCCAACACTTGTTTGTTGACTGTGGTTTTGGTTTTAATTTTCCCCATGATTAGTGACATTGAGCAAGCACCTTTTCATGTACCTGCGGGATAGAGCTCTAAATCTTATGATGGACACTCCGTTGGTAATTTCCCAATCACACTGAACTTCTCTTCACACCATTATTTCTCATTACATCAATGACTCTTAGAACTGTAAGACCCCACCATAAGTCAATAGGTCCATCATTTTGTATTTGTGCATGTAGGTTATCTCATTTATCAGCTGAAGCTTTTGAGACCCATGGAAGTTGCTGGAACCGCATGGTCACACAGCCAGGTTGTGATGGTGAGGTTTCCAGACTTTTGGCCTTCAGGATATCAGGCCACTGCCCTTTGGCTTGTGAAGCACTGAGTGGGCAGGATAAAAGGCATGCCTGTGGAGAACTTAGTCTGGTAATCATAAGTCAGGAATACATGTGCATATGTCTGCTAGTGCTGCCATTACAAAGTAGCACAAAGTATGCGAATTAAAACCCAGAAATTTCTTTCTCAGTTCTGGAGGTTAGAAACTCAAGCCCAAGGACTCAGCGTGGTTGGAATCTCTGCCAGCCTCTCTTCCTAGTGTCTGGTAGTGGCTGCAAACTTCAGCTTCTTGGCTTGTAGACACTTGCCGCTGATAACCCACCTTCACACGTTTTCGCCTTGTCTCTGGTTCCAAATCTCCTTTTTATTAGGACAGTAGTCCTACTGGATTAGGGACCACCCTAATGACCTCATCTTAATTTGATGTCTCTGTAAAGACCTTATTTTCATATAAGGTCACATTCTGAGGTTCTGAGGTGGAGGACACCAACATATTTTTATTAAGGGACACAATGCCATCCAACAGAGTATCTCTTCCCACTGGATCTCCTAAAACTGGAGTTCAAAGTGTAATTTCAAGAGGCCTTTACCACAGCGAAGAGGGCCTGCAGCTCTGGCATTCACTAGGCAGAAAAAGCTGGGGGTGTGAACACACACCGTAAACACCCAAAAGCCTCAGGAGACACTCACCTGTAATTCAGTTGTCAGTTCTCAGCTTTCTTGCCAATCTCAGCTCCTGGCGCGTGGCGGCTGTGCCCCGCCCCTTCCTGTCTCGGATTACTCAGCACCTTTGTTCAGCCCAGCGAAACCTCCACTCTGGGCTGTGCCCAGCCAGCCGCTCATCGGCTTTGGCGCCTTTTACTGTCTTCTCAGGACAGAAAAGCAGCAGTAGTGGAAATAAAAAATAATGTCTTAGGGGCCAGAGGGCTTTATATCTGAGCAAGAAGTAACTACTGAAGACAAGGGTGGGAGGACTAAAAGGTCCAGATTTTGGAATTATTTAAAATAAGAGGAAACTGCATGCATTCTGGGGGTACTCTAAACGCAGGAGTGATTTTTCTCTAACTCCCAAAGATGATCATTCAGTCACCAGAATCTTGTGGCATCCAGTGTCAAACCTATGCAGAAATATTTTATTTTTTACACAACTGCTGGACGGTCTTGGGGTTGAAGTAAAACTATGTAAAGCACCTGTGTGCCTGCGTGGAGCTTTGGTTCTGGTTGGCAGTTGCACGTGACACAAATCTAAATGCTGTTTGGTAGTCCACAACCTCAAAATTCTGAAGTATTTTGAGGAGGGGGCCGGCCGAGTGGCTCAGTTGGTTAAGAGCTCGCTCAAGAGTTTGAGCTCTGAGCAACAGCGGTTCGAGTCCAGCCCGAGCTGAGCAGCTGCTGAGCTGCCAACAGGTAGCAGGATGGCTCAGCTAAAAAAAAACAAAAAAACAAAACAAAAGCTGAAGTATTTTGAGGAGGGGCAGGTTGGTGATGGCAAAAATGGGCCTCACCTGTGCTTTGAGAATGGGTAGGTTTTAGTGACAAGGGAGAAGGTTCTAGGTAGGAGAATATGCTGAGTGAAAAGAGGAGGGACCCATCTTTCTTCTGAGCCCTTAACTGTTTGCAGCTGGAATCAGCACAAGAATGCATTCTCTATTTCATGGGCATCTTGGGTTTATTTTTCATTAAGATGCCAACTGGGATTGTGCCCTGGTTTCAGTTGGTCTCCTCACATTGTCCATGTGTTGCAGCCTGTAGTGATAACCGTTCTCAGTTCTGAGAAACAGGTAGGTTTTCCAGCATGGAAGAGAATGGGTAGAGTATACCTCTGCCATTCACTGGGCTGCGTGAGCTTGCACAATTAGCTTTGCACACTGGATCTTCAATGCAATGAATGCTGCATTCACTCTCACTAAGGTAAGAGGTATGGACTTCTCAGATTCCAATGTACCACGTCCAGCCTGTGTTACTGATGCCACGTCTTAGATTTGCTTCTTTGCCTTAAGTAATTTGCTGAGATAATGGATAGACACACAAGTTGGTATTTTGCACTGAAAAACTTTTAGTTGGGATTTAAATGATAAAATAGACCTTTCTGAAGCATTTACCTTCTGGTCTATTATTTTTAAATTTCAGTAACGTTAATAATAACTTATCTGCAATTCCAAAGTTTAAATATTTCCAAAAACCAAAAGCTTTTATTTTTCATAGGTTGGAGTTCAAACATTTTCAGAGACAAACTAAACCTGACCTGACATGAGATTATTGATACTTTTTTTTCCCTTTAATTGTATTTTCTGCAATTATTCATAAATTCCATTGTTGGTATAATAGGTGTTTGATCACGTGATGTGACAATACTGGGAATATTGCCTTATACATGGTCTCTGCACATCATTATCCTTCTAAAATTCTGGCAATTCTAAAGACCTTTAGATACTGAATTATAAAATGCTCACACTCCCTTGTATTACATTTCTTGAAACAATACATTTTAGCAGAGATGATACTGGAAAATTATACAAACAAACAAAGGAACCTGAGAAAGGTCAGATTCTGACCCAGCAAGGTTTAAGCACCTGGAAAATTTTGGGGGAAATATTTGCAATGTTTCTGCTTATCTTCCTTAAGCCCCCACCCATCCTTGAAACTCTACTGTTTTGTGAAAATAAGCTGTCATTCTCACTGCATGTAAATGTTCCTTATAGGTAACAAGATGGATGCTGACATGACGTGATAACAGAACCTTGCTTGGATGCACATTACATATGGCCACACCCAAGAGGACTTATGGGAATTTGTCATTCTTACACTTGGTATCAAAATGCTGTCCATGAAGTTTCATCAAGTCGGTGACAAAAGAATGGAACTCTCTTGCAGAATTAGCAATCAGTTGAAGTTTGGTCCCACTTCTTGGAGTATATCACAGTTACCTGTGTGGCAGACTTCATGGATGTAATAAGAGGGCTTACTATCAACCAATTTATTCACCATTTATTAAAAGTTTAGATTATTCAGTTAAATTGAAAAATTTTAAAAATACACAAAGATTGGAAAAGGAAGACATGATTTTATTGACCAAAAAAATCCAATGATTTTATACATACATTACCAGAATCAATGAGATTTTAGTATCATTCTTGTATAGAAGTTCAATATTCAAAATTAATAGCATTTCTATATCACATCAACATAAATTAAAATACTTTAAAATTTACCGTTTATGGGCTGGCTGAGTGGCGCGTTGGTTAGGAATTGGCTTGGGACACCAGCTCTGAGCAGCAGGGCTCCAGTATGGATCCCACATGAGGGCCAGTGATGCTGCGCCCTCTACAGCTAAGATGGTGAACAACAGCTCAACCTGGAGCTGGGCTGCCGTGAGTCGCCGGCGACAGCCTAGGCTGTAGTGGAGCTGGCCGGCAGTGGATGTGAGCTTTTGTGAGCTGCTGTGAGCAGCCGTCAAATGGCCGGCGAGCGACTGCCTCATCTGGGAAGAGCACAATAATAATACCAAATGGGCCAGTGAGGCGATGTCCTCCACAACTAGACTGAAGAACAAAAGGACAGCAACTTGTCTGTTCCCCTTCCCTGATTCCCCAGTGCTGTTCCCATCCCCCAATTCCCCAATAAATTCTTTTAAAAATTTTCCCATTTACAGTAGCAACAAAAATATAAGGAACTTGAAAATAAATATGCACAAGATATTGATAAATATATTCACCTTTAAAACTACTCATTGGAGAAGTAGGTCAATACTCATGGATAAACAAACTCAGAGGTTATTTTAAAATTGATATGTAGATTCAATGCAATCCCAAGCAAGGATTAAACCAATTTCAGAGAAATTTCGTTAATGATACACACAGATTCTTACCTGTACTAGTTAGCTTAGGCTGACATATCTACACTGTAGAATGAGCAGCTTAAATGCAGACATCATAGTTCTGGAGGATGGAAGTCTGAGATCAGAGTGCCCCTATGGTCTGGGTCTGGTTGGGCAGTCTTCCTAGCTTGCAGATGGCATCTTCTCACTGTGCCTTCACATGGTGGAGAGAGAGAGAGCTCTCTGGAGTCTCTTCTTCCTTCTATAAGGGCACCATTCCCATCAGATTAGGGCCCCAACCTTCTGACCTCATTTAACCTTAATTACCTCCTAAAAGCACTATCTCCATATACAGTCACTTTGGGGTAAGGCTTCAGCATATGAATTTTGGGAGGACACATTTCAGTCCATAGCATTACCAATGAAAAGCAGTTTGCTTACTTCTCTAAGAGTTTTATAATATATGTAATGGATAAATAGTTGAACTTATAAGGTTATAACAAAAATTATGGTGAAAATTAAATGACCTAAATGTTAGATGCTCAATAAATATTGTCTTTCCAATAAATATTACCTTTTATGCATCTTGATATCATTATTTTTTGTTTTACATAAAACACAGTGAGATGTTACATAAATTCATTATATTTTTGTGATAGAAATGCATACAATTGCAAAGCAGAAAGTGGCAACTATTTAAAAAGACATATGTGTTAACAAACTTTTTATACCATTTCATATCAAAATGTTGGCATCAAAAATATGGATTTTTAAAAAAAGGAAACACTTTTTAAAGAAAATATTTAAGGGCCAGCCGAGTGGCTCAGTTGGTTAAGAGCTCGCTCAAGGGTTTGAGCTCTGAGCAACAGCAGTTCGAGTCCGGCCTGAGCTGAGCTGCCGCTGAGCTGCCAACAGGTGGCAGAATGGCTCAGCTGAAAACAAAACAAAACAAAACAAAAACCCAAAAAACACAAATCTAGGATGAAAATATTTAATCCCAGTGTCTCTAGCCATAGAGTATTGGTAAACTGCAAAGAAATGCTATGTAAGTTTTGAAAGATATCTTTATATTTTAAAAAGCAATGGAATGTAATAACTATATTGAAAGCTTGAATTTTAAATAATATATTTGAAATTTTGAAAATCCAGCTTAGGAATATCAAAATACTGGTATAAAACACATACAAAATTTAAAAACTTAAAATTTGTATACATGTTAAACTTTGTATAATAAAACTTTATATAACAAAATATATAAATGATTTAAAGAGCATGGTTTATATTTACATACCATATATAAATTCTATTCTTAATAGTTTAGGAGTAGCATTAGTACAATATTTTGCCTAAGACAATAGAAATATCTAAATTTTAAATCTATGCACTCTATTAATTGATCCCATGTTTTGTAATTAGCCAGAATAATGTCTCAAGTGCCTGAAATGACCAGACTGTGGGCAATCATCAATGAAAACACAAAACAAGTGCCAAAGTATTTGCATATTTTGTGAAAAGGCTATATAATTTAATACATGCCTTATAGGCAGAATACATGAAGACAAGCTGATGGAAAAAATAGATGATAACTTGAATATACAGTTTATAGAAAGGATATTAAAATGACCTGTAAATATGTAAAAAGGTACTCAGTTTCATCAGTCATCAGAGAAATGCAAATTATAACTATGATGAGATACCTCTGCATACACACTAGAAAGGATAAAGCAAAGAAGACAGGATTAATGAGAGTATATACCCCGTACACTGTAATTTGAACTAACCAGTTTGGAAATCTGTTTGACAATGTCTAGTAGAACTCATGTACCCAATGTCTCAGCCAATCTGAGACATACGTAAGAAAGCTCATGAAATCACTACATGAATTAGCTCCAAACTGGGAACTACCAATCTGCCAACCACAGTAGAATAAATGAGTTGTGATATATCCACACCATGGAGTTGAGAAGAAAAAAAAGTAATCAATCACAAAATCTCATATAAATCTAACAAATAAAATGTTGAAAAAGGTAAACATTTTAAAAAGGAATACTATTCTACCATCACAAAAGTTGAAATAGTGCCATTTGAGACATGTATGGATCTTGAGATTTTAATGCTAAGCGACATAAGTCAGACAGCAAATGTCGAGAACCATATGATTTCACTGATATGTGGTATATAAAACTGAAAACAAGCAAGGAACAAGAAAAACAAATGAAGAAACAAAAACTCATAGGCACAGACAATAGTTTAGTGGTTACCAGAGGGTAGGGAGGCAGAGGGTGGTAGATGAGGGTAAAAGGTGTCAAATATATGGTGATGGAAGAACTGACTCTGGGTGATGAACATACAATGTGACATATAGATGATGTGTTACAGAATTGTACAACTGAAACCTATGTGACTTTACTAACAATTGTCTCCCCAATAAACTTTAATTTAAAAAAAAGTTTAAAAAGGGGGGGGGAATACTGTATGGTTCCATTTGTAAAAAGGTGAAAGGAAGCACATTAATCCACGATGTTAAAAATTAGGAGATGCATTTCTTGGTGGAGTTGGTGACCAGATGAAAACACAAGGGTTTCTTTCTTCTAGAACACTAGTATACTCTGTACCTCCATCCAGGTGTGCTTATGCTGGAGTGTTCATTTTATGACTATCAAGCTGTCTGCTTACGATATGTGCAGTTTTCATATGTATTTTGTGCTCAAATAAAAAGACCTACTTAGAGAAATCATGTGTCCTGTGGAATAAACTTCCTTCAAAACAATTTAATCATTTGGCAAATATCATTGAAACATTTTACACATAGTAATAATATTGTCAAATGACTGCTTCCTCCCTGATTTCTCACGGAGAAGGTGTGTCTCTGTCCCCTATAACACAGGGACAATAGTGTCTTCTCTTCCCTTTCTCATATTATACCAGTAATTTGAGGTCTGATCAGTGGAGCTTTGTAATTATAAAGAAAAAAGTTAAAATACAGTAAGATTTTTTTAAATTACTACATTTAACTTAATTTCCAAGAAGCCTATCTTGGAAGTTATTACATAAATTGGTAATGATACCACAACTTTACTGCAAAATCACACCAAAAACCACCTCATTTTGCATCTTAATGCATGCTTTTCTGAAACAGGTGTGTTTGAAGACATGAAGCCATTTCTCACCTGTATTTTTAAAAACTTAGCCTTGGTTCCTCACCTCCCATGAATGTGGATAATAAAGAAGAGAGGAAGAGCCTTATAAGATGGTACAGATAAGTGGTACAGATGGCATGGTTCTTTCTTCATACTCACTATTCTTTAAGATTCTAGAATGGTTCACCAGCGAGTTTCCCAGGTTTGCTTGAGACTTCACCTCTGTAACGTCTTGATATCTGCCCATTCTTTGATCAATTTAGTGTATTAATACCGTGTATAAATCATCATCACCACCATCCTCCTTTTGATCATTCCTTCAAGAATTCCTCTCTCACATTAGACTCATTCACACTTTCTCAGTGTGCCTAGTACAGTCACATATTCAAAGCCTAAAACGTGAAAACAAAGCAACAATATGGTGACTAATTACATGTGTCTAGTTTGGGGTAATGAGTTGTGAAGGGCATTTACTTAACATACCCCTTCTGAAGCATTAGAACATGATTGCAAATGACACATGTGAAGTCCAGCAGGCTTTCCCCCCACCCCCCACAAATGTTTGCAGATTATGGGGGCAAAGTGACAGTTCCCGTCACTTAACGAGATGTTTATTAAGAAACTAGGACTGATGATAAGCTGCAAATTAGCCATAATACAAGCAATCAGCAGAGATGTCACAGTGGTAGAGGAAACATGATAAACAGCCAAATGCTCATCCCTGTCGCTTTGTGAAGTACCAAAAAGGACCTGCAGTTCATTACCAATGATAAGTTGTGGGAATCCCAAGATTTAGGGTGAGGAAGTGTTTTCTTCCTCAGAGCATTCATGAGTGCTCCTCTATGTTGTCTCAATGTGGATTTCTTAGATTTTCCTAATCACACCTATGAGGTGTACAATTTTACATAAGTACTGTGAGTGTGACTTATAAAGCATCAGTAGACCCTGAGACTTCAGGATGTGTCAATAAAATTTAAGGAAATGATATTCTAGGAAGAGAATTCAAATCCATAAATATTTTCAAGTACTCCTAATGGGCCCATAAACATATTGGGAAAGAAATCACTAATTGTAATTATAGTGGATTTCTAGACTATGTATGTGGCTCAAATACGGATATAGAAGGAAGAGACATATAAAATGAGTGATTAAAATCCTTATTTCAGCATTAAAAGGGTGAATTAAAATATTAAGGTGTTCTAGAAAGATGGAAAATGTCACAGGTATTTTTCTTAATGTCATAAAAACTTGATCAATATTTTTGAAACATACATGTTTCACTTGCTGGGGCTGTGAGAAACTGTTAAAATTGTTCCCAAACAGCTTCTAGCTGGAAAATCATGTTATTCATACCAAGAAAGTTCCCCATTTATTTGTATTGAGGTTTCCTGAGATTAGTATTTCATTCCAGAAACATAGAAATAAATTAATATATACATTGATTTTAAAAAAATTGCTCAGAGATATAGAGGAACAACTGGTGGTGGCTAGTTGGGAGGGGGTGGGGATGAGGAAGAAGGGGAAGGGATTAGACAGCATAAATACGAAAAAAATAAAAAATAAAAAAATTGGCATAATCTCATGAATATGGAGGCTGGCACGTGCTTTATAATCACCATATTCAGCTTTTTACTAAATAAAATTTATGTTCCTAGAAAGATATTTATTCTAGTTGAATAGTCCTCAAGGGTTCCAACACTAGATATCATATAGATTCTAAGTTTCTGAAAGAATAAGTAAAGGAAGGAAAAAAGGAAGAAGGAAAAAATAAACACATATTAATTAGGTGTAGTATCCACAGACCAATATTTTGTCTTATAAGAAATTGCCAGAATTCTGGTGATCACTGAAGTGCAAATGTCTGAAACCAGCTTGATGTATTCAGTTCTTCCACATGTTTTATAAGCCTTCATCTCTACCCATTATTGAATTATCACATACTACATAATCCTGAAAACAAATTTTTAAAAATTTGCTCACTGTTCAGTATTTTCTTCTTAGACCTACCTGAGCAAAACATTCAAAGGGTTTCATGCTAAAATTCCATCTTTTCTTCTGTGTTCTCAAAGGATCATTACAAATGGGGAGGGAATCATATAATAAAACATAGAGGAAAATATTCCTATATTATATACAGCAATATCACTTAAATACTTACATGCAAATAACATCATATAATATCATATTTAATATGATATAAAACATTTGAAATAGTTTTCATCTGAAATCATTTTCAGGTTGGCTTCTTTCACTTAGTCATATGCTTGTAAGGTTCCTCCATGTCTTATGGATTGATGGCTCATTTCTTTTTTAGCATTGAATGATATTCCATTGTATGGATGGATCACAGTGTGTTTATCCATTTGCCAACTGAAGGGCATCTTGGTTGCTTCCAGGTTTGGGCAATTTTGAATTAAGCTGCTATAAACATCCCTGTGCCGGTTTTGTGTGGACATAAATTTTCAACTTTTTTTAGTAAAAACCAAGGAGTGTGTTTTTGGATTGCATGGTAACAGGATGTCTAGTTTTGTAAGAAACCCACCAAACTCCAAAGTTTTGTATTCCCACCAGCAGTGAATGAGGATTCCTGTGGCTCCATGTCCTCACCAGCATCTGTGGTGTCAGTGCTCTGGATTTCAGCCAAGCTAATAGGTGTGCAGTGGGATCTCATTGTTTTAATTTGCATTTCCCTGATGACAAAGGATGTGGAGCACCCTTTCATGTGCTTATTTGCCATCAGTATATCTTCTTGGGTGAGGTGTCTGTTGAGATCTTTTACCCATTTTTTAAATGAATTATTAGTTTTTTTGTTGTTTTAAGAGTTCTTTATATATTTGGGATAAGAATTCATTGTCTTTGCAAAGATTTTCTCCCAGTCTGTGGCTTTTCCTCTGATTTTCTTACCCGTGTTTTTTGTGAGGTGAATATTTTAATTTTAATAGAGTCCAGTTCATCAGGTATTTCTTTTATGGATTGTGCCTTTGATGTTGTATCTAAAAAGTCATCACCATTCCCAAGGTCATCTACTTTTCCTCTTATATTATCTTCTAAGAATATTACAGTTTTGTATTTTACATCTAGGTCTCTAATCCATTTGTAGTTCATTTTTGTGCAGGGGGAAATATTGGTGTCTACACCAGTTTCTTGCATGTGGATGTCCAGGTGTACAAGCACCATTTATGGAAAAGTCTTCTTTGTCCATTGTATTGTCTTTGCTCCTTGGTCAACTATAGAATTTTAATAATAACGTGTCAATATTAGTTCAGCAATTGAAACACGTCTCACAGGAATTCAAGATGTTGTCAAGTGTAGGGGAGGGTAATGTCCAAATTCTCTACTTTCAGTTGATTTTGATATAAAACTAAAGCTGATCTAAAAAGTAAATTTTTCATTTAAAAACATGCTATGGCAACATTCATCTCTCTATCTTCTATAAGATAATTTAAAGTATTGAGAGTAAGAATTGATGCAGAAAGATGGAAATAGCAATTAGAAAGTGAGGAACAAGCTTAAATCACATGACCCAATTTTTATTACTATTTAGGGGGCTAAACCATACAGAAGATTATGAAGCTTTATCCATACATGTCTTACTTACAGAACATATTTTTTCCCAAGAAAATAATCTGGAAAATAATCAAAAGATATATTGGATTGCCAGAAAACTCATGACTCATGTTTGCGACAGATGGCACTTGTTCATTTTTGGAAGTACTAGAGTCCTTTGCATCCATGTTATTGCGATGTCATTTGACAGCTGACAGTTCTAGCTTCATTCTAAAAAAATATTGAGCGATTGTAAAATTTGGAGATTTTACAACAAGTTGAAGATGGAAGACCAAACTGTGCATTTTTGCCATATTTTACTCTTTTACTTCCATAAAGGGAAGAATACATGTCAAGCTTGTGAAAAATTGTGTAATGTTTACAGTGACAATGCTCTACAAGAACATCAGTGCAAACGATGGTTCACAAAATTCTGTGCTGGTGATTTTTATCTCAATGACGCTCCTCAGTTGATGATAACAAAATAAAGGCATTGATCGAGTCAAACCCACGTTACATGACA
Organism: Hipposideros armiger; assembly: GCF_001890085.2. Classification (NCBI taxonomy): domain Eukaryota; kingdom Metazoa; phylum Chordata; class Mammalia; order Chiroptera; family Hipposideridae; genus Hipposideros; species Hipposideros armiger. Next base: position 103,386 of record NW_017731976.1, on the reverse strand, counting down.
CGAGAGATTGTAGAAACATTGAATATCCATCATTCAAGCATTCACGACCATCTGAAGAAACTGGGATACGTAAGCAAGCTCGATATTTGGGTTCAACATGAACTCAAAGAGGTTCATTTGACGGTGCATATAAACATCTGCAATATGCTCATTAAACGTAAGGAAATGATTCTTTTTTGAAGCAGTTGATAACTGGTGATGAGAAGTGGATTGTTTACAACAATGTGGTGTGCAAATGGTCTTGGTCCCTGACGTGATGATTCGCCTCAAACGACATCGAAAGCAAACATTCATCATGTGGTGGGATTTTAAAGGTGTTGTGCTTTTCGAGCTCCTACCAAGGAACCAAACAATCAATTTGAATGTGTACTGTCGGCGATTGGAAAGTTTGAATGAATCCATCATCCAGAAACATCCAGAGCTTGTTAATTGTAAAGGAGTTGTGTTCCATCATGACAATGCGAGACCACACACAAGTATGATCACCCATCAAAAGTTATTGGAGCTTGGAAGGGATGTGTTGCCCCAGCCACCATACTCGTCTGACCTTGTGCCGTCAGACCTCCACTTGTTTCGCTCTCTTCAAAACTCCTTGAGTGGTATAACATTCAATTCAGATGAGGCTGTAAATCAGCACCTTGTTCAGTTTTTTTGCAAATAAAGACAGGTCTTTCTATGAATGAGGAATTATGAAGCTCACTGAAAGATGGCAAAAGGTTATCAAACAAAATGGGCAATATATAATTGATTGATCTTTGTTTTTTATATATATAAATGACCTTTGAAAAATGTAGACAAAATACGTCATGACTTTTCCAACAACCCAATAATAGCATTTCAGTTATTCTGGGGCTTGGGAAAAGGTGTGTTTGAATTAGCATGAGCCTTTGATGCATCTTGCTAGAAAAGCTTTGTATAGAAAGAAGCATACCCAGCCTACTTTCTGCAGTGTGAATGTACACTATTCCTCTCTCACACTCATTGCTGTAGAACACCAGCCCTCCACCACACCACAGAAAATAAAATCGCAAATGGCACTGAAGTCATTGAACTTAAAGGTGTTGAAGAGTTAATAAGCAAATTAATTTGTCATCTTCAACCAGAGGAGTAATTAAGCTCCAGAAGAAATCTGACTCATAATTGGAAATGAGTAATGAGCAAGCAGGATGTGAAGAAAAATAAATAAGTGGATCCATTAAGGGAAGAAGTAGTCTCACGAGAGGCCATAATGTTGAGTGTTTGTCACCTACAGCACAGTAACATTCTGCAGCTGCGGAGTGGAAAGTGGAGATGAAGCCACACTCTGTGGGTCATGGTTAAGACTGGGTCAGGGAGGAGAAGACCATGTCAGTGCATAGATGACAGGTGACTGGTCACTGATCACACTTAGCTCCTGACAACAATAAGACACTCTCGGGAGGGGTGGGGATGAGGGAGAGAGGGAGGGGGCTGGACAGCATAAATACACAGCTGCAGTGTTGCCATGGGGACATGGGGGACAGTTCGAGGAATATAAGTGATAATGTTGTGAATATTTTGTAGGGTGTCAGGTGGTCACATGTCTTGCATCATGGATGGGGAAGAGGCTTGATCACTGCACTGTACACCTGAAGCTGA
>NW_017731976.1:89945-101429 GCF_001890085.2 Hipposideros armiger | reverse complement strand
TTTTCTGAGTCCTCTGTGTGGAACTTGGTTATGTTTTGAAAAGTCATTAACTTATTCATTGTAGCTTAATTTTTGTAACTCAACACCTGCTTATACTTCTTTAAATGAAGATTTTCAATAAACATTTTTTTAGAATTGGTAAATATCGCATGTAGCTGCTATACCAGCAAGTTCTGTCAAAGTTGCTTCTTATTTGAGAATACTGACTTGAGCCTGTCGAAGTTTACATCAAACTTACTGATGATGACCTCACAAAAGGCCAATGTCACAAATTTGAAATTAAATCTGCAGTTCCTGGAATTTTTATAAATGTACATGATGTATCCAAAGATAAACATACATGATGCGCAGATGTCTGCCTTCTTTTCATCAATTCGTGTCAATCTATTGAGATGAATGTGACCTACGCTCAGCACTGTACTAGAGTCTTGCAATTTTAGGGAATTGCAATGAAAAGGGAAGAAATAGGTGGGCTAAAGTAAAATACAAAATTAAATAAAGCACCAAAATGTTAAGAAGGTAGCACAATAATGCCAGGTCGAGGACAGGTCAAGTCTCAGGATTACTTGGGTGAGTTACTTGAACAAGACACCAACAGGAGAGATGCTTTGAGGGCTGGGGTGGTCAAGTTACACTATATGAAGTTGATTTAATGGGAGCAGGTGCATATAAATGGAAGTAGTTTGGCTTGGTGGGGCTGCCATGGGGATGGGCATGTCACTGAGAGAGGAAGTGAATGAGTGACAGTCAGGTGGAAGTAACAGTGAGCAGGGAACAGAGATGTGGACACTGGGCTGGGTCTTCCCTTGAATGGACAGAAAGAACAATTCCACCTTAAATCCACTGTTGTTTTGTGCCATGTCTTTTCCTAATGGCAGCCAGAACATAACTTATCTGTCTTAATGAATTGATTTCTGATTGTATTACGATCAGTTACCAAATTAGTTCAGAGAATAAGAAACATCTGATAAATTATCAGATGTTTTTCTCTGTTGATCAGAGATACGTGACTTTTTCATCCCAGCGTTTCTACTCATCTGGAAGCAATTGTTGGCACCAGGAGCCAGAGGTCTGATGCTTTTCTCCAATTACTCCTTTGGGACTCAGCACAGGCGCTAACCTCTTTATCACGTGGTAACATTGACCTCCCATAAAACTGGCTCTCCTTTTCTGAGTCCTCTGTGTGGAACTTGGTTATGTTTTGAAAAGTCATTAACTTATTCATTGTAGCTTAATTTTTTTAACTCAACACCTGCTTATACTTCTTTAAATGAAGATTTTCAATAAACATTTTTTTAGAATTGGTTTAGATTTATAAAAGAATTACAGTGATAGTACAGAATCGTCCTGTAAACTACACCGATTTTCCTGTCATTAGCATCTTACATTAGCATTGTACATTTGGCATAATTGATGAAACAATGGTGAACATTATTATCAACTAAAGTTCATGCTTTATTGAGATTTCCTTTGTGTTTACCTTATGCCTTATTTCAGTTCCAGGGTCTCACCCAAGACACTACATTACATTTAGTGGCCGTGTCTACCTAGGCTCTTCTTGGCTGTCGCCTTGAAAATTTTGAGGAGTACTAAGATATTTTGTAGAATGCACCCAGTTGAGATTTGGCTCCAGCTTTGTCATGATAAGACTGGAGTTCTGGCCTTTAGGCAGAAGATAACAGAGGTGAACTTTCATTTTTGTCACTTCATCTCAAGATATATACGATCATCACAAACTATCACTGTTGACGTTGACCTTGATCACCTGGCTGAGGCTGTGTTTGTTAGCTTCTTTGTTGTTAACCTACTCCCCCAACACCCTTCTACTGTAAACTTTGGCAGGAAGGCAGTCTGCTGAGCCCATCCTTGGTGAGTGAGGAGCTGTGCTCCATCTCCTTGTGAGTGTAGTATCTACATAAATTATTTAGTGCTCTTCTGCATGGCACATTTGTTTTGTCCCTGTCATTTATTTATTAGATTAGTTATTTACATCAGTATGAGCACAGGGGTATTTATTTCACATTTTGGAATACAATCCAATACTACTTTATTTATTTTTTCCTGTGGTCCTTTGACATACTGTCATTATTGCTTTTTTTAATTTAGGTTTTTTGTTGTCATTGTTTTGCTTTCTTACTTTCTGGCACTACAAAATACTCCAGGTTCATTTCTATATGAAATGATAATATTATTAACTAAGTCTCAGAGTTAATTCAGATTTCCTTTGTTTACACATATAATGTCCACTTTTCTGATCCAGAATCCTTGCCATAACACCAAATTTATTTAGTCAACTGAAGTACAAGGCTGATGTGTATTTCCTTCTGCTTTTAGTCATAAAGACTCTACTCATTTCCAAAGTTAGCTATACCAGCATCTTTTGCCCTCACTTCCTTTTCTGAGGTTGATTCATACATGTGTATTATAATTATATTATACTGTCATAATCCATACTCATTCCTGGAGTTATCCAACCTCCTAAAATATTTTTTAATTTGCAAATATTCAGATCCACTTTTGGTGCTGCAAATTTCTGTGAGACTGACAAATGCATAATGCCATGCACCCACTACCATAGTGTGACATACAACCTTCTCACTGCTCCCTCAAGTACCTACACCTCTTTTCACTCCCCACCCACTGCACCAAATGACTGGCAATCACTGAACATTTTCCTGTGTCTGTACTTTGCCTTTTTCATAATGTCACATAGTTGGTATCATACACCATATAGCCTTTTCAGACTGGCCTCTTTCACTGAGCAATATATATTTAAGGTTCCTCTCTGTCTTTTCATGGGCTGGTAGGTCACTGATTTTTATCACTGAGTACTATTCCAGTGTATGGATATGTCAGTTTGTTTATCCAGTCACTACTGAAGGACATGTCAGTTGGTTCCAGCTTTTGGTGTTCATGAAAAAGGCACTTATAAATACATATGAGTAGCTTTTTTGTGCTGACATAAATTTTCAAATCATTCTGGCAAATACCAAGGAGCTTTTGCTGAATTGCGTGGTGAGACTTTACTTTTGTAAGAAACCTTCTTTCTGCTTCCTCTGGTTTTAATTGGTCACTTATATGATTATGTTTTAGCTCAACCTTATGCTTTATGAACAAATATAATGAGCACTTTTCTGTTTTTTGCTAAAAGTTTAGACTAACTTTGTTCATAAATTATCTCTAACAGAGGTGACTGCTTTGTAAGTTCCTCCAAAGATGGGATTTTTAAAAGTATTTAACAAATTCTTTGAAACATTAATGAAGAGAAACTCTTCTGAAAGTTTGATATTTTTTATAAAATGAAAAAAGAAAGCCAACACACAGAGAAATGTCTTCACTGTAACATAAGTGGTAGTCCTGTGCTGCCTTTGCCTTTGTTGAATTAAAAAAAAAAAAGAAAGAAAAAAAAGAAACATTATCAAGGACTTAGGTGAAAGTTACAAAACAATGGCTCCCAGCTCTAACTTAGTGATACCCAGTCAGCCATTTGTGAGAAGGGATCATCGTGAAGGTCTCACCTAAATAAGAATGTAAATTCAAAAGTGTCCCATATACTGTAAATGCTCAATTTGTGATTATTAACCCCTAGTCCAGTCATTATTGTTATTAGTGAATTAGTAAAGGGGAGATTTGTAATTCTCTATTTATTGCTTTTGAGGAAGATATTTTGAAATCTATTTTACTTTGAAATGTGTTTGTTGTTTTCATGCACTGAGAATAACACAGCATCACTTTTGTCAAAAATATGTGACTTCATTCAAATCACGAGGGTGCCTGAAACAAATACAAATGGAAGGCTATTCTTCAAAATAACTAGACTGCTCTCTTGTGAAATGCCACATTCACGATAAAAGACAGCTCTGCAGCTATTCTAGATCAAAGAAAACTAACATGTCACGAACATTAAATGCAACACGTGTTCTTAGACTGACTATTGGAACATTTTTTTTCTATAAAGAAAAATATTAGGGCAATTGGCAAAATATAATTAAGGTCTGTAGGTTAGATAATAGCATTGTATTAAAGTTAATTTTCTGATTTAGTTCATTGCACAATAATGTTCTTGTTAAGAAAAAGTATTTAGTATTTAGGGGTAAAGCAGTTTGGGCCTGCAATATGCTTTTAATGATCCACATAAAATAACACAGATATATAGGAAGAGAAATGATAAAGAAGATGTGATGAGTATAAATATTAACAGGTGAGACCTGGGTAAAGTTATATGGGGTTTTGGGGTTTTTTGTACTACCTTGGACCTTTCTATAAAGCTGAAATGATTTGAGAATAAATAATAATGTAAAATATGCCATAACACTAATGTGTTCTTTTCTTAAATTCTGAAACAAGTGATCTTGGCACAAAGGTGCCAAGACATATAATTCTTCACATTCTGTAACAACCTTTTCCTTTTGACAAGAATATCATTTGCCTCTGAGTTTCTGAATATTGCATATGTAAGTAAGAAGGGCATTTTATGTAGCTCATTTTTTAAATGAAAAATGTACCCTCAGAATTTTGCTAATCTAATACATTTGTTGACAATAAAATCATGGTTTCTCATTGATATAGATCAATGAACTGTATCAAACAGGTTGGCTTGGGTGAGAAGACAGGTTTTGTGTTCTGTAATATATAATTATACTCTTAACTTTGCATCGGGGTCAATTTTTTGCTTGGCAAAGGTCTAGACTCTGGTGTGCAGCTCCAAGTCCTTGTTTGGCCTCTGACAATGCCCCTCTCTTGTACTCTCAGCCAAAACATCGCCAGCTCTCTGCTGTGTCTGTATTGTACCATCTTTTCCCTTGAGTGACTTTGGCTGGAACAGGAGAACCCATCATTATGACAGAATATTCTACATTATTGCATGACCACAAAAGATGAAACTTACTAGTCTTTGAGCTAGTTGGAAATGTTTAGAAATTGATTTTTTCCCCTTGAATTTAATGACCTTAAATTTTTGTTTTAGTAAGATGGGATCAAGCTTTATAAGGACAGAGCAAGCCAACTGCTGAAAGAACCTCAAGCTGGAAAATTCATGGTTTGCTAACCCTCTAAATTACCTGGCACCCTGTGTTTCTCGGCTCTGCTGCTGCACACACTGGAAAGAAATGGGGGTTAGTCAGGCAGTGTGAGCTTCCCACAGCCTGAAAACACAACAGGAGCTGCTTTGAAAATCAGATTAAGCCTCCAGATAATATCACTATGTTGGCACACCCCAAACTTGTCTGTGCTACAATGAAATTTTAAATGAATAAATAACAGCATGATAGAAATGGCCTTTATTTAAAGGATGTGCATTATACCCTGAGTAAAACTGATAGTCACACATTGTATGTTATAACATCTGACTTCATCTGTTATTTGGGAGGATTCTACTAGCGTTTCAAAGTGGCAAATGAGTACTTTCCATAAAACATGCATTTAGTTCTCAATGTCAATTATTGGGAGGATCACAGTGAAAATCTACCTTGCTATTCAATCTAGGAAATTACATTAGTGTAAAAAGTAAGGAATTTGGGAGATGACTGGATCCTGGTTTTCTCACTCACCAGCTAGGTTACCTTACCTTGGGTAAGTTCCTTAAGCTCTCAAACTTCAATTTATCACATACATTACATGAAAATTTTATAAACATACATACCTATAAAACTTTAAACATGAAAATATTTTATAAATTGGAATTAGTAACCAAATGCCAATCAATAACCAAATAAAGTATTGACTGCTGAGCTTTCTACTGTTCTATATCTTTCTAAGAAATGTAAACAATATTAACATTTTTCAGATTTTGCCAGGTAGCAGAACCAAGAGGAAGAGAGTTTAGATTAGGATTCTTCATTGGGTTGGAACGATTCTGGACGAGGTCCCACAACCCTACCCGTCTGTTCCCCAGTCTCCTGAAGCACCCCCCAATTGGTTGAAATAGCAGCAGCACTAATGAGCTGGCAACTGCCTTGGTGGCCTGTCCAGAAATTCTCTGTCCTGAACGTGGAGTTTTCAGGTTCACTGTCATGCTCTGGGAATGCTTCATCTACGTACTGACAGGATTGTGAGAAAAGATTTTACCAGATTAATATCACAGGGCAGCTAAAAGCAAAACAAACCTCATGGCTACAGAGAATCTTCGAAAACAAAACTTTTTTTTTTTTCTTGCTATTGGTCACATGCTCCTCTTAGGTAACCTAACTGCCTCAACTCTTAAATGGTATGAAATGGGTTTTATAAAAATGCTTTATGGAAATAATTCTTTAAAAGCAAGAAGCTATCGACATCTCTGCTAAAGTATATCTTAAAAAACAGGCTTCCGTTTTGACTCATTTTACCTATTTCTGCCACAGTCCCAAATAGCTCAGGTCTTCAGTTTTCTTATTTCCTCGTATGTTGGTTCATTCCTACAACACTTGTTTACATTTTATATCAGTATATGAAAATACACAGATTATCTGTTTGCTTAGTCCCACCATTTCATTTCCATTAAATTATCTTCCCGATTGTTGCAGATTATTGCAGTCAAGTTAGAACCAGTGAGTCACGTTTTCAGAGGAATATTTTGGACAATGATATACTCAGGGAAGACAAAACATTAAGATTTACAAGAAATGCTCCTTGGTCAGTTGTTAGAGATAGCCCATCGATCAACAACAATAGGGATTGGCATCTAACCCAGGAGACACCTTTTAGGTGAGTGATCCTCCCTCAGGACCAAAGGTGATATCTGCAGTGCTAAAATAATTGAAACAATTTAAAAAGTATATATATATATCTACCCTAAAAATTGAGAACCCACAGAATGTTCATAAAAGCAACAAGCGATCTACAATGTCACTCCTATTTGGAAAAGCTCATTTTTCCTCTTTCTGTATTTTGAACTATTTCACTACAGCCTAACTAAAAGTTTACTGGAACAGATAAAAGTAGAATAAGTGAGAAGGATGAGCTTTGGCCTGTGATAATGTGGAGAGATATGCCCTATTTCATGGGACAGTCATTACTGTGTAGACGACAATTGTATTTATATAGAAATGGTGCCCACTATAAGATATTTCAAACTTCTAAACACAACAAAAAACATTATTTTTTATGTCAATTCCTAATGCTTAAATGGTAGAAACTAATTTGTAAACGTGTTTGCAATAGCAGTAGCATCAACCCCCCCCCCAAATTAATAAAGCTAACATTTACAATATGACATAAAATAAAAAATTTCCAGAAAAGAGATTAGACTTGTGGCTACCTGAGGTGGAGGCTGGGAAAGAGAGACTCGGAGGAAGGTGGTCAAAAGGCACAACTTCCTGTTCTAAACGCTACAGATGTCATGCGCACCATGCTTGCTGTTTAGAGCTGCTGTTTGGTAAATAGGAAAGTTGTTAGGACAGTAAATCCTAAAGTTCTCATCACAAGGAAAATAACTTGTTTTTTCTTTCCTTTTTATTGTATCTACATGAGAAGATGGATGTTAACTAAATGTTTTCTGATTAGTAATTCACAATACATGTAAATCAAACCATAATGCTCTATGCCTTAAACTTATAGTGATGCCTGTCAATTATTTTCCGATAAGACTGGGGAAAAAAGAATACTTGTCTTACAGACATTTCCATAAAAGTAAAAAAAAAATAAGAATTTATTTGAAAACTATGCCAGACCATACATTGAAGAGGGTAAAACTTTTTAAAATATTAACATTCCTAAATTTAGGGAGTTATATATGACATGCATGAATACAAAATTATAATTTGCTAAAGTTGTCATTTTTTCCAAATTGACATGTAGATTTATAACATTTCTAATCCTGATCCAGCGAAATCCAGCTTATCTGTACACGTGTTTGCATGAAATTTGACAAGTCATTCCTTCAATTTACAAAGAAAGCATAAAAGTCAAGAATGGCAAGATTCTTCCAAAAAAAGATGAACAAAAAATATCACTTTAAAATGAAGAAACATTAAGACACGATGGTATCAGTAGCACAGGGGCAGACAAAAATTATAGACTATGGAGCCCAGAAATACATCTGAAGCTTTAATATATGACAGCAATGACATGGCAGATTACTGAAGATCAGAAGTTGTTGAAAAAACTGAAGATGGAAAAAGTAATTATCCATGTGGAAAAAGTGAAAATGAGTTACCTACCTCATGCATATAAATTCTCACCGGAAAAAATATATTGAATGTGAAATGCAAAAAATTAAATTTAATAGACAAAATGTCATATATATTATATGTAATCTTTATTAATCTTTATGACTTATGATATAAAACTATTTTTAAAGATAAAAAACTTTAAGGGAGAGAATTCCAGTAAGATGGTGGAATAGACAGATGCTTTGCCAAATACCTCCTTGGATCACACCAAAATTACAAATAATTTATAAGATATTCAACCTCAGAAGTTCCCTGGACCCTAGATGAGCAGAACCTCTAAACAAAGGACTTAAACAGGAGGCCACGTCAAGTCTGGTAGGAGGGGTGGAGACCAGAGAGGGCAAACCCCATGAGGGACACCTCAGCGGTGGGGAGGCTTCTCTGGTTGGGGGAGAGACCCTCCAGCCCCACACCGCGCTCACCACCCCACAGTTACTTTGTGGGGAAGAGGAGTTCTACGATAGCTGGAAGTAGAAAATAGTGAGGACTCTCTTTGCAGCTCAGTGGGGCTGAGGGCAGCTGGAGAGACAGTGGAGCCGGCAAACTGACTCACTCGCTGGTGAGCACTCGCTGGTGGTTCCTGGTGGAGGGATTAGATTTGTGAGTGGGGCCCAGGAGCCTCAGGGAAGGACTGAATTGAGTGCCTCTGGTGCAGAGCTGGAGGTTTTTGGGACCATTGTTCCCCTGGTGTGGAGATTGCACGCGAGTAGTGCACAGGAGGCTGCCATTTTTTCAGGGCTGGGCCCTCCCACAGAGGCTCAGGTCTGGGACTGCATTGGTCTGCTGGAATTGGCGCAGGAGTACGTGTGTGCGTGCGTGTGTGCACATGCGGCCTTGGATTCCCACCCTCCATATTGTTTGTGCTGCGTAGCCAGGGAGACACCCGACAGGCATGCTCCGACTCCAACAGACTGCATATTGAGACCCAGGAGTGCACGATTCGCCTTAGGTCCCTGATTTCCACACTGCACATGCAGAGTTGCATGGGTGGCGATTGGTTGTCGGGCTGCTCGGCCTGATCTTCAAGTGGCTGATTGGGACAGGCTGAGACTGGGAGTTTTCCTGGGACTGTAGGGCTGTGAGCTGTGCACCTGCGTGATTCAGCCAGGGCTTTCCAGGCGAGCTTGTGTGGGCTGCCGATGCAGGAGTGCATGCTGCTCTGACCTGGTGGGGGCCACTGACCACACCCTGTGGTGCCTTGGGGGCCTGCCCCATCCACCTAGAGCTTTGTAGCCAGGGGCACCCTGAGCCCCTGGTCCCTGGCCCCTACTTCTGCAGGCCACAGAGGGTTTTCTGCAGCAGCAGACAGCCCGCAACAACCTATGAGGATTTTTGGTGAAGAGCATGGTTCCAGAGCACACAGCAAGTAATTTGGGAAGCTTACTTCAAGGCTAGAGGTAGGTCGGCACATGACACATTGAGCCCTTCCGCGCAACGCTGATGCTGAGTCACCCAGAGTCTCTCTATTGCTGAGCAAGTAGTCTGCAGATTAGCGGGCGGAGAGCCCCTCCCCCAACTTTTTTTTTCTTTTTCCTTTTTTTTCCTCTTTTTCTCTTTTTTCTTTTTCTTTTTTTTCTTTTTTGTCTTTCTAGGTGATCTAATACATTGAAGCAATCAGAGTGACAATCAGAATGAAGAAAAAAAGAAACATATCCCAAGTAAAAGACCACAAGAAACCTCAAGAAATGGAACTAAATGAACCAGATGTATCCAACTTTTCAGAGACAGAGTTTAGAACACTGATGGTAAGAATGTTTCAGGAACTTAAGGAGGACATAAAGAAGGATACAGAAATCATAAAAAACAACCAGGTAGAACTAAAGAATACAATAACTGAAATGAAGAACACATTCGAAGGAATCACCAGGAGATTACATGAAGCAGAGGATCGGATCAGTGATTTAGAAGACAAATAGCAGAAATCACCCACTTGGAACAACAAAAAGAAAAAAGAATAAAAAACAATGAAAATAGTTTAAGAGACCTGTGGGACAACATCAAGCGCAACAACATTCACATCATAGGAATACCAGAAGGAGAAGAGAAGAAGCAAGGGATCGAGAATATATTTGAAGATATAATGACTGAGAACTTCCCTACCCTGGTGAAGGAAATCGACATACAAGCCCAGGAAGTGCAGAGAGGTCCAAACAAGCTGAACCCAAACAGGTCCACACCAAGACACATCATAGTAAAAATGGCAAAGGTTAAAGACAAAGACAGAATCCTAAAAGCAGCAAGAGAAAGACAGCAGGTTACACACAAAGGAACTCCTATTAGAATAACAGCTGACTTTTCTATACAAACTCTGCAGGCCAGAAGGGAGTGGCAGGAAATATGCAAAGTGACACAAAATAAAGGTCTACAACCAGGATTGCTCTACCCAGCACGGCTATCACTTAAAATTGAAGGAGAGATAAAGAGCTTCTCACAAAAGATAAAAATTAAGGAATTCATTAACACCAAGCCAGCATTGCAGATAATGTTAAAAGGGCTTTTTTTTAAACAGAAGAAAGGGGAAAACAAGCTAACCCAGGAAGATCAGAAATACAAATAACAAAATGGAAATAAATATGCACATATCAATAATCACTATAAGTGTGAATGGATTAAATGCTCCAATCAAAAGACATAGAGTGGCTGAGTGGATAAGAAAATAGGACCCATGCATATGCTGTTTACAAGAGACTCATCTCAGATCAAAAGACACACACAGACTGAAAGTAAAGGTATGGAATAAGATATTTCACGCCAATGGAAATGAAAAAAAAGCGGGAGTAGCAATACTTATTTCAGACAAAGTAGACTTTAAAGTAAAGACGAAAATAAAAGACAAAGAAGGACACTACATAATAATAAAAGGATCAATTCAACAAGAGGACATAACCCTAGTAAACAAATACGCACCCAACATAGGAGCTCCTAAGTATATAAAACAGACTTTGACAGACATAAAGACAGAGATCAACAACAACTCTATCGTAGTTGGGGACTTCAACACTCTGTTGTCACCAATGGACAGATCCCCCAGACAGAAAATCAACACGGAAATAGTGGCCTTAAATGACACTTTAGACCAGCTGGATTTAATTGATATTTTTAGAGCATTTCACCCTAAAGCAACACACTATACATTCTTCTCAAGTGCACATGGAACATTTTCCAAGATAGACAACACCTTAGGACACAAAACCAGTCTCAATAAATTTAAGAAGGTTGAAATCATATCAAGCATCTTCTCTGACCACAATGCTATAAAACTAGAAATCAATTATAAAAAGAAACCTCGAAAGCAAACAAACACATGGAGGCTGAATAACATGCTACTAAATAGCGA
>NW_017731976.1:9155-86241 GCF_001890085.2 Hipposideros armiger | reverse complement strand
CAGAGGGCCCCGGTTCGGATCCCACATATGAGGACCAGTGACACTGCCCTCTACAGCTAAGATGCTGAACAACAGCTCAACCTGAAGCTGGGCTGACGTGAGTCGCTGGCGACGGCGTAGGCTGCAGCCCCTGCTGCAGTGGGTTGCCATGTGCTACCATGTGTAGCTAACAGCCACCGTGAGCAGCTAGCAGCCGCAGTGAGCAGCCGTCCAGAAGCCGTTGACTTATCTGCCTCGCCCGGGAAGTACGCAATGATGGTGCCAACCTGGGCCAGTGAAGCAATGTCCTCCACAACTAGACTGAAGAACAAAAAGACAGCAACTTGTCTGTTCCCCTTCCCCCAATTCTCCAGCACTGTTCCCGTCCCCCAATTTCCCAATAAAAATATTTTTAAAAACAAAGAAAAAAACACACATTAAGAAAGTGAAAAGACAAAAACATCAAGAAGACAAGAAGTAATTGCCACGTGGATAACTCACAAAGGATTGGTGTATAAAATATGAATAAGAAAAATGAAAACCAAAGAGAATAATGGTCATAAAACATGAACAGATGTTTCACAAATAGAAATGGGGAACATGAGATATTTACACTGGTTTCATTGGCAAAGTAACAAGGATGATAATACTAAGTTATAGACAAGATGTGAATCAATTAGGTCTCTTAAACATTGTTAGTGATAGTAAACTTTTGTGAAAGCATTCTGCAGTAAAATGGGATGTTGTCTTGTGAAGCTAAATGTAGGCAGATTATATGGCCAGGCCACCCCATTCCTTGATTATTTACCCACAATAAACACAAAGAATATTCATAGTAGTACTGTTTATAACTGCAGAGAGCTGAAAAACTTTCATTGATAGGAGAATGAATAAATAAAATTTAATAGGATCAGTTTATAGAATACTATAGAACATTTAAAATGAATACCTTACTGCTCCATGGCAAAACGTGTATAAATCTTGGTAGCATTGTGCTGAATGAAAAAAGAAAATCCTAATAGATAATATATAGCATTTCATCATTTTTAGTTCAGACACTTTTATAATATAAGAATGTATATTAAATTGATTGGTGAAGAGAAGAAGGCTTCTTGGATTAGAAGAAGTGAACTGAAAGGTGAGAAGGAACTAGTCATGTACAGAGTGAGGGGAAAGGACATTGTAAATCACACACACACACACACACACTCACAGATACACATACATACACACACACACACACACACACACACACACACACACACACACCCTATTGGGCATGTGGAAGGGACTGAAAACAGACTTGTGAACAGCACAATGATGTTACAGGCATCTTGCTCCTGCAGCCACCAATGGTGGTCCTTCTAGTTTCCTTCCTTTCGTGAATAACACTATTTGTCTCTCTCTCAGATAAAGGTGCCACATCTGATCTATCTTGAGTTAATTCTCAGCTTCTACTGCTATGCATTGTGAAATTGTGCAGGTACCTGGGGATCTATTAAAGCAATATTTTCCAGACTTTAGGATGGTGCTATCACATCCATGTGGGTGGGGGAGACCAGAAAAGGGATCCTTAATGTGGGAAGCCTGACATGGCAACCAGCCCACTATAGCCTCAGCCTCCAAGGAAGAGGCTATGGCAGGGGAACATGTCACAGCCCTTGGGACTATGACATTGAAACTGCATGTCTGCCTCTGAAACTATTAGTCGTGATCCCATCATTCCATCAGACATCTCCCGGTGACCCTCTGACAGAAATATAAAACTTCCCAGGCTCTTGCTCCATATATTTGGAGTCAAATCCCCAAGACTTCCATAGAAGTCCTCTGGCAATATTCCCATTAACTCCAGCTCTGGATTCTTGACATTCTCTCTACTTACAGCCATAGCTGGGATCTGGCTTTCTGCTGAGGACAGCACTGTCCTGCACCTCTTGTGTCAAGACGATGTTTTCCCCACATTTCCTCATGAGTCAGTGGCCCCTAGACCTTGTCATGTCCACACACTGTGTGCAAAGTACCATGGAAGTGATTGGATTATCTGCTCTTTTTTCCTTTTTTTGATAACAGCATTCACTTTCCTTTTGAAAAAATGTCTCCTCACACCATGTCATTGGGAAGGAAACCTCTCCTCCTTTAATAGTTTTCTAGATTCTTATGCATAAAAATAATCCCTGTGTTTTCCACTGCACATGGTAAATATAAGCAGAGTGTCTTTTTCAAAGTTGTAAATCTAAAATGGTTTTGAAGAGACCGAGTTAAATGTCCATGTTATTATTTATTAGTATTTTACTCCTAACATTTTGAGGAATATGATTTCAAATTGTCTAAAATTCCCTAGAAAATGATAATTCAGAGGAATAGTTCAATATACAGAGGGTGCCAAAAAATGTATACACATTTTAAGAAATAAAAACTGTATTAAAATTGTAATACTCAATATATACTGATAACAAAAGATGAATACAAGTCACTTTTGACTTCTGCAATTACAAGAGGTGCTGAAAGTGGTTACCATCGGTGTCCAGACACTTCTGATTATGGCAAACTACTGCTTGAGCAACGTTGACCAAAGTGTCCACTTGTATACATTTTTTGGTATCCCCAAAATACATAAAATTTCTAAAAAATTTGGTGTTTACAATTTTGACTCATATTATTCATTTTCAGTTTTGCAGAACATAGCCTCTTTACTATTCATACTAATGGATAACCTCAGAAGAATACTGAAATTGAAAGTTTATTCCAATTTTATTCTGTTACTTAATAAAAATATTTCTAATGTATGATTATTCTATTTCTCATAGTTATACTGCCAATACAGTGTAAAGACCAGAGAGAAGTACTTCACTCAGAGGGAGGAACCTATATACGAGAACAAAGAGTCAGAAGCCATGGAGAATTATTCCCAAGTCTTGAAAAGTAATCAAGGGACTCCCAGTATTTGTCCAGCTAAATTTCAAAACTTGCGCGGATCACTAGTGACTCCTTTTTTTCTATTCCCCACTTTTTAACTTGACAAGTCTACAGCTGTTATAGATATTACATGTGCCTGTGGTACCATTTTATGTTGGGTGGGATGGGAAGATTAGTTGTGTCTAATTTTGCACATTCACAAAAGGAATATAATTGTGTACTTAACAGATTAAACCTAGAGGCTGAATCTACACTGAGACTGGAATTAGAGGATGAGATTTGGGGGTTTGAGTTGCTGCTGTAAAGGGATGAAACCCCTGAGAACTTTGGGAGGAGAATAAATATGTTTGCATCTGGGAGGGATGTGAATCATTGAAGGCAGAAGGTGGGCTTTGGCAGACAGATTCAAGTTAGGGCCCACAACCCCCACCTCTTGGTGTTCCTGTCCTCACATATATCCTCTCCTTGAGACTGGGAGCAACCTGTAGCTTGCTTTCAACCAATAAAATATGGCAAAATTGATGGGGTGTCTCTGCCATCATTGTGTTACATTATATGGCAAAGGTAATGGGTTGTCACTGCCATGATGCCTTGATTATTTTTTAACGAATTCCATGTTGCTAGCAGACTCACTCTAGAGTCTTCTTCTCTATTTTGGCTAGCAAAGCAGGCAGACATGGGTCCTACAGTCCCAAGAAGATGAGTTCTGCCAAAATGACTGAGTAAACTTGGAAGGGGACCCTTCCATGGTTGAGCTCCAGATGAGAACCCAGTCCTGCTTGACACCTTGACTGTGGTCTTGCAGAGGACCCAGTTAAGCCATGGCCCAGAGGCTCTGTGGGATAGTAAATGTATGTTGTTGTAGGCGACTACATTTACAGTAATCTGTTACACAGCGCTGAACACTAGTGCAACATCTGCGGTGCCTGAGTGAATAATACCACCCACTGTTTCTTGCTTGTGCCCTGTAGACATACGTTGCCCAAGGCTAAGCATAGTTAAGAGGCACTATTTTGTTTCTAATAAGTTTTCTGTATTCCTTAGAGAGAAAGTGCTGTTCTGATTGATTTCTGCCTATGAGTTTGGGCTTAATATAAAGAATCTCTAGGAAGTCATTGAAGCAATCAACACATGCAAAATGGCGGCAGAAACACATTAGATTAACAGCTCATCTCCTCCAAGGATGCTATCAGAGAAAACAGCTGTAAACATGGCATAAATTCGATTCAAGTTAAGCACAGCAATCTAGTTCAGGCTATTGATCTTGTCCCTAATAAATTAGTGGGTGAATGCCTCGCTGGGCAGAACAAAGGCTGTTGAAAATTCCTTACCTGTAAACACTCTTGGATGATTCCCAGCCCTGATTTTATAAAATAGAGCTTAGGATCTAATTCCTCATTATCCAGGCAAGGGCATGGTGTTAAAAGCAAGCACCAATTAATGCATAGTTTATAGGGTTCCATACAGTGTACACACCGATGGAAGAGATGCATAGATTAAAACAGAGATGAGATTAAGTGAAAGAAAAAAGCACCACTTTTGTTAAATGAAAGTGTGTGTGTGTGTGTGTGTGTGTGTGTGTGTGTGTGTATCCTTGTTTAAGCACTTTGAGGCAGGGACAAGTTTTAAAATATATATTGCTGGTTTATTTATTATAAAAATAGGTTTTGTAAAACTATTATCAGTGAAATGATTTGGTAAGTTAAAAAAATACCCCCTGGTCTACTAGATTCTTCCAGAAAATGGGCAAATGCTGCTGTAAATAAAAGAACACTATATAAACTTAGATGTACAGCAGTACTTACTCTCCAAATGTGGCCTTCAGCAATTTATTGACTACTGAAAAAAACATATGACAGCATGAAGCCAGCAAGCTGCAGATAATAGACTATCTTGAAAGAGGATCCTTTTATTCTACACACAGCAGTAGGTGATAAATGGCTTTAATGTCAGTGCTTACTATTTCCTTCTTTTTTCCCCCCATGGTATATCTTGGATCAGAGACTAATAGCCCCCTAGGAGAAGATATCTTGACACAACCCCTTCTCATGTGTGATAGCCACAGTTATCAAGCATGTGTCAGTAACTTCCAATAGGGATAGCTGGATAGCTTGATGCTTGTCTACCACAACACTGGATATTTTCAGCTATAAAACAGGAGAAAGGAACATAATGTAATTTATTTCTGTAATGGGAGAGGTTTTATGATCCTGGAGCCAGAGTTCAGCCAGAGGCCTTCACAGTATTAACTATTTCTCTGAATACATACCCCAAACACTGATATCATCATAAAGGTTTCCCACAGGGAGCGGGAAATATATCTAAACTACCTCATAGCAAGGCTTATTTCAATTTTGTGCTTTGAAAAATTAAAATAAAAAAAGAAACAACATTAATTTCACAATGACATTGCATTGTATGAAATTTCCAGTGTCCAGTGATGCTCAGCATGTATTTAATCCAAGCAGCTTTTAATGTCACTTTGAAACAGTTGCCTAAAAGTTTCCATCAGTCTGTGCAAGTCAGCCTGATTGCAAGTGGACACACCTCTTAATGGGCTGAAAATGGGCCTCCTTTCAAGGCTGTCTCCACAGTAACACAAGTACTAAATTCCCCATTAAGAAAATATATAATCGTAATTATACCCTATTCTGATTTGTTTGGTTGGCATTAAGTAAAGTTTCTGGCCTCTTTAAGAACTTAATGGTGATAAGAAGTCCAAACTTCCAGTTATAAAATAAATAAGTCATAGGGATGAAACATACAGGATAGGGAATATGGTCAATAGTATCATAATAATTTTATACATTGACAGATGATTACTTGGTTTATCATGGTGATCACTTTGTAAGGCATATAAACAGTAAAGAAGTACACGGTACACCTGTATCTCATGTAATATTGTATGTCAACTATAGTTTAAAAATATATATTACAAACAAAAGGAGGGAAAGGGGATCTCCTCCCTTATTTTCAAGGGGAAGAATTAAGCCTCTTATTTTTAATTTTTATTTGTCCTTATACTTTATAACAAAAAAACACTTTTATAAAAATGTCCTACAGGCTTAAAAGGTGCCCTTAATGAAAATTATGTATCACACAGTTGTTGCACAATGAAATTGATGTTATTTCTTTCAAAAATAGAAGGATGACTATTTAAAAAAATAACTTATAGGTAAAATAAGGGGCTGAGTCTTACAGATGTGCTGTGAGAGTTGTTTAGAGAGAAGGTATGAAACCATTTTGACAAAGGGATTTAAAAGCCATAATGAAGACAGATAGTAATTAGGGCTCTTGAATCATTTAATAAAGAGAAGAGATTAAGGGAGGCTAGCACTCCTCGGAAATCAGTGGAGAGCAGTGAAACTGGTAATTAGTGGCAGCTACCATGCACGACGGTGGATGTGGGGAAGGGCTGCCCAGGTGCCTCTGGGGGCATGACAGGCTTTTTATTACTCAAGGGCTCGGGGTGATGACAGCATAGACTTCAGCTGTCAGGCCCTCAGAGGGTCTGGCAGGTGAAGACAGTCCATGAGAAGGTGCCTCTTCTAAGTGGTGCACATTCAGAGGTCAGTGAGCAGGCGTCAGTCAGCTCCGACCCTGGCCAGCTCGTGGAAGGGTTGTTACCTCACCAGAAAGCCCCACTGGCCTGGCTGAGAATTCCATTGACTCCTCATTGCAGAGAAGATTCTGAATTTACTGAAGATACTGAAAGAGCCTAAATGGGCTCAGCCATGTGTCCGGGAAAGCCTGCCTCATCCTGGCAAGTAGGGCAGAGTGGATGGATGGAGTGTTCTCCCCCGACCCCTCCCCTCCAGGAGGTAGAGGGGGACATGAACCAGAGAGCTGTCTGGCTCCCCAGCCTTCCCTTTACGTTTCTCTCGTCATTGCTGTGCTGAAGCGGCCTCTGGATGTGCTTTATAGTTTGGGGGCCGCCTGGACAATCGCAGGCACTTCCGGCGCTTGGTGCGTAGACCAGTCACTTTCATTGCTAGGTGCCTGAGCAAGCACTTCCGGCGCCTGGGGCATGACCGTGCTGGGCGTTGAGTGGATCTCACCGGGAGGCCCGCTGTGTGTGGTGACACTGTTGGAGCTGTGGAGCTGCGGTGACGCTGCAGGTAGGCCAGAGCCCTGAATAGAGCTTCCACTGCCCCATGGCGGCGAAGGGGCCTTGAACAATGGTGCTCACGGCTCCTCCGGCCCAGACAGTCCACGCAGCTGCCGAAGGGCTCCCGGCTTCCCAGCTTCTCTGTTCCCTCTCTTTATCTCCTGTGTTCTCAGAAGCTGTTCATTTGGTGCTCTGTTGCCTTGAAGAAGTAATTGCTCTCTCTGTATAGCTGTATTTGAGTTTGCTCGCGGAGTAGGCAGAGGTCAGCGTCCTCATACGCCACCGCCATTTGGACCTCCCTAGAGCAATGTGGAATTTATCAATTGGCAAATACCTCCCCCAGGTATTTTCCATTCTTCCCAGATGTGGAAAGAATGTAGGCAGCAGGGCAAAGTGACCACTCCTTGCCAACACTGCCTCAATCAGACCCATCCATTATCTCTCCTCACACCTATTGGTAGTCACAATCAATTCTCTCCCCCAAACGACTCACAGAAAAAATGGGACTTTGCTCCTTTTCCCTGTAGATGAAGCATCAGTGACTGAGGTCACATCCATTGTTGATTCTTTGACGTGTCCTTTTCATAGTTCTTGTTTTATGACTTCACTCTTGCAATAATAACCTCAAGTGTAAAGTGTGTGCAGTGCCCTACAGATCACCACTTGGATAACCCAGAATCACCAGGCAGTATTTAAAATATGACAGGTTTCACATATAAGAAATGTGTCTTAACACTGTTGATGGCCCAAAGTGAGGAAACAGCGTAAACACCAACTCCATAGCCCCGCTCCCACTCTGACACGCCCTGCGGCATCTGCCAGGCTTTCTTTTCAATACTGGAAAGGAACTAAAATAGTTTGGGGCTACAACATCTAACTGCCAGAGGGAGGACAAATGTCAAAGCTTTTTCTAAGGTTAGTGAGTCCTATTAAGCGAACTGGAAATGGCCCGCCATTATTTTAAATATTGGGTTGCTGAAAAAGTGATGACGTATTTTTTCTATGGTTTTCTTTGTAAAAATGTGTCATGACTTTTCCGACAACCCAATATGTTCCTATACTGACTAAGAAAAAGAAAAAAATATATATGTGTGTATATATAACCGATATGGTACAAGTCACAAATGTTTGTTCACTGAGTTGCCTCTTACGCAGGTCTTTATGAATTTACTCTCCTGCTTTATTCCTTCAGTGACTTTGAAGAAGGTATAAGTTGAAATATTTTAATCTCTGGTAAGTTTAAGAAACATCAGTCAAAGAATCATGGAATAGCTATATTCGGTTGCGGTCATTTTACTCAATCCATAAGTAAGAATATCCATTGGCCATTTGCTGTCTCTTAGATATATATTATGTTAGATATTTGAGATGTAAAGGGAATATTTAGGTCTCTAATTGAATTTACATTATAATTGGCAAGGTTCTTATATTACACAGAACAATATTATAGGGTTAAAATAAAATCACTAGTAAGCCAAGAGAGCAATATAGATCAAATCAGAAAACAGTCACATATTCTATGTGATGCTTTCTATTTATATGATCAAGAAAGTGAAATAATTTACAATTGCATCCTTGAGTCCTTATCATTATAAGTACTTAGGCTTATTCACAAATGAGTTGGGGGTAACCTAGGTGTCCATCAACAGACAATTGGGTAAAGAAGATACACACACACACACACACACACACACACACACACACGTATATATGATGGAATATTATTTGGCTATATAAAAGAATGAAATCTTGCCATTTGTGACAACATGGGTGGACTTAGAGGGCATTATGCTGAGTAAAATAAGTCAGACAAATACCATCTGATCTCACTTATATGTGGAATCTAAAAAAAATAAAAACAAAATAAATGAAAAAACAAGACAAAAATAGACCCATAGATACAGAGAATAAGCGATGGTTACCAAAAGGGAGGGAGTAGGAGGATGGGAATATTTTTTAAAAAGGGGAGGGGTGTGGTTTAGAGAGACAGAGTTCTGAAAAAAAAATGAGGAAAATAAAAAAAGAAATGGCTTGAACAATGTTCTGTAAGTACATTAAAGTCTGTGAGTACACTGCTTTCATGGGAAGCTACCTCAGTGGGCCACAAATCCCCTAGAAACTTCCTATTTCCTTTGGAGACCTTAGATCAAATCTGGTGGAGGAGAAAAAAAATGTTTCCTTTTTCTTCTTCCAGTTAGGGGAATGGCTACCCAAAGCCATGCATTCTCTGAGCAACAACATTGTGACACATGCTTTCCAGTGGGAGTTAAGTGAAATTCGCCCATTGACAGGTGCCCATCTTTGCATGTGGCGTTGCAGCTCGCTGAGTCAGCAGTGACCCCATGCCATGTGGAATCCTCATCGGTACAGTTGTCAGGGTTGTACCTGAGTGATGAGCTTGTGCATCTACATGGAATGCCTCTCCCTGCAAATTGTGGGTCCACCGCAATGAAGATGCCGTCTGTCTTGTGTGCTGGACTCCCTTTGTACTGACACACTGCAAATGAATTGAGGTGAGCACTAAGCAATTCTCATCTTGTGCACAGAGCATGTGATGGGTCACAATTGGGCTGACAGTCACATGACTCATAGCTTGTAATGCCAGTTAGCAGGTCAGCCACCTGGAAACTGTGGGTGAGGCTCCTATGAGTGGATGGACTCTAAAGATATGTGGTCTTCATTCCTCCCAGAGGTGACACAGAATATGCTGAGTATGTGCAGCTTTTTGCTAAGGTGTGTCTTGTTCTTAAGGAGTTTAATTTCCTGTGACAAAACTGGAAAAAAAAGCTACTTCAAGGAGGTGCTGTAACTGTGCTTCTTAGGTGAACAATCTTATGCCTATGAGATAATCATTTAATAGCAAGGACCCCTGTTACATGTTCTCTCTCATTTATGCATCTCAGTGAAAGGCAGATGCTGCCACTTTTTTATTTCTTCCTTTCTTTCCACAACCCCCACATTTTCCCTCTGTGTTCAAAAAGAGAATGCCTTCTGAAAGAATTTCCATGAGCTATAGGCAAAGGGGTGGGGTGAAGGTGAAGTGGCCCACTCTGGGTAGGTGCAGAGTCTGCAGAAATGTCCGCTCCTGTGGACTGCAGCCCGGAAAGCCCCCGTGTAACAAGAAGAGGAGGCTCCTGGAGTCCAGTGGTGCCTGGTAAGAAGATCTGTGGGAATAACCACCTGGAAATGAATCCGAAGTTCTAACTGGCAGTGGAAGGGATGAGCAGTCTTTCGTTAGTTGGTCCGCAGCCATTAACAGACTAGCAGCTCTGTCTCTTCCTCTCACTCTCCAGCTGCTGTAATTTAATTTAGAACATTGCAGAATTTTCTCCTTGTCAGTTCCTTCATGTTCTGTCTACTTCCCAGTTTCTGGAGATACGCTTTTGATCAGCCATTCTGTTTTTCCCAGTTCTCGACTTTGTCTGCTGTCATGATCATTATCAAAGGTAGAGAGGCATTGGGTTGGGTTTTTCCCAAGTACAATTGTAATATTTAACATGTGAATACACAGTTACTGTGTATTGCCTCAAATGTCAAATCAATTTGTGTAAATATTACTATTTCCTCTGTTTAGGAGGGGAAACTAAAATATAAATATTTTAAGACTTCTATCCAAGAATAATGTAATTGTAAGTGGCAAAGCCAGTACATAAACTCACAGCTCTAGAATCTAATGCCGTTCTGATTGTGGATTCTGGCAAACAACAGGCAGGATTCATTTCTGTATGGGTAGCATTGTTGTGTGATCACAGTTAAAACGATCATTAACTGCCAGAGTAAATGCTGATCGTCCAATTAAGGAGCAAGGTGTTAACAGAGGTGTGATAGTTTCTCAAATTTGGGGCAATTATAATGTTTAGATATAGTAACATTTTGTTTGCACTCTTAAATAAGCATGTTTGGAACATAACAGATGGTGTAAATTATTTCACAAGATACGAGTCTGTTTTACAACTGAATCAAAACGTGGTATGTGCACTTTGATTCTCTAGGCTATTAGGAAGGAAATCCAATATATTTGAATTTTTGGTTTATTCTGTAGGTCTTTTTTAACTAAAAATGTTTTTAAAAAGCATTTTAAATTAGAAGATTTTTAACTTTACAGGAAAAAAGCAAAAACAATAGAGAGTTTCCATATACTACTATATGCTCTGCTTCCTCTGTTAATAGCATCTTGCATTAATGTGGTACACTTGTTGAAATAAATTGACCAATATTGATATACTATGATTAACTAAAGCCCACCCTTTATTCAGAGTTTCTTAGTTTTTACCTGGAGTCTTTTTCCTGTTCTAGGATTCCATTCAGGACATCACATTATACCTGGTTTCCTTCCTTTTTCCCTTCCCCTTCCCCTTTCTCTCAATCTCTCTCTCCCTCCCTCCCTCCCTCCCTCCCTCCCTCCCTTCCTTCCTTCCTTCCTTCCTTCCTTCCTTCCTTCCTTCCTTCCTTTCCATCTCAATTTACTTTATTTCTTTACAAATTAAAGATGCATTGAAAAGTAAACCAATGCAGAGAAATGAGCTGTCCAGGCTGGGAGCAGGCTATATCTAGTTTCCCTAGCTCCTCAGGCTCCTCTTGACGGAGACTGTCACACTTTCCTTGGTTTTGATGATTGGAGTAAAGTTGGTAAATACCTAGGACCTCTATTACCAGATTGTATGATAAGACAACATTTAGCCTTGTAAAAAATAATATGAAACTGTCTTCCACAGTAGCTGTGTCATTCTGCAGCTGTAGCTGCAAAGAATGGCATTTCCTGCTATTTCACATTATCCCAGCTTTTGGTGTTGTCAGGGTGGGGACTTAGTCATTCTGATAGGGATGTTGTGGCATCTCACTGTGATTTAATTTGCAGTTCTCTAATTACAAATGATGGAGAACATCTTTTCATGTGCTTGTTTGCATTTGTATATCTTCTCTGGTGAGGTGTCTGATCAGCTCTTTCTTCCACTTTTTATTGACTTGTTTGTTATCTTATTGGTGATTTAATTTTCTATATTTGTAAACAAGTACTTTATCAGACATATGTGTTCTGCAGATATTATCCCCACTCCTTGGCTTGTCTTTCTATCCTCTTAAGAGTATCTTTCATGAAGCAAATGTTTTTAATTATAGTATAATCCATCTTATCAATTTTTTACTGACATCAATTGTGCTTTTGATGTTATATGTAAAAACTCATCACCAAACCCAATGTAACCTAATTTTTCTCCTATGTTTTTTCCCTAGCATTCTTTTACAGTTAGATCGAATATCTATTTGAGTTAATTTCTGTGAAAGATGTAAGGTCTGTGTCCTAGGTCATTTTTTCCTTCTGTTCAATTTTGCCGTGAACCTAACACTGCTCTAAAAAATTAAAATCTTTATTATTTTTTTTTAAATTTTTTTTAAATGAAGGAGCTGCGTCCTGCCTCAAATGCCGGTAGGGTGAGTGCCAAGGGACAGAGGAAGTCCTCAGGCAAAGGCTTGCTGGTATGGGGATTTGCTGGCTGGCATGTGTGGAAATGGCAGCTGGAGCCTATGGACGACATAGTATGCCAACTATTGTCAGCTCTGGGGATAGGGGTAAGCTTTACTTACATCTACAATATTGGATTTATTTTTAAATTCTGGAGCCAAGATGGCCAACTGACATTCGCTGACCATTTCTAGATGTTTGATCTGCATCATTTTATGTCTTTCAGTGTCTCTTCATGCTCAGTCTTTTCTCTAGGTTCTTGCACATCTAAAACAGTTGTGAAAACTGTTTTAATATCCTAATTATTATTTCTGTTATCAGTGTAATTTCTGGGTTGGTTTTGAGTGATTAATTATTTTCATTATGGCTTACGTATCCCTGCCTTTCTGCGTGTCTGGCAAATTTTTACAGGGTGTCAGACATTGTGAATTTTACCTTGTGGGGTGTTAGATCTATGTTGCTATGCCTACAAATATTCTACAGCTGTGTTCTGAAATGCAGCTAAGTGATTTAGAAACTGATTGATCCTATCAGGCTCTGCATTTAATTTTTGCCAGGTGGGACCAGAGAAATAGTGTGAGGCTAATTTTCCCCTCAACTTAGGAAAGACCCTATGTGCATGCTCCTCCATCCTCCTGGAAATATACCGTTTTCCAGTCTTGCTGGTAGTAGGTGATTCCAGGCTGTGTGTTGTTCCTTGCAATACCTTTCAGGAAATTCTTTCTTCCATGTAGCTGTTGCCTTCTGCACAGACTGATCCGTCCCCAGAGGGAGACTCCAGCAAGAGACTCTGCAGGATCATCAGTGCTCTCTGCACCCTGTCCCTGCTCCAGGACTCTGCTCTGTGAACATGGTCAGCCTCAGTGTCCTGACCCTCGTCCCCCTCCCCCCACCACCGCCCCACACGTGGTCTGTAAACTCTCGTGGAGCTTGGACAAGCATGGACCCACCTCATTGCCTCTGCATCTCTCAGGGTCCATCTCTCAGGGCCCCTTCATTGTCAGATGTCCAATAACTTGAATTTTATTGCTTTGTACATTTTGTCCATTTGTTTGTTACTAACTTCAGCCCAAGGAATAAATCTAGCCTCTGCTGCCTCATCTTAGCTGGTGAACTTCACTTGGACATTTTGATGGAAGAACATGTGAAGATATAATTCTCACTTAAGATGACCATGTGGTATGTGATAAAATGCAGAAAACCTGACCTGGGAAAGGAAGTGCTGTTTCATTTAGATTAAGAATAAAATTTTGGATTCTATTATGAGTCCAAGGCTTGATAAGCTTATTTCTTTTTATTGAATACATTAGCAAAAATTAATCTAGTTATATTTCTATTACAAATGAATTTTGTCTCTATTCTCTAGACTATATATGAGAGCTATATTTTTTTTCTGAGTAACTCCTACTCACTTTATACAATGCTAGGCTTACATATAAAAATACAGATAATGGATACATGTATTTTTACCTAAACCTCCTTCAAAGGTTGTAAATTTTGTCATTATTCTAAAATAAGGAGGAAAATATCATTTGGGGAAAGAAAATGGCTTAATTGGAATGGTTACATAGTGAGCAAATAATCTGAGATAGAAACCTATCAGTCCTATCTTTAAATATACATTTCTTTCTCTAAAATATTATGCTTCAAACATACTTACTTTTTTTACAAATTTATTTTAAAATAAAAATACATGAGTAATGAAAATGTTACTTTTCCCAACAATGTTTTATATTGTATCTAAGAAGTGAAGCTTGAGTTATTTTATATAATTGTATTTCTCAAATAAAAGCATTAACAGCCTTATGATATAATTACAGATTGTACCTATAAGGCCTCATTGATGGAACCACAAAGGGAACATTTAAATTAATAACCCATGGTTAGTATTTGAAAGAGAAACTATTTAAGATGCAAGCTCGATGATAAAGCAGGCCTGTTTCAGTAAATTTCTAAGAGAATATTATGGGTCCAAACTCCTAAGGAGATTACACTGCTATAGATTGGAGCATAAATGCTCAGGAAGACAGATGATGAATACCCTTTAAAGTCCGTGAATCTTTAGAGGCAAGCTGGAAAAATAATGCTGTATTGAATTTTTATGATAGTCTGTGGTTGCTGGATAAAAGAAAGCACAAAATCAATATTTTCACACAGTATCCAGTTATTATTGTAATTTCCAGTTAGAACTTGATAATTAAATAAATATAAGTGTTTTTGATTTCTAAGCCATTTGTACAAATTATTTTAAAATCCTGTGTAGATATTGACTTAGATGAATAGTATTATACACACAATCCTTTATAGTACGTTGTTCGTTTTTCCATTTGCAAAATTAATAGAGACTAAGATGAATACTAATTTGGAAATATTTGGTGGAATAGTTTTTTCCTCCTTTGAGATGTGATTAATAATTATAATATGTAATGTCTAAATACTGTCTAATGAGGCTGAAAACACTAAGTTAAACAAACCTATTAACCTTGTACCATGAGTTAGTGCTAGTGTTCTATGAAACCAGACATTCCATCGTGACATAGTTAATATTAATGGGATCTCATGCCTAGACTAAGGCAAAGACTTGTTGCCTTCTTTTCCTATTTCTTTCAACAGTGGCTACTAAGGCACATCCCATTTCATCAGTTTAACAGAAACTATTTTATTCTAAGAAAGCCATTTTGACTGTTGATCTATAAGGCCCTTTATAAAAAGGATCAAAAGGGAAGTGAAGGTTTTCAGAGCCCCATTAATTCTTGGTCTAGGATTGTTTTCAACAAAGTCCCATCACAATCTTTAAACAAGGTTTCCTTCCTTGAATGGTTATGCTGTTTTTAGTTTCAAAGAAGTTTGTAAATAATTCTATTTGGCGTAGAGACAACAGTCTAGCAGGATGATCACTTTTCATTTTCATTTCTCTACCTGTAAAGGGACAAACCATCTGGAAGGAACTGGAGTAAAGCCAGGCCAATCTGCTGTTATGTTTAATTCAGCCAGTTTTCAGATGATGTGAATTGTGCTTGAGTCCCTGATCACTGTCAAGTCACTGGCTTTTAGTTCTGAGGTGCATTGTAGTTTAAATACTGATGAAAGATATGCATTTATCTGTGTTCATTATTTAAGTTGTTCCAGACATTCAATAGAAAATAACAAATTCAACCAGAGTAAATTCAATCAAATACCAACCATGTCTGTGTATGCAGTATGTTATAGAGTAAAATAATAATAATAAATAATTTTCCTGCCATTGGTACTTTATAACCTAGTGAAAAGGCAGACCCACATATAGTCAGCAATAATGGAAGGCAAATATGATTACTTGTATTTATTGAATGTATCTTCTTCTTCTTATTCTTGCTGTCACAATTACAATTTTTTTCATTGTTCCTCACTGAGAATATTGCAGTAACTTCCAAATTGGTCTCTTTGCCTGAATCTTTGCTTCCTTCAAATCATCTGTAAGAATTATCTTCTTAAAACAAACCCCGTCTTGCTTTTATCCTGATGCTAAACCTGCAGTGTCTCCCTACTGCTTCAGGATAATACAGAGTCTAGCAGGCATGTCACAACCTTTTTGTGCATATCCTTGTTGTCCGTGTATCTCACCTCCTCAGTGAATGAACACATTTTTCAGTCACTCTGAGCTTCTTACCTTTCTCAGAAGTAGTCAGAATTCACATGCACGTGCACACACACACACACACACACACACACACACACACACACACACCTCTCTGTGAGCATCCCTGTTTTCTAGAGATTGAGTAATTATTTGTTGAAACATCTCATTCATCTTTGTAAACTTTATAGTGTTCAGAATATTGTCTGGGGAAAAGTAAATGTTCATTAGTTTATTATATAAATAATTGTGCTAATAAAAATGTAAACTGTTATAGAGGTCCATAAAAATATTTTTACTAACAATTGTCATCCCAATAAACTTTAATTAATTATTTTTGTTTTACAACTGGGGTTAAACCATATTGAAGATGATGGTATATTAATTTTACCTTGAAAAATGAGTAGATTCTTTAAAGGCAAAGAGGATGGGTTAAAATAAATATTTCCTAATAGAAAAGAGACCAATGTCACTTTTGTCTCAGTTGCCCCTTCTTTCAGACCAGGCAATGTAACTGACATGCATAAATCCAACTAATAGCTTGAGTTCAAATTCTTTTGTTGTGTCCTGTAGAAGACTCCATCAGCTGCCTACTGAAAATACATCCTCCTTTTTTCCTTACTTACAGAATACTAATTTGGTCCATGGCAGCAAAGTGGCCAGTTAAAACATAATATTTCCTAAGTACTTTTAAAGGTATTGATGACATTTTAACTCTAGACAAAGATTGAGCATTGTCAGAGATGACAAAATATTTAGAGAATAAAAGAGGTCTCAAGCATGGGTTGATTAAATGATATAAGCAGTAATCTATTTGCAGATTTCTTGTTGCTATTTTTTTTAAAATCACCTAATTTGCTTAATTTACTCTTTGCTTCTCATAGCCACAGTCCTTAAATGAAACACTCCTGTAATGGACATTGCCATAGAATGAGCAAGAAGAAATGTACTACTTTATGTTATCGATTGTGCTGATAAACTGTTTGGAGGTGGATGTGGTAACTTGTAATATTACTAATAGTCTTGTGACTGCCATATTAGGTGCCCACCCATCAGCTACTAATTTATGTGAAGTATGCAGAAATATATTGACAAAATATGCCAATGATTGATTTTGGCCCCAACATCCAACTAATGACATATTTAAAACAGTATCAACAGAGTCAACCATGAAGACCTTCTTGCCAAAATCTACAAGATGTATAAGTATAGGCTTTTGGCATCCTTCTGTGAATGGATGGATCAATATAGAATTATAATAAAACCTGAATTAGCTGTGAAATAGCTAATCAGATCCCTCAATTTTGTGAAATACATTTTTTGAAATAAATCAAAATATTACAATTATGGCAATTATGATATTCATTTTAATAGAAAAACCATGAAGATTATAAAAAGTCAAGAGATAATTTGAGGGTGGAATATCCCTAGTTTCATGCTTTATACTGGATTGTTAAAGCCAACATTAGAATCACAACACTGGTTTTCTGTCTCTGACACAACTGAGCAACAGAGCCATTGAACTTGAATGCCCTTGAATACCCTCAGGATAACCATTGTTTATGATTGATTGTTTCATTTACTCAATGAAATTCCTTAGTTTGAGTAAAGTTTATTTTTCAGTAAAGTTCTCATTGCTGGACTCTGGTCATTTAATCCACAATATAAGCAATAAATACAATTAATTTCAATATAATTGAGAACCACAGTAGAAGCAAATAAAAATGCATGGACTTTACATGGATCTATTCAGAGTCATCATTTTACCCACTGTCAGTAAGAAGGGCCCACCTATGCCTTACATAGCTTTCCTCAGGTGATCACCCATAAAATGTGCTATTTTAGGAATGAGAAAAGACACAGAATGTGTGGCATTATTTCATCCACATGGATGGTTTAAGAGTTAGACTCCAGGGGAGAGCCTTTAATTTTAAGGCTGTTTCTCTGGACTCTGCCTCTTTAATTTGGTTTAAGACTGGTTCCCCCAGAAGCATAGTTTGAAATGGAGATGGTTATGTAATTCTATACAGAGGGAGTGCTCTCAGTGTTCTTCAGGGTAGCCTAGTAAAGCAGGGGAAGAAAAGCATCTAGGGGTGGGTGGATTGACTGCCCTCTAGCCTCTGCCTGAGCCAGCAGATCCCTGGGGTGTGCATGCAGCTGTCCCACTCTGAGGCGGGGTCTTGTATACCATCATATCAGCTGTGGTATGCCCCTAACTACAAGGGTACATAACCTTCCAGGCATTTCAGCGGGGGCAGCCCAAGCCTGGGTGAGGATGGAAAAGGGTTCAGATATGAAGGATTGGCACCAGACATTCAACTGCAGCTGAGGACTGGGGCTATGGGCTCCGTAAGGGGATCAGAGTAAGTCACCGATGCCATTTATTGTGGAATACATTGTGTGTTTTTTGTGAAAAGATAGCATATGTTAATCATGATCTAAATGTCAAAAGGATGTAAAAGAGAGGAAACTCTGTCTCACTTATTCCTCTTTCCCCATCCATCCTATTTATTTTTGTCTCTAACATATGTATTTTAGTTTTTCTCATCTCAGATTTGTTTCTATAGCTATAAGAAATACAAATATATATTAACTTGTATGTTGCCCTTTTCATATGTGCATAATATACAACAGTGTATGATGTAATAATTCAATATTCACTATACTTTTCTCACCAATATATATTGGATATCTGTCCATATTACTACATAGAGATCATTCTTATTCTTTCAGTTGTACAGAAATCCATGTGTTGATCAAATATAATTTATCCAAATAGTCATCTCTTATTAGGGACTCACTAGAGAGAGATTAGCTAGTTCATGTTGATAGAACCACATTCTTTTGGATGTGCCATTTAATTAGTGCTACTTTATTAGAGATGTGGTGTTACTGAAGCAGCCAGTGCATGGAAGAACCTCATAACATCTGTGAGGTATTAGCATCTTGACCATCCAAGTCAGAAGCATGGGATTGAGACATACCTGTGGACATTCTCATTTTCAATTTATTAATGAGACTACCAGTAGTGCTAATAAAATTACACAATCCAAAAATAGCCCAACATATGGACTATGCAACAAAGGAATCAAAACAACCAAAATTACAAAATGTCTCATTGTTGTTCTCTATGAATAATAACAAGAATTCCAAAACACTGACATGCTCATTTCATAAAACGTGATTCCATTTATGTCCATTTAATGCAATAGTAGTCTGATTGGCCTACATCACATTGTATGAAACTCAATTTGTATCTATTTCAGACCTCTAATAAATCAGCTCTTAGCAAAAGCCTAAGGATTAAGGGGTACTTTATGACATGTCATAATAGAACAGCTGATCTCATTGGTTTATTATTGTACAACCATAAACCAAATTCCTATTGATGACTGGTACACATGAAATTTTACCGCCTTCCTTTCACCTTATATTCTATGATAAATAAGATATCTTGACCTCTGAAAGAAACAAGTATGCTTATTTTATATTTTCTATTAGTACCATGTAGAATAGAAACAGTAACAATAATCAGCAATATGTATGTATTCTTAAGTTCATACAGGATATATCTAACTGAAAAATTGCTTGAATTAAAAACACAAACCAAAAGGACCACTTATTGTTTGGATTATTACAATCTCTCAAGGACTTATGATAATGGAACTTGATACTACCCATCCTCCTTTATGACCTCAGCCAAGAAAACCTTCTTATATGCTTGTATCTTGCTCAAGTAGATTAATGAATTCAAGATATAATAGGTCTCTGAAGTGATTTGCATGTATTGATTAAATGTCATGAATGAAATGCTGTAGGTTAAATTACTAGAGACACAGGAAATGGGGAAAGTCCAATTGTAGCCATTGTTTAAATAAATTACTTGGTGATTCTTCTTGACATATGATTATATTCTTCATATTTACCCCAATGGCTGTGTAAGTACTGAGAGTACACTGTACAACTGCCAATGTTTCTGATGGACTCCTACATGCTGGGAACTTTGGCTGTGAAACTTGAATCATTATCTTAATAGAACTATATAATGAATGTTCCTTGGTTGTATGATTAAAGAACATTTAATAAACAGCAAATATTTCAAAATGGAGACTGGCACTGATGTTTACAAACAAAACTGGACTATAATTCAAAGACTTTGTTATAGACAAACAATGCTGATGGAATGTGGAGTATGATGAATAAAAAAAGACTCAAACATAGGCTGAGAGGTCAGCAGAAATGGGAAACTCAGACTGTAGTTGTGATGCCAAGTGTTTGCATAACCTAGATAAAGAGTACATTTTTCCATAAGTTAAGACACAGAACAGAGTTAGACAAGGTATGATAAATATGGTGAATGTTTAAGAAAAAAATTATTATAGTAAAAGACACATTGCCATTAATCCCCCTCAAAATACTCTCCCTCGTTTTAAACACACCTATCCCATAGTTCCTGCCACTTTGTGAAGCAGTTCTGGAAGTCCCCTTTTGTGAGTGTCTTTAGTTGTGCTGTTGTGGCTGCTTTGATGTCCTGAATCGATTCAAAACTTTTACCTTTCATGGTCATTTTTACTTTGGGGAAGAGCCAGAAGTCACACGGTGCCAGATTCGGTGCATAAGGTGGATGAGGACACACTGTAATGTTTTTATTTGACAGAAATTGCCATATAACAGAAGCAATATGTGACACGGAGTGTTGTCATGATGGATGGCGATTTATGGCATACTTTAAAATACCTTCTCTCTACCGTAGCTCACACCCGACTGACTGCACTGAACAAGTTGAAACTTGAAACACTGTTACTAAGGTTCAACGCGTCATTTCCCATATTGAAGTTCCCTGCTTTTCCATTGGATGGCACTCGGCAGCAGCATTCATCTTATGTTTTGATCACACCTCGTATTAAGGTTCACAAGGGCCCCAGTGCCTGCCTCCCTTATGCGTCTCTTAAGGGTCCTGTAGCATGATTCTCTTATGTGACCAGTATGGTGTCAGGGTGTTACTAGGTCAGAAGAGCTCTGGACCCTCCTATTCATGTGTTAATTCCAGATAACTCCGGAAGCCACACTGACCACTTCCTAGCACCAATATATGCCAAGCTGTGACTGCCACCACCTGCAGTCTTAACTTCTAGCTTCTTGTTTAGTAAAGAAATGGCTGATGACCTAGGACTTCTCAGCATAATGGCCTTCTATATACAATGGGATTTTTAGCTGAGGGCTTTCCAAGCATCAGACCTGATCATGGATTAACACACCAAGATGTAGCAATGTAGGATTTTATAAGATCATGTATAAATAAGGACACCATACAAGCATCCAAGAGGAAAGCAACAAAAGCATGAACAAACAAAAGGGAACTCAGTAAAAGAATAAGAAGTCTGGTGTATCTGATCAGCAGGAGTTGTACCAGGAGATAATATAAAAATGCATTCAGGTTCCGTGGAAAGAGTATTTTCAACCTGGGATTTGGTATAAGACAGTTTTCTGAATTCTGATTAGGATAAATGAAGAAAAAATGTGCATAGCCAGCTGGAGCCTGAGACCTCGACAGTTTCATGTGTTGCCAGATGGGAAATTCAGAATGTATTTAAGTGGTGTTAAGTTAGGAACTGTGAAGAATCTGAGATTTTGCCCTGTTTGCAGTCTAACATGTTAGCCTACAAGAATTTCATAAATTATGATAGAATAGCTGGCCATCTGCAACCGGAAGAGAGCTCTCACCAGAACCTGACCATGGTGGCATTCTGACCTCAGACTTCCTGTGGATCTTGGGATGTGTGGGAGGGGCGAGGGGGCTTACTGGGGTTTCTTCTATAAAGATCCTAATCCCATCATGGGGGCTCCACCCTTATGACCTCATCACCTCCCAGAGGCCCACCTCCTAATATCACATTGGGGGTTATGTTTCAAAATATGAATTTGGGGGGATACAAACAGACCATAGCAGATAAAAAACTCCTGGGTAGTTATTTGACACAGCAGAAAGCCTAAGCTTCACGTTCAGTTGGTGCCCTTTGCCCCCTAGTCCACCGTGAGCCCTGAGGAGTGACCAGGTGGGGGTTGTACACACAGTTGGTCTGTGGCACCACCGGGAACCCCAAGCTTGGGAAATCCCCAGTCTCAAGGGAGTGCCTACCAAATCTTCCCAAGGTCTGCCCCTGGGAAGGCAGTGACTCTACTGCACTGGTCAGGAAGCAAGTCTGCCCCCTGCCCTGGACCAAGATACTATCTCTGTCCTTCCATGCTGTGTGCTCTCTGAGCATCCTTTCAAGATATTCCAGCACAGAAGCTGGCACACGATACATAGAAATGCCGTGGACAATTGACTCCCAAAAAGTGGTATCTCGTGTTTGCAGGATCCGTTTCACCCAGTTAAGAGATGAACTGTTCATATCAATACGAACCAGGGTCACACTGAATCAAGGGTGAGGAGTTTCTTGCACCCATGTGATCACTTAGAAAATGCTTTATGTGCATTCATTCTTAGGAAATTAATTAAAAAAAATATTCCAGCAAAATGAGTTGGAAAAACAAGAAACATCAATGAATGGGTCCAGGAAACAGTTATTCACTAAAAAATACAGGCTTAAAGAACAACCACCCTTGACTGACATCTGAGGAAGAAGGCTTCTCAAGGGAAGTCTAAAGTAATTAGGGGAGTTCACACACACAAAAAAATGAGAACACAGTAATGCACAAAATTCAGCTTGTAAAAAG
Organism: Hipposideros armiger; assembly: GCF_001890085.2. Taxonomy (NCBI): domain Eukaryota; kingdom Metazoa; phylum Chordata; class Mammalia; order Chiroptera; family Hipposideridae; genus Hipposideros; species Hipposideros armiger. The sequence continues at coordinate 63,441 of NW_017731976.1, read as the reverse complement.
TCACGTAAAACTTAAGTAATGCATTATTAAAGATTATAGTCCAACCAAATAACGACCTATCCAATCCAAAGTGGAAGAAGCCAATGGATTTCAATTTAAAGTCATGATGGTGGAGAGGATGAATAAGAAATCATTATTTTTTAACTTTTTACACATTGAGTAAAAACATATTCGTTCAAGAAAAGAAGGTAATGGTACATGATTGTTCACATTATAGGAAGATACAGGTTGAAATTCCAAGGAAAAGAATATTTTTAAAAGAGTTGTGGTCCAAATATGGTGCAAACTAAAATGTGGCATGAGTTTGAACAGTTAGTGTTGCTTAAGAAAAAGAGTGTATTTGAAACATTTCCTTGGGGTGCCATGCCAATTGTGACACTGAAATCTTAATTTTAATCAAAGTTGATATAGTCTTGACGATGTAAATTCTGCCCATTGTTTTTAATTTTTTCTTTTGAAATTTATCGATAGGCAAAGTATGCAATCTCTTTTTTAAGTAATACAAATGTAATTCTGTGAAAGTAACAAAAAAGGCAGGTAATTGAAAGCTAGGAGGTTAGAAGGAGGGGGAAGTTTATAAAAGTTGATAAAACTCTCATCTTACTAAGTTAGGAATCCAGAGCTGTTGTGTCAAGTTTATGAAATAAGAATATATTATAAATCACAAACAAATTAAACATGAAGAATTAAGAGTAATTATATACAGTGTGAGGAAGTGAAAAGAGGGATGGGAGATGAGAGGTGTAGATAAATTATGTTTTTACCAATCAGAGAAAGTTTATGAATTGAAAAATAATTATGACCCATACAATGGTAACCCACCTGTGAAATATAAAGTGAGATGGTTGAATGCAGCAGCTTCTAGCAACTGGACCAGTGGGAGGGAGATGGAGTATGAATTTGAGTATGTTCTCTTTGTTTTATGTGCTATTTGAACCTTTCAAAGAACAGATACAGAAGATGAGGTGTTTGTGAATATTCTACGGCTAATTGGGTGATGGGAAAAGGGCTATAAATGACTCTGGATGGGCCTTCTCCATCAGGACCATTCATAGAACTGTTACACAGAGATTCTCTGGCCTCGGTTCTTTCCCCTGCAGCATGTCTGCAGTTCTGTCTGAGAATCTGCACGTTAACACACTTGGAGGTGATTTCCATGTGCCGCTTATTGTAATAAACGTACGGAATGCCTATAGCTCAAACTGTGCTAACAGTTACTAGTTTACCAGTCAGTGAGAAAGTGAACAAGCTTGCACTGCTTTCAAAATCATCATGGGACTTAAAGTTGACCGTCGTGATTGATTTGACAAATATGGTTGGGGATACCGTCTGAAAGATTCAGTCTCTTCTGTTTTCCAAGACCGGCTCTGTCTGAGGAGAAACTCAAGTGTCAGGTAGTGGTGCAAATTCTCTTTCACTCCCGGGATGTGTGGTTTCTGTCTTTCACTCCACTGTTGCTCTTAGTTCATAAATGACATTCGCAAAAATAATCACACAGATGAGAATGTAATCCATACTCATTTGTGCCATATGGATGAACTTTTGACAGGAGCCATGGATGACAAGCCTATTCAGAGGAAGCTTTGATAGTCAGATTTCACTGGCTGCACAAAGACACAGAGATGAATGCTTTCCAAAAGGTTCTGACTACACGATTAATTTCCCACTCCAGTAGTGTGCATGTTGGGGGCGTGGTGAGAGAAAGGCTTTCTCTCTGCTCTGATGTAATCTTGCTTTCTGCTTTTTTTATCTTTTCAAGGCCAACCTTAACATCTCTAAGGTTTGGCATTCTTTCCAGCTAGTACTTTGTTCCTGTCCTTGGTTCTTGAAGTGATGACTGTTGCATCCTTGGTTGCTTCAGACTTCCTGGATAATGTCCAACCGTGATAAGTGATGAGTTCTTTTTGGATAAATAATGAGTCCGTTTACATTTCACAGTAGAAATCATTAAGTGGCATTTTAATTACTCAGAGGAAAAGGAATCTAAGGGAATATTGCAAAGAAATCCATGAAAGTGTTAACGTCTGCCCATTTGGGAGAGAATGAAAAAGGAGACTCTACCCCAAGGGATTCTGTTTCATCCTGTTGTGTATTGAAATGTAAGCTGCAACCAACAGTCTGGTTAATAACAATTCATGCCGCTGTCAGTCTTTTTGACCAATGTCATCAATATTTTACACCACAGAACAACAACAATTAAGAACCAGGACCAGGAGAAGCACTTGGGGCAAAAGTGTTTCTAACACGATAATGAAATCGACCCAACAGAGCCAGCATTTCCAATAGACATTCTAAGAAAGGTTTCACCGTGATTTTGTTTTCCAAACAGTTAGAAGTGCCACTCCCTCTTACAAAGGGACACTGATTATGGGTGGGAGAATTCCAGTCTGAAATTCAGGTGAAAATGATTTGAGGACAAGTAGTAACAGTAACACAAGTTCACATTTACTCTGGACTTTCCATGGGCAAGACACTGTTCTAAATACACGGTGAACTTAAAACTAAAGAATAATCTGAATTAAAACAAATACTGGTAAGTTTCTACCAGATAGGCAAACTAGTGTGTAAAGCATGCCAAAGAAATTCAAATCTCCATTTTTCTCTCACAATTCAACTTTTGTAAGTTTTAAGAAATGTGAAATCAGCCTTTGTTTTATTTATGCCACTTACTAGTGAAAATGAAAGCAGGAAGGCCTCAAATTCAAAAATCCATTTTATTATTACCAATGCTTGAGTGGAGCATCTCTTCATGTCATTTTAGGTTCAGATTTTCAGCATCAGTTTTGAAGTTTACCAACCAGAGGCCACCAAAAACACAGCTGCGGTCATGTTCCAGAGCAAGGATCACTCAGCTGCTCAGTCGAGGGCCCCTGGAACTTGGGAGGGTCTTGGTGAGGGGATTTGGGGCAGGGCTTCTTACAGGAGCATCATGGGGAGACTGGGAAGGCAGGACGTTCTGGACTGGATGTGCTCACTGCAGGGCGAGTAGGTGATTGTGTGTCTTGGTATTTCTTGACCTTCAGGAGTAGTAACACAAAGCTAGAATTGTGTTGGTGAAGAAATGCTGATCACTCAACAAAGGACATAACGATTATTTTTACAGTTGTGGTCCTACCTTGTCTATGTTCTTATAAAAGAACTGTTTTTGCAAAACAAGAAAAAAAATGTTAACCAGGCCCCCTTTCCTTGTCTGGGTCCTGTTGGATCCCTTGTCAAAGCTGTCTCAGGAATTCCTTGCATGAAACAACTGAATAAGAAAGATACAGTTGATGAAAAATACTTGAGGAGATGGTTAATTGATTACTAGTTCATGTAAAACATCTTATGTTTCAAAATAATCATTTTATTAATGTGTTGTCAAGGACATCCTTCCACATGCAGTGTTTCTCCTCAAATTCATTTATGTTACTGTCTCCTGGAAAGTAGAAATGATTGTCAAGTGATCTAACTAATTTGGCACCTATGGGCAGGACCCAAGCTTTACCTTCTATCAGATTGTGCATCACCTGGTTAAAGTGTTGCATTTCCTACTGTGTGTGTGCATATGTATCCCGTTGTTCACTGTGGAGTGGAAAATAAACTCAGCTGTTTTTATTTCACTTCCTGGTGGTCACATTGTACCTCCACTCTTCACTTTGGCCTCACTGATGAGTAAGGAAAGACTGAAAGAGCAACTATGGGCTGCCCTGTTGTTCCCTTTCCTTCATTGTCATGATTTTCAGCTTAAATGGCTGGCCGACATGGGAATAACAGTAGCAAGAGAGGGTGTGAACAGTTCCCGGGTTCTTTGTGTTTCTTCAAATGCCATTGTGTTCCTTGTGCACCGAGAGCCAGCTCTGTTCTAAAGGGAAGCATGGCTGACAGCCATCCAGCTTAGTCATAGGCATGACATTCTTACCTGGCCACCCTTTGAATCTTGCACAACTCCCTGGAGTTGTGGCGCCACCTGGGCTCCCTGCTCGTTGGCCATCATGAACCCGGGATGGGAGAAGGAGGCAACGGAAGGCCCGAGCCCATGCAGAGCATGTGTCTCCTCAGCCCACAAGGATGTCCCAGCATCCCCCAGACTGCACTTGCTAAACACAAGTTCAAAGTTACAATTAGTAAAAATTCAAGATGGCATCAGTGCCTGGCCCTGTGTGCTGGACCAGCACCCGTGGAACTGGTCCCACTGCTCAGTAGGGTATGGTCGTTCTTATTCCTCTCACGTGGGAAAAGCAAACAAGAAAACTCTTTGACTCCACTTCCCCTACAGCCACTGCTCAGTTTCTCTTCTTCTCTTAGAGAAAAATTCTTTGAAAGACTCCCCACTACCTCTAATCTCTGATTCCCATTCCCCCCACCCCTGCATTTTCTTTTGAGTCCCCTGACATCAGGGTTTTTCCCAGATCACCACAACAAGATAGCTCTTCTCACAGTCAGTCACGTGCTTTCTGTGGCCAAACCCAGTGGTCAAATGCCTGTCCTTGCCTTGACACACAAGCATGTCCTTGAAGTAGTTCTGTCACTTGACCTCCTAGATGCCGTCATCTATGACTTTCTGCTGTGTTCCAGCCTCTTCCATTTTTCTTCTGCAGTCGTTGCCTCTTCACCCACCCTCTGAACTTGGAACTGCCCATAGCACCTGTGATATGACCACAAAGTCTCCTTTGAGCAAGGGGGCAGGACACAGCCTTTTTTGCCTCTATAACATCCTGCCATGTGAAAAGGCATGCAATTGCTAGGATTTACCAGTTACCTTGGTTCATAGGGACTGTGGCCAAACACTGGACATAATGAAATGGAGCACAGGGAGGATCCTTAGATAGCGCCACACTGTCATTCTACCCAGGCTGGTTTTCTGGACTTCCAGTATGCAAGAGAAAAAACCCTGGTGTTTTGGGTTTCCTGTAATGTGCAGCTGAATCTACGATGTACATCCTGAGAAATTACTCTCATCTGCTGTCATTCTCTAGAGTATACAACTTGTTCTAAAGATACGCAAACCCTTTACAAGATGAATAGTCCCTAGAATGGAGGAGTCAGTAAACCATGAAGGAGCGGGTTTAGCTGGCTCTGTCCTCTCTACACATTGCAAGTGACACCTGTGTCTTTGTTTCTTGAGACAGTAGGAGTCAACTTCATGTGGGAGAATAGAAGGACTCTTGTACAGAAGTCTGACTTGTTGAGAATACATGAAGAATTGAAACGTGCACTTATTTGGAACTTGATGAAAAGACTGCCAGTGTCCTTTATCAATAGAGAACTGAAGTGACTAACATTCCCTCTCTTCTGTGATTCTTGCTACTACTAATAAAAGTAACATTCATTTGTATAAACAAAAATGTTGTCATTTAGATCTCAAAACGTTCTTCAAGGTTGAAATTATTATTTCCATTGACAATGAGAAACGAGATCTAAGTCAGTTACTGGGGATGTGGTGTTGGAGCTGGGTCTTAAATGTAGACATTATGACTCCAAATCAAGAGTTCTTTTCATGTGAGAATTGAGTTATTAAATAATACATATTTATAGCCCAACTCAAAAACAGAGCATGAGTCTAATATTGTTTGACATCAGAATTCCAAGTTTGTTGATTTTTATGTGACCTGGACCATGTTTAACATTAAGAAGAACAAACCAACTTTTCAAGTCATTATTACATATATAACATTAATAGGAAATACTTATTACTACTCACTGGATGACTCTCTCCTGTACCTTCCTGGACACAGTTGACAGTTACATAATGATGACATCAACTTGGCTTTAGAATTTAGTCCTACTTAGGTACAGTGAGTTAAATCCAATTGCAACACTAAGAGTTACTTATCCATTGCCATGAATGCCTTGACTTATTGGAACCCGCTGGCAAAATCCACAGTATTCTGCTAGAATAAGATATTTTCTCCACAGTCAAGCGGAATAATGCTGCTAGAGATGAGAATTGAATATATCAGAATTCCTATTTTTCATGAGGCTAAGGAAAAGTGGAAGAACACATCAATTTTCTGACCTGGTAAAATGACTTAATATCATTTCAGAAATTGTGGACATTATAAGTGTAATCCATTTTAGACATTTTTACACTAGATATAAAGTAGAAAATATAATTATTTGGGACCTCTTACAAAAGAATCATATTTTCAGTTATGTTAAAAATAAGCATGTTTTAAAATGAAAATACTAATTTTAATAAAGGTTACTGGTGACAATAATCCACTCACTTTCAGTCATGATATCAAATTTGTTTTAATACTTAACGTTTATGATCCTTTTGATGAGAAATAATGCTGAAATCGTGGTGGGGAAAAGAGATGAGGAACATGGTTTGGAATGACTGCTGTCATAAGGATTTTAGCATCTATTTGGAGACATCTCCTATAACTTTTATAAAAATTTAGGACCAGAACTCAGAGCTAACCACACAAACCCTTCTGAAAAACAGTGGCAATAATATTAGCAATATGAGTATTTTTATTCCTTTTTTTGCAGAAATATTTGTATTCTTTAATTACTACTAAATTCAGAGCCAATAATTCACTAAATATATATACATATACACACATATGTGTATGTTAGACATAAATATTTGCCTTTGCTTATACATATATATACACACACATATGGTGTGTATGAATATATTGAATATAAAAAATCTTGACTTCAAGAATTTTACTGTTTATATATATATATATATATATATATATATATATATATATATATTTTACAGTTTTGTTGAGAAATAAGACACATGATAAAGTTATCAATGTGAAATGGTTTTCTTAATCCAAAGCCTGAGATATCTACATAGAGCATTCTTGCCAGAAAGCATGCTACTCATGTCTATACTGTACTGTATTTAACAGGATCCAGGTGTGGGAAATGATTTGTAGGGAATTTGTTAAAGCACTTGGGGTTCATCTGTTTGTCTAGATCTGGTCATTTGAAGCACAGATTACCAGAAGGTAATCAGAATCCAGCGTCTGCTTTAAGCCAGGACCATGGTCCCCTGAAATGCTCTCTGAATTTAGGGTCTATTGAATTACCTCTCCATGGCTTTCACAAGGTCTCAAAGTCTACAAAAATGTAGATGATGTAATTTGGCCCCATAAAATCCCTTTTACTGAATTGTATTGGGTATTTTATTTTCTCATGAACTTTAAATGCAGAATTCTTCATGAAATGACCACATCAATGCAACAACTATGTTTATTGTGGGAATTTTGTTTTATTGAGTTGTGTCCATTATGAGACAACAAAGGAGAGCTGTGTTTCATACTAAAGTACCAGGGACATCTGTGAATCTGTCCTTCCCTGAACAACTGGGTCCCTATTGTCCCATAGACACTCAGTCTTTCAATGTGTCCTTATTGAGGCAGATGGTGGCAGTAAGTGCTCTAGGACTGGGGCTGTTATCCTGGACAAAACAGATGAAAACCCTCTTCTCCCTAGAGCTCCCATCCTAGTATCATCATGGATTTACATTCCAAGGCTGGACATTGGGGACGTGGGACGTTTAGCCCTAACAGCCATCGTACAGGCAGGTAGACATTGCCTCACACAAGGAAGCCAGTCCTATGGTCGGTAGCATTTCTCAGGATTATATTTTCATGTCTCATTCTAATTATAGATGTTAAGTCTGCAGACAAACATGTCTCTTGGTCCTTCTGTCCTGTCAAAGGTATTAATTTTGGACCCACTTGGCATTTTCTGAGTTTTACAGTTTATACTTATAGAGGATGTATTTCTCCTGTGGATACATTTTCATTGTCCTTAATTGGTGTTAAGTATGAGCGTCCTGACAGTGACTGCCCATCATGTCCAGCTCCTATTTAGGCATCATTAGGTTTCCTGTTTGTGCTCACTGTAAGGAAATAGGTGAGAAATATAGGCAGTGGGCTAAAAGCATTTAAAAAATATTTGCATTGTGTCATATTTCCAGTCTTTGAACAAGCTATTTATTTCTCCTCATAACTGTGAATGCTACAAATTTTGTGGCTTACACTGCAATTTTGTTTAAAAGACATTATAGCCTGCAATCTTAGTTCATTTGGTGCTAGTCCAGTAAGTGGCCATCTATCATATCAAAAATTTCAATCTAAGCACTGATCGGCGGGTTAATATTATAGAACGTGCACCCTAGGGGAACATAAAGAAATGGCTGGGTTTTAGGACCTGCTAAAATAGTTCTCTGCTCTAAATGGGAACAGTTTAATCAACAAAATGGCTTGGGGTGCATATGCCCCTTCGCAGTGTCTCAGTTTGAGGGATACTTCACTGAAATCTTACAGTCCTCTATAATGGACTTGTTTCAGTTGTTAATTTTAAAAGTTATACTGGTTTTTCTAGAAACGTAGTTCAATATACCTGTTTACATCCCACCCTGGGAATGAATAAAGTAAAATAAATTGAAACATTTTTGTAAGTATTTAGAAACCCCATAATAGCTCCGCTGGAGTTCATGGTGGGGTAAATTGCGGTGGACAGTGTCCTACAGTGCCATCTTCCAGGGTCCCAACCCCTGTTTGGCAGGGACTATGATAGCTCCTTTATTATCATTTTGATAAGGTAAAAAAAAAACCTTGTACATCAAATGCCTGTATATTTTTTCTCTCAGGTAGCATTTGCTCCAAGTCCTCTTTCCAGGGACCAGAGGGAGACAGTGCTGATAGCTGCCCACAAGTTCAAAACATCAGCTCTGCCATGTGGCCCTCACAGCAGCCAGCAGGACACGCATCATTACCCTCACTGCCATCAGGCATGGCGGGCTGGAGGGGAGGTTGCGGTCTGCCCTGGGGACAGTGCAGGCTCTCTGGATGCCCGTTCCATTGGCCTCACAGGCCATCTCCTGTGATTCTCCCCTACTGAGAACAGAGATCCTGGCCTGAGATGAAGCATGGCCATTCTGCCTAGATCAGTGCAGCCACACGGAGGCGGCCTGGTCCAGCCCTGAGGAAGCTGTGACATGTTGTGGTACCCACAGCTTTCCTGCCTCATCTTGCTCTAGTGCAAAATGAGGAGGACCAGCTGGCCCACCTGCTCTCCAGGCTCTGCCAGGGATGACTGCAAATATAGGGAGACGTGCAAGGAAAAAATAGGTAAATAAGAACAAAACTACGGTGATCTCTACAACAGTCTCCATACTACTGGGTTAACCATCTGCTTGACAGTCAATCGGATATTATTTTGTGCAACACTTGAAATAGTTTTTAAGATTGTTGTCTGCTTAATGAAATTGCAAGGTGGATGCATCCAACAATACATAGATTTGGGATTTCTCCTAGTGAATCATAATACTGCAAAGTGGGATGATAATGACTAATGGGATTGTTAATCTCATGTTAGAAAGGAGGCATAGAGAGGTTAAGTAACTTTCCCAAGGTCACACAGCTACTCCGTTGCAAACCAGAGTTAAGGAAACCAAAATATTCCGTTCCAGACCAAGTGACCTTAACCACTGCCCAGGCTGCCAGACTCCTTCAGTATAGTATCAACACACTTTAGCATTTGGGACTGAAAAATGAGACAGGACTAGGGATTTTCAGGTTCATGCTTGAATTAAAATGTATATAAAACCATAAGATTCTGTGTGAAACTTCTCATGACATTTTGTTGAAATACATGTATACTAATGTACAAATATAAAGTTAAATCTCAAAATGTAATTAAAGAGAGAAAATGGGGAAATTTTCAGAGAACTTAAGAAGATATAGTGCCTCTTTAATTGAGATTCCATCAAATTTATTATATTTGAAAATTTTTTTTCCAAAGTTCATGAGCCCCCATGAAACCAGTGCATATATGTGGCCCAACTAAATATAGTTTGTGAAAGAAAAATATTACAGGACATTCCAATAATTTATAGATTCTATTATAAATTTCTGCAAAAGGTGCTGTGTTTATTAAAAATTCCAGTTAAGCTAATACAGAACTCTAATAAATATTGTTCCAGTTTGTCTTAAGCTGTTTATAACAAATGTTCCCAATCATGGATGCTAAGTGTTAAAGGCATGTCGGTTAATATTTCAAAGCCATGCTACAGTGTTTCAAATTATTGCCATGCGTGAATGTTAGAGATAGGAAAATATCCCTGATTATCTGTTTGTAATTTAACTCACAAGGAGACATCAAACATGAGGAATTGGTACAAACTCTGCTTTAATCCACAGTATGTTAGAGCCAGAAACATTTTTCCCCTGAGCGGTGATTTTTCTTCATTCCAGGTTTTCTGCTGTCTATTGATTGGGCTGGGCAGACAATGGGTGGTTTGGCGTCCCCTGGGTGCAGAAGGGCACAGGGCTCTCCACCTTGGCCCTGCCTCCCCACCTGAACAGTCGACTGTCTTCCTTCATCCTGTGGGGAAGCCGCCTGAGCATCTTTGGCTCTCACTCATTTGCAGTCAAGAGCAGCTCAGGAGGAAGCCCTTTCTTGGAATGAAGTATTGGCAGGGCGGAGGAGAGCTTGCTCATTATTACCAAATTAAATGTCTGTGTCAGAGGCTGGGGACAAGCGTTGTGCTATGTTGCATATTAAACTCAGGAGCAACTTGGGGAGAAAGAAAAGTGCATGTTACACATTGATTTCCCATCATTGGGCCAGAAGAGAAAGCACTCAGTAGTCTCGCTGTCTTCTTTTCTTTCTCCTCCCACACCTCCTCCTTCCCTCTGCAACAACCTCTAAGGCACCTTTAACATTTTTAATATAAATACATAGCGCCCCCCCCCCGCACACACAGACGTACACCTACAGAAAGGTCCAGGTGTCATTCCACTTGTGCGTGTGGCTGAATACGTCATTCTGTGCCACCTGGCTGTCAGCCCAGGAAACACCTGTCCACTTGGGCTGCAGAAGCTGAGTGACCAGACAGGCGGGCGGCATGTCACTACACGCGGGGAACACACCTGCGAATGCCTGCATGGTTAAAGAAGTTTCTCTCCTCATACCCATCAGAGAAGTGCCTTCATAATTTGGGCACAGAGCGGTACCCAGGCCAGTTCCTCAGGGGTGAGGAGAAGGCACCTTCGCTGTGTAGTGTGGGCCACAGTTGGGGGTATCCTGCAGACCTCTCTTTAGGGTAGATGAGCCAGGAAAACATGAAACATACAGCACTGTTAAAGCGATGCTATGGCTGCTCAGTATCCAGTGAGCAAAAGAACATTTGCCTTTTTAAGTCCATTCTTAAGATCCTAAGTTTCTTGGGGATGCGTAGAACCCATCTACCCCAGATACCCTGGCACACTGAGAGATAGCAGAGGAGAGAAAAAAAGTGGGAATGGCTTGGGAGAGAGGAAAACAGGGAAGGAGGGAGAATGGGATTCCTGTGTGTGGGACTTTAATTCATAGATGACTCCAGGGGAAGGTGCAGAAGCATTTCACCCTGTCCTCTGCTACACACAACCTGGGGTGAGGAAGACTCTGTCAGCAATGCATTGTACCTCCGTCCTCAAATGGGATAAACACAAAGTCGGGGGTTCAGACAACTTGTGTTTTGCAGCCCTTTACACTTTGCAAAACTCTTTCAAGTACATGATCTTACTGGATCCCCACAGTGCCACTGAGGCTTGTCTACACCACAGTATGTGGTCAAGCTGAGCTTCAAGCACAGGTTCCCCCTTTGAAATGGCAACACTATAAAACACGAAGAAGCAGTGTTGTGATGTGTAGCAAGAGCTATGCAAACTCATATCCTTCCAAGAAATCCTACTTTCTGAACCCAACTGGCAGTGATATGCAAAGTCACCTTCAGAATAAAGTACGCCCTCAGCAAAACCCAATTGACTATAATCTGGTCGAAAGGATTAGCATATCAAAAGAAAGATAACGTGTCAATAAGAATTAGCTGATGTAAACTGTGTCCCTTCAAGTTGTCTGGGTTCTGCCTTGCAAAGAAACTCAGGGTATGTGTCATACATATTTATCCAGTGTGGAGAAACGCATCCGCCTAACAAAACCTCGTGCTATTAAAACTTCAAACCACATAATTAACTCCCTTTGCTCTGATATCATGCTTAGGAAGAAATCATCCCATAATTTGACTTTCTATGTAGCTTGTCTCCAAGGACAGAGTGTGCATGTTAACATGCCGTCTCTGAGACAATTACATTTCACATTGTAAATAAATGAGCAGATCTCTGTGGCTTTTCTACTTGAGTCTTTGATCAAGTACATCAGGATGTGTCACGATCTCCCAAGTCTAGTCACTCCAGATGCTGGCCTCACTCCCACCCCCAGATGAGATTTTAAGAGATGAATTATGTTGCTGGAGGCCAGGAAGCTGGGCATGGATGGTAAAGACTATTTGAACTACTTCCTTTTACAAGGTGGAGGAGGTACTGCGAGAGGGAAATGGAGCCAGGCACCAGTTAAAAGCAGTAAAGGCAGATTTTATTTAGTGCTATTGCAGTAGGGAAGTGTCTTTGGTATAAAACAACTCCATTCCAAATACAGCAAAGATGGCTGGGGATTTATAGCCAGGGGCAGAGAGCAGTCCTTGGATGGAAAATTACCTAGAGGAGGACATGAGGTGGGGTGAGGGTTGTGGGGAATCAGCTAAGCTGTCCAGATAGGATTCGTGCTCAAGGGCAGCCTAGGACTTACATGTCAAGGTGGGGTATGATGACTCTGATCAGATTTGGACAGTGACCAGACGTCAAGGATAAGTGATTCCCCCTAAACCGATGTGGCAGGATTCTCATTAAAACTGGGCTAGGCAGGCCCATGTAAGGGGGCTTGGAGGAGCAGGTCTAGGATGTGGCCAAGGAGAGGGTCTTGAAAGTGCACTCTAAGCTCTGTATTTCAGGTCATCTCACTCCTAGAGTTGCCTCCACTATTCCATACCACGTCAAGGTCTCGTTTCAAAATTACTGTCTTCCTATTGTTTAATTTTGTGCTTGAAAAATATTCCACTGAGTTGATAGAAGTCACTCAGCCATTTTCCTTCAAAGTGCACAGTAGACCTGGCTGAGTTTACTGCTTTTCTAATAAATATAAGGACACACCATTACTTCTGTGATATTATTTTTCTTAAGTCAATTTTCAGGAGAGGGATTAATACATCCAGCATATATGTGTCTTTATGGTTGCCATCATATCAGATATTCCTTTTGTGAACAAAAAAGGGGTCCTAGGGGAAGTACCCTTCCAGTATGCTCTGATCATAACCCCATACCTGGGCAGATCCTGGGGGCTGTCCCGCCCCAGGCCTGTAACTTCCCTAGTTAAAGCCTCTCTTTACCATAAATCAGTCCCGCCCAATGTTTCCATGCATCCAGGCTCACACACCTTTGAAATGCCCTGTGAGACCCCTCTTTCTAATACATTTCAGAGCCCTCCTAAAGTGTGCAAGAGGTAATCCATCCCCACTTGCTCTCTCCCACCCTCATGTTGTCTTCCTTATATTCCCTCCTTAATTCCAAATGCATAAAAGAAGATGCAAACTGTCATTCTCCCAAGCATTTGAAATCTTGCTACCTAGCAATTATCCTCAGTTTGGGCTCAAACTCTTGAGCCCAATGAACACACAATGCAATATATAGATGACATATTACAGAAATGTACACTTGAAACCTATATAATTTTACTAACCAGTGTCACCCCAATAAAGTTAATAAATAGATTAAAGAAAACATTCTCTACAGGCTTGGACATTTCTTATGTGACACTTTATAAAAGGATTATATTGATTTGGAATGCTATCAGTACTTTATGAGTAATTCAGTACCCCCTTAAGCTGCCATCTTTTTGTGTTATAATTTAAAATACTAATTTAGCAAGTGCAAATATTTGCCACAAGTCTACTTTCACTTGAATTTCTTCAATTACTATGGATGATTCAGTTTTCTGTTTCACCTTGTGTGGGCCTTTTAAAAGGGCCTAATTATTTTTTCCATTAAATGTTAGAGCACGTGGATCTATAAGCACGACATGAAGCAGAAATGATAGTTTGCAACAAGATGCGTGACACAGCTGAAATGACGATGTGTTTCAGGACTTTACAGAAACCGCTAATATCCTTTACTGATCCCAAATTTAAGTATTTGGAAGGTATGGAGGTAAATCTCTCACAATATCATGTGAGAGTCTGTGTGATGTCTTACGGAAGTGATCCTAATTTGATGTAGACTGAGACAAATGACAGGAAACCAAAACAGTAATATGAAATAAAAACAATACTGATGATGCACTTTTATTAATATTAAGTTAATTTATTTCTTATAATTTGTTGGATGTTACCCTTTTTGTTAATATCTAAATATCTTATTTATGTAATTTGTTTGGCAATTACTAAACCTTTGGAAATTAATAGTAAATTGTCACTACTTATTTTATACTTAATATCTGGGGACTTGAGTCATTAAAATTTACTTTTAGTAAATTTTAACTAATGTGAATCTTGATGTGCTCTATTTCTTGGTGTTTCAGGAAAATGACCAGAACTTGGAACTGAATAGTTACAGACATAATATATTTTTATAAATTAGAAAGGAAATATGTTTTTCATCTTTTCAGCTACTTTTTTCATAACTGAAATTTAAGTCAGTGACTTCACCCACTTCCGTGAGTCTACCCAAGTGCTGGGTAGACAAGCTGCATTTTGAGAATTGTGAACAATGTTCCAGGGCATCAGAGGGACCCAGCCCCCCATCTGTGCCCTGCTGTCCTGCCTGTGTTGTCTCCTGACCTCCCTCATATTTGCCCACCCACCCACTGGACACAGTCTGTGGCCTCCTCAGTGGGCTTTCTGTGCAGTATAGTGAAAAGTCTTGTGCAAGCACAGATAGATTGCATCTATTGTCTCTCCCCATCCAAAGTCCTGGCACTCCATTGTGGGAGAAAGTTAAATTGACCTGACAAAGCACAGCGGACTGTCCTCCAACACCTTGTTCCCATCCAGGTGATTGCAAAGTGATTACTTGGCAGTGTGTTCCAGTATCTTCCCAACTATTAAAATTTTAAGCTGACCAGTTAATGATCATGAAGATAAAGCTTTTCACTTTAAAAATGAACAATATCATCAGTCCTCCCTGGGATTTCGAGGACTGTCTATGGCTGCCACACGTTATCACCAGCATCTGCTGTCGATGTCAGAGCACAGCTCCCTCACCCTCATAGCCTGCCCTCGTCCCTTTTTCCATAGCACAGTTCACCCAGTCCAGCAGATGCCTCTCGTTTGTGTTTGCTGAATGTATTGATGTTCCTACATAGAGAGGAATCATTTATCTGATACAAAAAAACCCAGGTGGCAATTGGGATAATATACTTGAAATTCTTTAAGGTACTGTAATGTGTATATCCACATTAGAATTTGCATATTTTTTCCAGTACTATGTAGCTTCCCAGGTGACTGTTCAATTGACTACATATGCTGAAATTCAAATCACCAAATAGTTTTTCACAGATTGTAAGAAAAAGACTTGCAGGGTTTTATATAATCTGTGATGAGAAGTGATGATACGATTTTAGTTGTATGATACTGTATTCTGTTACCGTACAAGGGGCCTACCTGACATGCAGAGAACCAAACACTGAACACTAGTTTTGTGGTGGAGAAATTGTAGCCATTTATTGGTGGGGTACCAAGCCAGGAGGACGGGAAGCTGTCATTCTGAATCCAAACTCCCCAATAGCTTTTGAGCAAAGGTTTTTAAAGGCAGAGATTGTGGTTAGGGGTTAGAGGTCGAGGGTGAAGTTGATGGGTTAGTTCTCTGGCCAGCCTTAGCGGTTTTCCTTAGTCTGAGTAATTCGGTTCCTGATGCCATCTTGTCTGAAGCCTTGTCACTGTGGTCTGAACTGACTGAGGAACCAAGTTTCTGTAAGACATCTCATGATTGTATGTCAGGGACACTACCCTCAAAGCAAAAAGACAGAAACTAAATATCTGTGACCATTGAATTGTTTAAGCTATCAACATTTTGTGCTTAACTAGCTATATTTTTCTATTACTTCAAGTAAAGTTAAATTGTACTTTTGAACACTGTTCCTGGAGCTTGCTTTACAAGCAGGTCTTCCAGACATGACTAACATACTTAATAACCTTTGACTATAAGCTACGGGACAATGGAAACAATTGAAGCACTTAGTTAAAGCCTGTGCCTACATCTCTAGGCTCTGTGATGTAACAGTACCTGTGATGTTTACTGCTGGCTGCTGGTTTTGATTCTACAGTAAGCAAATGGATTGCCAAGTGCTTACATGTATTCCTGACAAGGAAGCCTCTCTTGAATGTTTACCTTAGGGACCTTGGGGAGCTGCCTTACTTCTTCCAGTCTTTTGCCATCCAGTGGTTACACTTCAGGAAACAAGTGTGCCACTTAGCAAATGACTTGTTTCCTGAACGAAGTGAAGCAAATTACAAAAGCACAGGACACTCTGCCAACCCCACCGAGGAGGCAGGAGCCACCAACACCCACCATGGCCAGCATTCGCGCACACAAGCTGCCAAGTTGATTCCCACAGCAGCACAGCACTGTGAGACCAAACGGCATTCATCCACTTAATGTTTTTCGGATGTGTGTCAGGCTTTTTGTGTTATGTCACGGAGACGTTTGCCAAATCCAAGGTCACAGAAATTTTATCTCACATTTTCTTTCCAAAGTTTTAAAGATTTATTGTATTTTGTGATTTGTGTGACTTGTTTAATATTGTGGAAGTTATGAATTAAAGTTCATTCTTTTTGCATATGGTTGTCAAGTTGTCCCACACTATTTGTTGAAAATAATATCCTTTCCTAAGTAAATTGCTATGCTGTAAATCAATTGAGTAAATGTATAAGTACACATAGATAGCCTTTTTTTAAATTGATCTTTATGTCTCTGCTTTTGTCAATATCACAATATCCTACTTTCTTGATAAGTGGCTTAAATAGTCTTGAAATAAAGTACTAAGTGATCTACATATTTTTTCTTGTTTTTCAAAATTCTTATGATTAATTTATTTGATTTTTTTCCCATATACATTTTAGAATCGGTCTCTTAACATCTACTCAACAGTCCTATTGGAATTTTGACTGGTTTTGCTTTGAACCAATAAATTAATCTGGGGAGAATTTACATTTCAAGAGTATTAAGTCTTCAATCCATAAACACAACTCCTATCCTTGTATTCACTCAGTTTTCAACATAGAGGTGTTATGCATATTTTGTAGGGGTTATTACCTAAGTTTCAGGGATTTTGGTGCCATTTGTTATAAATAGTGTTTTTATTTTAAATATTTTTTCTAATTGTTTATTGTTTGTATATAGAAAATATATTGGTTTTTGTGTATTGATCTTATATCCTATGATTTCATTAATTTATTAGTTCTATGAGAGTTTTTAGATTTTTTTTGGTAAGTACTTTGTAGTCAATTATGTTGTTTGAAAACAGAAACAGTTTTTTCAGATCCTCTCCAAACTGTTTGACATTTAATATCTTTTCTTGCCCTATTGCACCAGCTGGGACCCCAAGCACAATATTGAGTAAGGGTGATGAGAGCAGACATCCTAGACTAGTTTGTGAGTTTTCATTTTTATCTAACACAAAATACTTTTAAATTTTCCTTGTGGTTTCCTCTGTGGCATATGGATTATTTAAAATTATATTTTTAAATTTCCAAACTTTTGTTGACTTCTCAGATACCTTCTGTTTCATTTCTTCATTTGTCTTATCAGAGAAAATATGTGATTCCAATTATTTTGAATTTGCTATGGCTTGTTCTGTGGCTCAGAATATGGCTTATTGTGGTGAATGTCCATGTGTCCATGGAAATAATGTGCATTCTGCTGTTTGTGGGCTGAGTCAATTATGTCAAGTTCATAGACTTGTTGTTTAGATATTCTGAATGCTTGCTGATTTTTCATCTGTGAATTTGCTTCCTAGCAGAGGGGTGTTGAATTCAAGCAAAGTGGTGGATTTTTCTATTTTGCCTTTCAGTTGTGATAATTATTTTTCTGCACTGTATAGCTGAAGCTGATGTTGAATAATATTGTATGTCAACTATAATTATATATACATATAGTCACGGGATGTGGAGTAGAATGTGGGAATGGAGTCAATGGAATTGTAATAGATAAGTATGATATCGAGGGTGGAAGGGTAGTGGATGGGGGAGGGGGGTTGTCACTTTGTGAGGGGTGTAAAGGATAACTATTGCATTGCTTTGTACACCTGAAAATAATAATAATAATAATAATAATAATTTGGGAATACTCATTTATTCTGTTCCTTCAATTATTAAACAGGCACATTTATACTGATGGAGAACCTGGTTCATATCACAATTTGTTCTATGAGTCCCTGGGAGTTAAATGACTTCTGAAGCTCAGAATTTGGGGGGGTTTAGAAGAATGATACAGTGTCTGAAATAGATAACATGTCAGGCCTCACAGAAAGGTCTGTGTGGGCAGCATAGAATCAAGCACATTAATGTCTCTGCAGGGACATATGCTGATATGGGCACTCAGTGGGCACAGAAAGTCTTTCATAAACAACTTCATTTAATTCAGCCTATTAGTGTTTCCAGTGAAGTACAACAAACTTGCAGTTGTCAAAGACAGTTGGATTTGGAAAATAGAGATAAGGGAGTGGGGGGAGCAGCTCAGATTAATGGATACTAACATCATAAATTACTGTAGGTTGGATTGCCATTTAAATTTACTAAGAGCACCCCAAAAAAATGCACAAAAGAAAGGTTAATAACATGATTACATCAAAGTAGCTAATGGATGAGAAACACTCTCGGGCCTATCACACTCCCATTTACTTATTATACATCCATTCAAGAGGTAGGTAGGTAGGTAGATAAGATAGATAGAAATTTATTTATCATCATCTCTATCTATCTCTATCTATCTATCTATCTATCTATCTATCTATCTATCTATCTATCTATCTGTCATTTATCACCATGCTCATGCTTCTTGTTTAAAATTGAGTATCCAATAATTAAGTCTGGCCAATATTAAATCCTGATGAATAAATAATCAGAAATACCTTTTAAGCTATTAGATATCCTAGGGCAAAATGTAACAAGTTTTGTAATTGAAATATTGGGTTATCTGAAAAGTCATGATGCATTTTTGCAATGAAAAACAGAAAAAAAATATGTCATGACTTTTCCGACAACCCATTTTAAAATCAGTTTCTCAGTTTATTACTGGGAAACAACACATCTTTAACCACATCTCACTGAAATCCATGTTTCTAAAGGAAGAGTTTTTTGCATGTATGGAGAAGAGAATGGGGCTCAGCCACGGAGGCCCTCTTTGGATTCCCGATGTTACCGATTTTGCCTCACACCCTTCCTTTACTCTCAGAGCCATGGCCGTCCACTTCTTGGCCTGCTCCACTGACCTTAGGATTTGCTTTATAAATAAATGTAACCTCGCTTTCTTTCCACGTTTTTGTGACACTTGAAAGTTGAAAGGAGAATGGAAGCAAACTGTAAACATAATTAAGTATGAACAGACTCTGCTCTAAGGGAAGTATATCACCAAGGCAATCTTGTGTTACCTTTTAACCTAAAATGCAATATTTCCTCAAATCTGTTTAACCTTCAGGTAATCATTAGGAAAGGCTGATAGACTTAGGCTTAATTCACTCATACTGTTAACTACCTACAAAATGCCTGGTTCACATGATCTTATTGATGACATCTCACAGGTTATTAGTTAATTTAAAAGTTCTTAAAAATTAAAGAAAACTTTCTTTAAAGTTTAAAGAAAACTTTTGCTCATGTGGAAGCTTAAGTAAATACTAAGAAGTTCAAAAACTATTACTGTTAACACATACACACGTAACAGTGGGGACTGACTCCTTCATGGTTGCTTTAAATATGAAATATCTTACATTTTTCTGAATATTCATACAGATGATTCAGAAAACAATTTAAATGAGCAGCATTTTTGGAGAATAAGAATCCCTGATGATTTAAACTTCTGAAATTCTAAGAAATGACTAAACACTCTCATTGCACTTAAAACATGATCTTTAAAAACATTGAAAATCGACATTAATCCAAAAAAATATATGTACCCCTATGTTCATTGCGGCGTTATTCACAATAGCTAAGACTTAGAAACAACCAAAATGCCCATTGGTAGATGACTGGATTAAGAAACTTTGGTACATTTACACAATGGAGTACTACTCAGCTATAAAGAAGAAGGAAATAGTACCATTTGCAACAATATGGATGGAACTAGAGAACATTATGCTAAGTGAAATAAGTCAGTCAGAGAAAGACAAATATCATATGATATCACTTATATGTGGATTCTAAGGAACTGAATGGATGGGAGAAGTGGATGGAGATAGTCTCAGAGATACAGAGGAAGAACTGAGGGTTGTTAGCTGGGAGGGGGTGGGGATGAAGGAGAAGGGGAAGGGACAAGACAATACAAATTGGTAATTACAATATGGCCTCAGGGATAGAAAAAGACAGTCTGAGGAATATAATCAATAATGTTGTAAATATTTCTTAGGGGGCCAGATGGACTCATATCCTATTGGGGAGACCACTTCATAGTCGGTGTAGAGGCTTGACTACCACGCTGTATTTCTGAAACTGATGTTGAATAATATTGTATGTCAACTATAATTATATATACATATAGTCACGGGACATGGAGTAGAGAGTGGGAATGGAATCAATGGAATTGTAATAGATAAGCATGATATCGGGGGTGGGAGGGCAGTACATGGGGGGAGAGGGGTTGTTACTTTGTGAGGATGAAAAGGATAACTATTGAATTGTTCTGTACACCTGAAACTAACAATAAAAATATTTTTAAAAAAAGAAGTACTAACAGAAAAGTACAAGACAAAAAAAAAAAGAAAAGAAAAAAGAAAATCAACTTCTGTGCCATCTTAGTCTAGTTAATGTAAAATTGAAGGACCCAAGACTGCCTCTAGGAAAATATACTTCATTTTATTCTTTCAAAAAGAATTGATATTATTTCATCACAAATGTCCCCTCTAAGTCTCCATGAAGCCTTTCCTTCTAATGTACTTGTGACAGTAGATTGTGCCATCAGAGTGACCGTTGGCCTCTGCCCTTCTCTGACTCCATAATGAGCAGCCCCTTCCGTGACTAGGATGGCAGGAAGTTGAGTAATGTGGGTGAAATAAATACTGAGCCAGGTAAATGGCCTGATTGTGACACCAGTTTCCTTGTTCAGATTGTTGTTTCATCTATTTATACACCTGTATCATCCAAATGCCTTTTTGTTGTGTAAATGTAGCTAACCTTCCAAGTCCTCCTTTCTCCCAAATCTTTTCCATGTACCTGTTAGAAAGCAAATTCTATGAGTAAATTACACCTGGCATCCTCAGGTTAGTGTGGGGGATGGGACCATAGGCTCTGAAATAGATTCTCTCTTCCTCAGATGCTAGGAAATTGAAGAATGGCTCAAAGGAATTATAGCCAGACCGCAAAGGGCAGAGAGACAACTGCCATATAAATTATAATCTGTGTGCACTTAGTCTCTAGGCCAGAAATCTCTCCTGAGCTTCCAACAAGTGTAGCAATTATCTGGAAACCAGTGAGGAGGCAATTACAGTGGGGAACATAAGGGGAAAAAGCTGACATATATTTAGAAAGTAAATTATTTTTATATTGTCAAGATTGACCACATTTTATTCTGTCCTGTAATTTTTTCTTCTTTTGACTGAAGATTTACTCTAAGCATTGGTAAACAATGAAGATTATATTACTATGATTAGGTTATATAAGTTATATTGTTCGATATGTGACTGTGTGGTGAAGTCTGATTATATTTCCTTCATGAAATCTGTGGTACTTAAAAGAGAAAGTTTTCATGACTTATACTGGTTTATTTATTTTTTATATTTATTTATTTTTAACAGGATTTTCTTTTCTTTTTCTTTTTTGTTCTCTCTGGAGCTCTCTATGGCCCCTGATTCTATACCTTTTAACCTTATTCCTATTATCTTCCCATTTCTTATTATCACTATTGCTTGGTTTCTATTCCATTTTGATTTTTGAAGCCATGTCTTAGAGGACATTGACACTCTAATTTAGATCAGTTGCTCTCAGGTCTGCACAATATCTCTCATACTAAAGTTGCCTTTCATTGGAATCTTAAGTTATTTCTACGGTTTTTGATATGTTTTTCCTTTTATAGGTTTTCTTTGTTCCTGCAGGATTAAATTGAGTTTTTTTGTTTTTAGATTTTACTTTCCAGAAAGGAAACATATGAGTCCATATTTTGAGCCCTTGCATGACTGAATATGAGTTTATCTTTTGAACTTGATGGATTTGCTTGATATAAACTTCTAGGAGAAAAACCATTCACTATCACATCTTTGAAGGTCAAACTCCTCTGTAGTCTAGAATTCAGCGTAGAAAATATTATTCCTTTACATTTGTGAGGATGTTTTACAACATTCTTTCTATTTCCCCACCCCTAGAAGCTTTTAGTGCACTTTTAATCTCTTTTAGAATCATAATGACTGAGTCCAGGGACATCAACTTGCTATTCCCACAAACATGTCCTGTAGCAGATATCCCTGAAACCTAGTTGTTTCAGACCAGGGTCATGACTCTTATGGTTTGGAGGTCGGTTCAGGGAAAGCTCATCTGGCCACACTCAGCTGGATGGCTCTGCTGTGCCCCAGATGAGCTTCCCTGGACGTGTTCTCGTGCTGCTACCAGGGTCACAGAACAGCAAGTCCAAGTGTGCACGTGTGTTTCAGGCCAGAAGACATGCCACACATACACTGCTGTCACATGGGCCAAAGTAGGTCACACAGCCACACGTGAAGTTGAGGAGCAGAAACACATGCTTAACTCCATTAATGGGAGGAGCTGCAAAGTCATGGGGAGACGTCATGGACTCTGATGAGGGTGAAGATTTGGGACCATCAACTAAACTCTCCCACTAGGTAAGGATTCCCCCCGCCCCTCGAGTGGCATCATGCTCAGTGCTCTTTTCAATCGCAGCAGTCCCAAATGTCTCTTTCAGTTCTGGGTAGTGTTCTTGTATTTTCCCCGCATCTACTGAGATGGCCATATGATTTTCATCCTTCATTCTGTTAACGTGGTGTAGCATACTTACTGATTGGATGTGTTGAACCATCCTTGCATCCCAGGGGTGAGTCCTACATGATCATATAGTTTAGTTTTTTACTGTGCTATTAAATTTGGTGCTCTACTATTTTGCTGAGGATTTTTGCATCTATGTTCAACAGGACTATTGGCCTATAATTTTCTTTTAAAGGGTTTGAGAAAAATTGGTATTAGTTCTTTTTAAAATATTTGTTAGAATTCACCAGTGAAGCCATGTGGTCCTGGGCTTTTCTTTGTTAGAAGATTTTTCATTGCTGATTCAATGCCCTGAATATTAATTAGTCTATTCATATTTTTTTATTCCATCATCATCTCCCTTTTCATCCATGAATTGAAATGTTAATAGTTCCCCTCTCGACTTTCCAATGTATTGTTTTAGCTTAAAATCTGCCTTCGTGTGAAAAGTGCAGTGACTCTCCCAGACTCCATCACAGTTCTCTGCACCATGGCTTCTCTTCCCTGTCATGGGCAGTAATAAGGCAGTTGATTGATCCTTGAGAATGGAGGAATGCAGGGTGTTCTTTGCTCCAGAGCACAACTGTCTTTTTTGTTTCTATAGTGATGTTGTCAGTAGCATGGAAAAGAGAAAGGAAAGAAAAAATGAATGAGAGAGAGGGAGAGCAAGAAAGAAGAATTAAGAGAAAGAAGGAAGGAAGAGAGGGAGGGGAGGGAAGGAGGGAAGGAGAAACGGAAGGAGAGGGAAAAGGGAAGGGGAGAGAGAGACAAACCTCTTACCTGGTCTGGTCCAAAATAGGGAGTCCAGGGAGCTATGAGGTAAGTGGATGTAAAAGGCAGATGCCTACAGATAAAATTTGACTAATAAAATCAGCTCAGAACAAAATGCTTCTTTAGAGAAACCAAAACAGATGTGTAATTAGAGACAGAAAAGTACTAGAAAGGCAAAAAGGGAAAATCAATTTAAAATATCTTTAATGGGTTGTGTTGATGTTTAAAAATTGGATATAAGCTATTTTTTTAAAAAAGCAAACACACATACTGTGACTCAGAGTACCTAAGAACCCTAAGGAACTGAGCAGACCAGTGAGAATAGTGAAAGTACGAAATACTGAACAGTAAAAGCTAATTACTGTACTTTTAAGATAAACACATTTGAAACAAGTTGTCCTACAGTGTAGAAATTTGGTATGTCTAATCATGTGTGGTGTGTAGTTAGTGAGTATATTGCAAGGTTTGTAGAGTAGTTTTTTTTCAAATCACTGAAGCACTCCCTTTTCCATTTTTGAGTTTGTTAAATATTGAAAAAGTCCAGCCTTATGTGTCATAGGGTTTTATTCATTCATATAACTGAAAATCTCCTTTTATTTCTTCTAGTCTTCTTTTTCCACACTTACTCTGCTTAGAGTTATTAAACATATTTGAGGAACCTTCCCAAAATCCTAATTATAAATTTTAATCATCACACCAAGAATTTGAGACTAGAATCAAATGCCTTATTCTGTTATTCAAGAACCCCAAAACATGATTCTACTTTACTTGTGCAAATTATTTCCTAATTTAAATATGTAAGTCTTCCTGTTACCTCCTCAGTGCCATGATTATCGCAAACTAGTTGCACGTGCGTTTTCATGCCACCTCTCTGGAATAACTGATGTCTGATCTTCAAGACAGCCTTCTCCACAAAACCTGCCTTGAGTATCCAAGCTCCTAATGGTTTCATAAGTGTTAGATGGATAAAGGAACTGAAAAGGAGGGCCTGCCTTCCATAAGTTTGGATCTGTTTGGGCAGCTGGACTATATACATATAAAATCAAGTGAATAGTAACAAATGTGTCATGAAAATACAGAAGAACTATGGGATTTCAGATATCTCCACTGTGTACACATTTTCTAAACATAGTAAAACATTTTAATCCAAATAAGGAAGCTATTTTCATCACCATAGTTTACAAAATAGAAGTACATACTGGAAGGTTTTTAATCTATGGCTCAGAAGGGCATCATGACTTGTTAAAATCCATACATACGTCCTTATGAAGAAACCTCACACTTTAGAATGGTGGTAATATCCTGGTATAAACCCAGGTGGGCTTTGGAGATTTAGCTAAGAAGAACAGACAGAGAAGAATGCCACTTATAATCTCTTATTTCCACGAAGCACGGTCCTGATAGAAGTGTTTCTTCTATTTGTTATTGACAAATGCTTAAAGCCTTTCACATGTTTTATAAACTTCTTTTTAATTTGAACTCAAACCATTCCCTTTCCCTGTAATGCTAGGAGAGCGACTGATGAGGTCGGCCGACACAGTTACTGGCTTTGAAGCCAAGCCCGTCACACTTGCTTGCTTTGCTCCCCGTTTCCTGGGGAGGGTCAGACTGCAGACTCTGCTGCTTGATTGAACTTGGGGTTTTTTAGTAGCTCATTTCTTTAGCCTTCACTGCAGAGAAAATAACTCCCCCATAGCCCCAGTGTCCTTGGAGTCAGGTGGGGCATTCTGACCAGTTTTAGCCAACCAACTATGAACAGAGTGATGTGATCTTCGGGCCCCCCTCCCAGATTTCTCTTCTCATGTTATGATGATGTATTTGCAGCAAAAGATGGGGAAGTGTCTGACAGCCTGGTCCTTGAAAGACGATATGGTGCAAACGGTGCCCTGGGCCTGAGTGTCACACTTGGGGCTGGGTGTGACTTTCCCATTTCGACTTCACCTAAACGTAGGTGACAAACACATCATGTGTGGGTGTGTGAGTGCAAGCATCTGTGTGCCTGTGCAGTGTGGTGTGTTTGTTGGGGACGGGACAAAATCTCAGGTTAGAAAGGAAACTGGAGGAGATTTGTTTATAGTCCACCCTTGATGCCCTGCAGACTGACTGAGATTATCACATGAAAAATGGCGGGTCAGCAGCAATGGTTCTCAGAGGTGTCAGGCCACTGCTGCTCTGGTGAATGTTTAACAATCAAAATATTTAAAAAAATTCAGGTTTCATTTCAGGTGCACTTTATAAGAACAAACATGATTTTTATTATAGCAAGTGTCTGATGATTCATCAGAAGAGACCATTTGAGGATCCAGAGTTTTCTTTTTTTTCTCTTTCTTTCTTTCTTTTGAAATTCTCTTCCACTGTAACTAGAAAATGATGGAGGTGAGGGCAGGTGAGCTTAGTGTCAGGCTCTGCTCCACAGGACTTTATAGGTTAAAGGAAACTCATAGATTGGAATTTGACAAGGCACGGGCATGTGTACAAGTATCCCCACTGCTAGAGAGGCTGGAAGGGATTCAGGGCGCATGCTAGGCAAACGACATGAAAGAACTGCAGGGAAAGTGAACACTCAGATTCCATAGCTCCCTGACCACAGCGTCTGTGACCAGCAAAATGAATGGGAATTTCACACTTAATCTCAAAGAGGTAAAGGGAGGCCCCACAGGACATCTGTGCAGTGTGCACAGAACTCCACAGTGAGTATCTTATGTGGGGCTCCCTCAGTCTAGAACTGGGATGCAGTTCCTCTCTGGGCTGTGACTGTTGTCCTTTTGTCAGCATAAGAGCCGGTAACAACGCTGTGTACTTCCTGTTCTTCAAATCATCCCAGTACACACGGCAGCAGCCGAGGCTGGAGCTGCACAGAGACCCTCCTTGACTAACTATTGACGGGGAGTTAGCATGGTTCCTGACCTTTCCAGTCGAAAGGAAACCTTTTGTTGTTGTTTTTCTTTCTATTTGCTTTGAGCCCAACTTGACATATTTCATTTCCAAATGTTCCACTGACATTTTTCCTAACACTTATAATTTACAAATGATTGTTTCAACTCAAAAATAGTAAAAGCTAGATAACCATGTTAACATATTGTGCTTTCTGACTCCATGCCTGTGGCATGCTATCATGCAATTTATTCTGGTTTCACAAATCAGTATTTACCTTCTGTTCCATTTGCAGATATACATTTGGTAGTGTGTGCTAATTGGAAATGTCAGGATGTTTCAATCTAATTAGTATAATTGCTTAGACAAGAGGAGCAGAAGTATTTTTTTAATATAAATTCATTTTCCCTGATTGCCAAAAAGGCTATTGTTGATTATGTTTCCTAGGCAACCATGAGAGTGGTGGTTGTCAAGACTCTGAATCTCTTGACATATAGAAGCATCTGTGAAGATGAAAACCCTGAGAAAAATGCCAGGTACTTGTCAAAGACCTTTATTTTCTTTCTTGTATCATTGGGTCCAAAAAAATTTGTGAACTTGGACTTCAGATTTTTCCACTCTAATTGTGAATCCAGTCATGCTTGAGTCAAGCCCTGTTTAAACCGTGTTTAAACTCAGATCTTAAACTTGACTGTTGGACATGACTCAGTGTCCACTGACCTCTGTGCAGCCCACAGTGGTAGAAAACCAGACATCATATGCATGTTTTATTTTCGGGGGGTGCAGGAAACTCAAGGGGACAGTGCTGAAGTCACGTTGTCCTTTGAGAACTTCATTTCAAAATTGCCAAGAATGTGACAGAAACTCAGTGGGAAATTTTTTTCCTGCAAATGATGTAGTTTTACAAAGTTATAGAAAGTGTTCAACTGCACATTTTCTCATCAACTGCCACTGGCTTGGAATTGCAGAGATAAAATGTGCACAGTACATATTGGGCACTTTTAATATTTTGTTCTGATAATCTAATCAAGGGAGACAGTGACTAAAAGGGAACTAGGAAAGAAGTAGTCGATGTATTTCCGCCTAGAATGCCATTGGTTCACGTGACCACTTGCTCCCAAACACTGGTTGGCCGGTGACCTGCAGCTCTTCCTCCCATTGTCGTGTTGGCTGTGTGACCTCCCGTGAGTCTCTTTGACATTAAAGCACGAGCTCAAAGTATGATGCTCTACTCTGCCTTCACCTTTAGCTTTTGCCATGAGAATAATGTGTTCCAGGTAAGGATGCTTCGACCTGGTTCAAGATGAGAAGTGCAGGGCAGAGTGGCAGCCTGGGACAGAGGCACAGAACCACTCACCACGTAGCCCACTGGTGACCCCAGTGAGCTCTGTGGATCGTGCGTGGCAGGCCTCTGAGGTTCGGGGCAGTCTGGCACCTTGGCAAAGCTGACTGTTCCTGTTCAAAGGCCTGCGAGGGGCCCCTCTCCCCCTTTGGTGGACACAGCCAGCAAAAGCAGACTCGGGTCACTGCCCACTCGACACTGGCTTCTGCTTTTTAATCTTTCACTTTGAATCTTTCCCATGATCAAAGCTTAGCTTGGATGTAGTGTTTTAGGCCAAGTTCTCTATCTGTTCATAGGTTAGAAGGAAAAGAACTTGACTAAGGTTAGGGGGCCTGGGTTAGAGGCCAGTTCTGCCTGTGACCCCTTCACAGCCATTGAGGTCTTCATCGCCAACTCATGCACGGTTGGACTGGGCCCTCAGGTGGCCTTCCCACACATGAGCTTTTCCAACGTAACACATCGCCCTTCCTCCAACTCTTACTCACTGAACCTCACACTTAACTGGCCATCAGACACACACAAACTTAATGGAACACGTCCATCTTCTGCCATCATTTCCATTGTATTAGACCGTTTATCTAGGAAAGGTGTTAGCTCCTGAGCCATGCAGTTCCCCTCATTTTTGTTCTCCCTTCACAATCACAATTCACCTACTGGGTGTGCCATTGCTGCTACGTTAATTGATCGATGAGAAGTGTGAGCTGATGAAGGCATAATCACGGTGTGAAGATGTTCGCTGGGGTCTGTTTTTCAGCTAGTTTTCTACCCCTCCTTGCTGTGTAGCTGAGAAGACAGTCAGCAAGCTGCTCTCAGAAGCTGTAAGTTTTAACTGGAGGCAAAGAGCACAGGAGAGGGGAGCGCCATGGGGCCAGCAGCACCTCCCAGTACAGAGGCCCACTGAGTATGTGAGAGCAGAGAAAACAATGTGAAGAAGAATATGCCTGGGTGGGGAGGTGGGCTTCACCACTTTGCTAAGGACCTGTCTTAAATTTTTAATTACAGTGTACTCAGCATGATCTGGCCATGGTTTCATTAAGTTGGAGGTCCTTTCCCATGATTCAGCAACTGGTCGGCGAGGCATTACGATTAGTTAACAGCTTTGCTTGTCATTAGGTACACTCGGCTCCTCTGAGCTGGGGTCCCCTAGCCTACACTAATTCACAGGTAGTGATGTTGGTTGGGGTCTGGCACAGGTCCACCACTCTTTTCCACTCACAACTCATCGTTTAAGGAAAGATTGCATGTGATAGGCTTGGGCAATTACTTCTGTTCTCTGCTGTTCTCAAGTGTACTTGCCATGTTTTTCATGTAGTACAGTATTTTGCAACAGATACTACGGAGCAAGTCCATGAAATAATTTCTCTGATGAGCCAAGAGTCTCAGATCTCAAGGATTAGACAGTAATGAGACGAGGGGGCCTGCGGGTGGGCTCACTGGAGCTCCACTATTAAATGAAGGTTCATGAGTAGAAATCTGGAAAAGCAGCTCCAAAAATGGCCCCCTCATTCCAACGGAGGCCAGGTGGGACGGAAATGAGAGGAGAGGGAGGAAGTCATGGTGCATCTGTAAGTGCTGGAAACTGCAGGAACTGCATGTCACTATCACCTAAATTGTATCAGATGCACTGGGACAACAAGCAGCCATGATGCCCCCATGTGCTTGGGAAGGGCCTGGGGCCACCTGCCAGCCCTGGGGGCTGAGAGGCAAACAGGGTCTATGTCACATGGAGGATGAGGTCAAGAGCTATGGGAAGATCTGCACCAGCAGTTAGCATGGACACCAAGTACAACTTCAGACCCATGAGCATGGGTTGTTTGTTCTTCCTGTTAGAAAAGAACCACTAGATCAGAGGTCGGTAAACTTTTGAGACGGAAGAGCCGCCAGGGGTCAGCAAACTGTGGCTTGTGGGCCACATGCGGCTCTTTGGGTATGTACATGTGGCTCTGAAGTAAAGTTGAAAATGAAAATAAAACTATCATAGTTTCATTTATAAAATTTTTAAAGGATATTATTCACATAATGGTGATTATGTAAAACTATATTTATGGCTCTCGAATAATTTTTAAATCGTTGTGAGGGACAGGATTGGCTCTTCCAGGGGTCGGCAAACTTTTGAGACAGAACGTACCCAAGAGCCGCATGTGGATCGCGAGCCACAGTTTGCCGACCCCTCCACTAGATAAATGGATGTGACAGTAGGTGAGAGAATGTCATGACTTCAACTTTCTGTGCCCCATTTTACTTAGATTTACCTCAAATATTTCCATTTTACCGCAGAAGCAAAAGATCAAAGCTGAAAGGCAACTCTAAGAGATGTGATGTGTAGTGAGTCCTCCCTGGTTTTGGTGGGTGGGAGGCATGATGATGGAAGAGGCCCCATCCCATGGTGGGGGCAGCATGGCACCAGGGGTCAACAGATTCCTCGGGCAGAGGTAGCATCACCTTGGGCAGAAAAACCTTTACTGGGCTGGAATGGGATCAGTAGAATCTTTATCTGGGGTTAAGTCATGCACTGTCTTAAAATTCGCAATTTGGCCTCCAGACATTTTTATAATGACACTTCTGTTTACAAGAAATAGACATAAAGGGACATTCCGCACAAAGAATATATTGATCAGGTTATCCCATAGCTGAAATGTCTGCACTGCTGGGAACGCGAAGTACAAGATTGAAACAAACCTTAGATAGTTAATATTCCCAGGACTATGTCAGTGCTTGGAACCAGATCCAAAATAAAGGTTGTAAACCATGTATTAGGACACAGAAGCCATGGTGAGGGCCAGGGAAGAAACAGCGATGTTTCAGAAACAAGCAGAGAAACTAAAGGCGTTTTTGGTGATAGAGTGAGTTTCATTCTTGGCCCAGAAATCTACACACAAGACAAATTCCTGATGCAGGAGGTCTCCTGAAGGGCATGGTGTGAAGTGTCAGCTTTTCGTTAATTGTCACCAAAAGTCATTCCCTGATCCACAGCATCTTTCAGACGCACAGTCGGGCCATGTGCTTGGGAGGAAGATCTCTGATCGATGCTATGTGTTGTGATACAGATTAGCATTTTGTTTTTCTTCTAAAGAAGGAGGGAGACATTTCGACAGAACCAAAAAAAAATCACTGGAAGAACGTGTCAGGAGAATTGTCCCTCTTCTCTTAAAATAGACTCTTTTTCTGGCTTTTTGAGACCACGTGAGTGAATTTGTTAGATGTACTCAGCAATTGCTGTTTTATATGAACTGTATTTGTATTTAAAATACAATTACCTTTACAAATAAGGGGAAGTCGTCCTTGCCAATAACACACAGCTCAGGGGCACTCTGGGCAGATGTGGCACAGCCAAGCGTGAGAGCGCGTCTGTCTGCCTTGCATTTCTGCAAAATGACAGAATGGCCTCTGATTGTTAAAAGGCCCTTTCTGAAAGTGGTCCGTGCCTTCCTCTGTAAAGCGTGTTTTGGCAGCTTCCTGTTTCTGGCTGAATGCTTCTGCTCCTGCGGTTCCCACTCAGTATTTGAGATCATCTTCTGCTGTCTTGCTCGTCAGAACCAGGATATTTATGAGACTTGTATTTGTCACTCTATGTTTTAGAAGTTCAGAAATGGAAGCAGGTGAATAATTTTTTTTCTAAAAGGAAAAGAATATTAGATTTTTTTGTCTTACGTACTGATAAAAGAAACTACTTCCATGCTTCCCCCCCCCCAACCCCAAAAGAAGTTGAAAATCAATTTCTCACGCCATTTACCTGAAACACCGCATAGGGTTACATGATAACAATGTGTCAGAATGCAGTACATATGTAAATGACATGAAGAAATCCAGGTCCGAGAAGAACCTGCTTTGAATTTCCACACGATCTCTGGCATTCTGCTGATGCATTCTTCCATGTTTATGCCCAAGTCACAGAATTTTCTAGCTCCTCACACTGCTGGGAAATAAAATTTTGTTTCATGTTTACAGAGTCCATCATCCCATCAAGCAAAGCAAACACCGCAGCCTCTGTAAGAACTTAATGCACAGATTTTCGTAAACCTGGGTCACATCATGTTCCCTCCTGCCTTGTGCCAGTGACCGGTCCCTGGTGACTGGGCTGTCACAGGTATTTATTTAATCCCGCCCCTAGCAAGTGATGGAGAGGAGATACCCTGCAGTGTTTTAGCTTTCTCACAGAGAGCACCAAAATTAGAACAGCAAGGGAAACAGAGGTACTGCAGGGCTTTAAAACTCCTGGTTCCAGAATTGTGTTACCATTAAGAAGTAATAAATATTCATGATAGCATAAAGCCGCAGTAATCGAGACGGTGTGGTGTTGGTGAAAGAACAGACGTAATGCTGGAATGGAACAGAGAGCCAGACGAGACCCACATAAACACAGTCAGCTGGTCTTTGACAAAAGAGCAAGCACAACACAATGGTGCAATGGTGATCTTTCCTCAGATGGAGTGGGAACAATTGGACAGCCACAAAAGAAAAAAAATGAGTCTAGAGACAGACTTAAAGCCTTCACAAAAATTAACTGAAAATGGATCCTAGACCTAAATGTAAAATGCAAAACTAGAAAATCCCTTGAAGATAACATAGGAGTAAACCTAGATGACCTTGGGTATGGCAATAACTTTTTAGGTGCAACACCAATGCCGTGTTCCATGAAAGAAAGAAATGATAAGCTGGACTTCATTAAACTTAAAATCTGCTCTGTGAAAGACAATGTCAAAAGAAGGAGAAGGCAAACCACAGGCTGGGAGAAAATATTTGCAAGACACATCTGATAAAGGACTGTTATCCAAAATATACAAAAGAAAGAAAAAAGAAAGAGAGAGAGAGAGAGAGAGAGAGAGAGAGAGAGAGAGAGAGAGAGAAAGAAAGAAAAAAAGAAAACCCTCTTAAAATTCCACCATAAGAAAAGAAATAACCAGATTATCAAATGGGCCAGTGACCTGAACAGACGCCTCACCAAAGAAAATATTAATATGGCAAGTATGCACGTGAAATGATGCTCTACATCAAATGTCATAGGGGAAATGCAAATTAAAACAACAACGAGACACCCCTGCACACCTATTAAAATGGCCAGAATCCTGAACACTGACACCATGTGCTGGGAGGACGTGGAGCAGCAGGAACCTCAGTCACTATGTGGGGGACACATGGTGCAGGCACATTCAAAGAGTTTGGCAATTTCTTACAAAACTAAACACACTCTTACCTTACTATCCAGCAGTTGTGCTCCTTGGTATTTACCCAAATGTGCTGAAAACTTGCGTCCACACTAAAGCCGGCACACGGATGTTTACAGCAGTTTTATTCATAATCACCAAACGTCGAAGCAGCCAAGCTGCCCTTCAGCAGGTGATGGATAAATAAACTGTGTCCATCCAGACAGTGGGATATTACTCAGTGTAAGCCATCAAGCCATGAAAAGACATGGAGGAACCTTAAATACATGTGACTAAGTGACAGCAGTCAACCTAAAAAGGCACCATACTGTGTGATTCCAGTTCTATGACATTCTGGAAGAGGCACAGCTATGGGGACAGGAAACGATCAGAGGTTGCCAGGGGGTGGGGGGTGAGGAGGGATGCACAGGGGGAGCACAGAGGGTTTTCAAGTGAAACCTCTCTGTGTGACACTAGAATGGTGAACACGTGTCATTAGACATTTGTCCACACCCACAGAATGGACAACACCAAGAGTGACACTAATGTCAACTGTGGACTCTGGGTGATGATGATGTGTCCATGTAAGTTCATCCATTGTAACAAATGTACCATCTGGTGGGGATGCTGACAGTGGGGGAGGGTTTGCATAGGGGGACAGGGGGGATATGGGAAATCTCTGTGCCTTCCCCTCAATTTTGCTCAAAACCTGGAACTGCTCTGAAAGTAGTTTATTTATTTTATTTTATTAAAGTTTATTGGTGTGACAACTGTTAGTAAAATTACATAGGTTTTAAGTGTACAGTTCTGTAAATCTATGTATCACATTGTGTGTTCGCCACCCAGAGTCAGTACTCCTTCCATCGCCATATATTTGACCCCTTTTATCCTCATCTACCATCCCGCTCCCCCCTTACCCTCTGGTAAGCACTAAACTGTTATCTGTGTCTATGAGTTTTTGTTTCTTCATTTGTTTGTCTTGTTCCTTTGTTGTTTTCAGTTTTATATCCCATATATCAGTGAAATCATATGGTTCTTGACTTTTTCTGTCTGACTTATTTCGCTTAGCACTGTTGGTGGGAATGCAGATTGGTACAGCCACTATGGAAGGCAGTGTGGAGGTTCCTCAAAAAATTAAGAATAAAATTACCATAAGACCCTGCAATCACTCCCTTGGGTATCTACCCCCAAAATCTGAAAACATCTGTAAAGATAAATGTGCTCTGATGTTCATTGCAGCTTTATTTACAGTGGCCACGACATGGAAACAAGCAAAGTGTCCTTCGATAGATGATTGGATAAAAAAGATGTGGTAGATATACACAATGGAATACTATTCTGCCATAAAAAAGATGAAATAGTGCCATTTGCCACACATGGATGGATCTTGAGATTATTATGCTAATAGTTTATCTTTTAAAGTAAGAAACATCAGGTTCATTATTTCCAGTTGCTCTTTGTAGACTTTCACTGGACAGCACATCTCCATGCCACCTAGGTGGCTGTCACGTGGGCCGGTGTTAATCTGGAAACTACAGTTTTTACTTTCAGGTGACACTGACATAACGAATGAGACTCTGGAACCTCACTGCATGTAATTAATGGGAGAAGCACAGTGAATTAATCCTTGAAGTTCATGTTTGTCAGCTCGCTTGAGGTTGGGTGCAGGACAGGCAAATGCATGGAGTGCAGTTGCTTGGAGGTTGCAATCCCAAACCTGCTTCAATCAGGTAATGCACTGAAGGGATAAGATACAGGACTTCTCCCTTGGAAGCCATATATGTTGATATATTATCAAAGATAGCAGGTGCATGTGGTTATCAGCAATGGCATTGAGACAGCACGGCAGGTGAAGACTTAGCAGTTGTGTGAGTGCATAGTCCCTTGCAACTTAGAATAATAAAAAGTTTTATAGGGGAAACTGTGAATACACTAAAAGTCAGAGTTTGTAAATTTATGTGAAAAGAAAAATCAGAGACTGAAAGACAGATATACAGAGATTATAGGTGATTTTAGTATTTACTATTATACTTATATATTTAGTATATTTTATTATATATTTTTATATTTTGTGTATTTCCTAAAGTGACTGCTTATAATAATCAAGAAGATATAAAATTTTATTCACATATATGAATGCTCTTTATATATAAAATCTGTAAATATAAAATATTATTTTATTTTGGTAAAATGTCCAGATACACATATTATGAGTAACATAGGTATAAACATACAGGAACAAGTATACTGATAGAAAAGTATTTATATATAAATGTGGAAATTGTTGGTATAAGTTGAGTGTGTAACACTACTAATGTACATCTTTTCTGTCTGAATAGAATTATCCTAAGATGTACATAATTCCAAGATAATTTAGTTTAGGAGAATTTTTAATATATAAAAATTATACTAATAAACCCTTTGTCAAATATTCTCATAAGAAGTTCATTTCTTATACGTCTTTCTTTAGGCTTTATATTAATTTTTGTTGGAAATACTTTCTAAAATATTTCCCACATCAGGCTGGTTTTATAATTTTGGGACTCTGGGTATAAAAATGGTAAACTAGGATTATAAATTTGGATATATTATTATTACCACCTGCATGTATTATTGGAATCTGATATCTATGCAGTACAAAATAAGCTGCTATAATTTAGAGATATTTGTAGGAAAAGTCATCATCAGATAAAATAAAAATGCCTTCATTTTACATGTAGTGTTGAGTCAAATGGAGGTCTTAGGGCAAGCCGTAAATGACATCCATGACAAGGTTTATAAGAAGTAATCTACTCACAAGTTAATCAGAGCACAGACCTGACGACTCAGCAAGAGTCATGGTCTGCGAATGAAGCGTGAAACCCACCTACCTGCAGGGGCTGCTCTGGAGAATCTCACAGAAGGCCTCATAGAACTCCCATTTTATCCTGCAACTTAGAGAAAGCCTGGGAGGATCAGACGTCAATGTTTTCATCAGGAAATAATGGACCTAACATAGAAATTGTAATCCCTGCCATTTTAGCTCCAAACAGCTACTTCCAAGCTTTTGAGTTACCATGTACGGTGCATCAGACTCTCCTGTGTTGCTGTGCTGGGGCCTGGCTGTCTGGGGGTGGGGGCAGCTGCCGGCCTTCAGTCTGAACACCAGGCACATGGGGGTCACAATGAAGCATCAGACAACTACCCGGACCCCGGTGTTCGCTCCTCCTCCCTGCAGGCTGTGTCATTGAGCAAGACGAGCATCAGGACTGAAGCTCATATGACAGAACAGCCATCACCCTGGCTTCTGAGTGGCTGCATGGAGTAGACACTGCGTGCCCAAAGCCATCAGCAGGGCTTTGTTAACTAATACTAAGACACGTCATTTATACCACTCCCTCAGCCACTTATGCATTCGCCCTGTCCCTGTCACAGACTGTGTGGTGTGACCACTATAAATAATCAGAAATTGAAGGACAGCTGTGCTCACGTGAAGTCGGGGAGCTAAAGAACAGGAGGGCCAACTTACACTTTTTAACCAAACCTAAGCCTTCTGTAAGTTATCACTGAGCAATTCTTTGTGCATTTAATGTTTCCAAGGCAAACACAGTTATAATTACAGAGCAGGAAACCAGTGTGGTGAGATGCTTTCATGTCAGTTCTCTTTCTCTTCATGAATTGGTTTGGTGCCATGATTTCTGCAGAGCCGGGTATGTGGGCAGCATTACCACATTTCCATAGTGACTTTGGGTGACATCCTCTGCACAGGTGAAGACCGTGCAAGGTGGACGGGACAAAGACATGCTGTGGACGCTGAAAGTGCAGGGCTGCTGCTGCGTGTCATCAGCGTCGTCAGCAAGGCATGTGGTCCTGCTCAGGATGCCCAGTGGGTCTCCACCACGCATTTCATTCTGGGGGTGCTGGCACACTTTCAGAAAGAAGAGCACTGGAGTTGGTGCCCTCAGATGCTGTCCGGTAACAGATGAGGTGCATGGGGGATGTGTGGAGGATGGTGACAGACTCAGCCCCCTGGGGCAAACAAATGTTTCTTTGTATTTCCCACAACAACTCTGGTTGTAGAGGGGCCACCCTGTCCCTGATTGTTACACCCCCCCCCACGTGGTCTGTCACCTCCTTTCCATCTCCTGATGGTGTTGGAGCATCACAATTTTCTTCACTGCTCATTGAAGGAATCCAGGAGTACTGTGAACAGCAGACTGCAGAACGTGAGATGTGTGTATACCGGGGAAAACAAAAAGAAATAGTAGGAACAGCTTTCTGAAGATGTAATCCACGCTCAATCAGGATGTGGAAATGGGAGAAGGACACATCACGTGGACCATGGCCAAATGCATGTCCTGGGTACAGCTTCAGGCCGGCGTGTCTTTGTGTCCTTCAATTCAAATGCCCATTAGCTCAGAGTTTTAAGGCCAGTTTGATTAGTTGACCCCTTATTAATAAGTATGCTTTCCCTTCTCAATATCCTACCCGACTTGTTACTTCTGCTCTGCTCCCATCTCAGTGAATGGGAGCCATACATTCAGACCTTCTGGCCAATCTAGCCACCATGACACCCCACCCGGAATGTGGCACTGTCACCTGACTTCCCAACTGCTGTCATTGCACTCAGCATCCACTCCTGATGCAGCAACTGGACAGGTCCTTATAGAGACAAATCATTGAGTGGTACTGTCATCACACCACCCAGTGGCTCACGCTCAGAGCAAAACCCATGTTTGTTACCGGCCTAGAAGCACCTCACCACCTCTTTGCACTACCTCTGCTGTCTCTCCCTCATTCGTTCATTTTAACTCTGGACACTGGCCTTAGCTCTTTACCTAATTAATGGGCCTCAGGATGGTTACTTGCTCCTCCCACTTGGGCTGCCCATAGCAGGAATACTCACACTTCTTGTAGGGCTGTGCCCTGTGCATCATATTAGAAAACCCACCGTGGTATAAATTAAGGTAGTCACGCTCCTGTCTTGCCTTCCGACATGGTCTGGGTTGTGCTTTATTTTTCTCTAAAGCACTGCTTGTTCCCCTGGTGTGTTAAACACGGCTTCGTCTATTGGCTGATTAGCCACCAAACTCAGCTAAAATTGTATTTCTGTGAGAGCAGGCACATCCTCTCTCTCTCAACTACTGTATTCTCAGCACCTAAAACAATGTCTGGCCAATGGTAAGTGTTAATAATCATTTGTCAAAAATTATGAAGATGTGACTACTAAGAACTTCCAATCATTTAGATATGACTGATTTTTTAAATAAAATATTTAGTACATTTAACCAACCAACAGAATGATAAATGGCCCTGCTGAGTTACAATAACAGGTGGAAAATTTATATTGTATCCCCAAAAAGTGGCTAGTCTTTAGAATGTCCGGGAAGCACAGACATTTTAAAGATTATTCAGTGACTCCGATAAAATAGCTTGCACTTTGGGGCTCCACTTATCCTCCCAACGATGTATATTTTCTTGCCTCACTAAAGACATATCCACTGTCTGTCTAAAGTAATTAAAAGACAATATGTGGATGCTGTACAGTAGAGGTTTTCTGCTGCTGTTAACAATAGCGGGTCAGATGACTAATTCAATACTAAAAAGGTTAGTGAAGGCTCCTTCTGTTCAAATGCACCAGAAAAAGAAAGCCACCAGAAACGTTGTTGATTTGTATCTTCCTGAAGCATTTACATTGATGGCACAGTGAATGGGGCATCACTTCCAGCTCACAGCAGGAAGTCCTCAGCTTGGGTGTGAGAAAGCACACAGGACTTGTGTGGGGCACTGAATGTACCTGCTTCTCGGAAGCATAGTCATGTGGCTCTCCTGGAGTGTCCCAGAGGGAATGAAGGCAGGCACAGATGATGTCCCTGGGAAAAGGAGTGTGGCTGAGGGCAGAGGTGCCGTGTGGGGTTCTCCATTGTTAAATCGAATCTACAGTGCACCCCTCATTTTCACTCTGCTCTGCCATTTCCTGTGAAATGACAAACAATATCTCCCAGATATCTGGCTAAATAAGTTAGGTCAACAACAGAGGATAAAAAAAGTACCAGGACAAATGTAGACGGGAAGCAAAGGCAGCACTAGGTTACCCAACTGTGCTTGATTGAAAGTACTTCCTGTCTTAAAAAGTTCTGCAGTATCCAGGTCAGTTTTACTGACTGTGCACAGATTCATGCAGAAAAGTGATTTTTTTCTAAACAAGATATGCAAGCATGCTGTATTTGGTGCACATTGCCCTGACTGGATGGGCATCCCGAACTCTCCTCCCTGCAACAGCTATAGAGACAGGAGAGTGGAGGGGCATTTGTGTGTGTCTGAAACCACAAACGTAAGAACTTACTCATGAGCGTACGTTAGTCCATCAGGCTCCACACCATCTCCCACATGGATTTCAGGAGAAGGTGATGTGGATTTCTCCCGGCCACTCATTCACATGGAAGGATGTGTGGTTGACCGTGTTTAATCTAGGATTTGACTAAATTGTGCAGACGTTGGACAAATCTCATCTCTACTGATGCATTTTAAGTCATAAAAGGCAGAGATTCTGATTTTATCTCCTTGGTGGGCATCTTGCTGGCATACTCGTTGAATGAATCATCTCCTAAATCCAATCTTTCAAATTCAGGTTCAAGTTCCAGGAGACTTTCAGTTTATTTTTATCTCCACTTAGATTCCACAAGGGAAGTATATACACACAGGTTACTTTCCCCACAGCAAAAGAGCACACAGTTTATCCAGTTTTTTACTCACCAAGTAACTACTTGAAGAAACAAATCTTGTCAGATAATTAGAGCACCTGTTTTCCTTCTTGTTAGTGTGTGTTCTTTGTCTGATCTCATTAGAGTTGAGATATTCTGTTTCTTGGTGTGTGCTAATTTTTGCTTGTACCCTGGACACACTTTGGATATTGTGCCATGGACCTCGGCTCCTATTTAAATCTTCTGTTTTAGCAGGTAGTCATCCTCTTTATGTCCGGCACATCTGCCCTTTGTGGGCTGTGGTTCACATGTTGATTTTTGAAGCCTTTGAATTTCTCTGCTCGCCTGGCTAGTGTGCCACATGGGGCCTGATCTGAAATCTCCAGAACGCTTGTCAGTATAGCTCAGTCCCACACCATTGGCAGTGTCAGTCCTTACTGGACCTACCCTTGGGTGGCCTCAGACTTCACATACTGCCTTAAAGAACCACTTTCTCCAGCTGGCTCCTCCCAGGTCCTCCTCCCACTCTAGCTGTGAGGGAGGGACGCTCTGCCTTACCCTTGCAAAGCAGGTCACCCAGCTCCCTCCAGCCAGGAGCCCAGTGGACACTTCTGAGGCCTTGTCCTGATGGCCCCTGGCAAGCTTCCTGGGCTAGACAAAGTGGGTGTTCCTTGGGATTTTTCTCATGTCCACCCATTGCATTTCAGGGTCAAGGGCATCTCCAGACTGGGACACGCAGGAGATAAAAAAGGAACGCACCACCAGGTCCGCTTTTACATCCCAACATGCTTAGTCAGCATGACTCTTCTTTCCTCCATCTTTGAAGTTTCAGGATATTTGTTTCTTATATATTGTCCAAGGCTTTTAATTGTAATTATTTGGAAGAATAGAGTGCAATGCATTTACCCCAGCTTGTCCAGAACTGGAAATCAAGTTGTCATCATTTTGAAAAATTATTTTTTTGCATACACAAACAAATCTTAAGACAAAAGATACTGTGAATCCTAAAAGAAAAGAATAAAATGAGAGATTATTAATTATATTCTATTTTCTAGTTTAAGGCTTTTAGTCCAATGTTTTGCCTCAAATTGCTGAAAGACGGTGTCAAGAAATAAGACGTTTGGGGGAAAAAACAGTACTCCTTGACTATTGTCTCATTTTAGTGCTAAAGCAGCTCAGTGACAAGTAATAAAATCACCAAGACTTGAGATCAGAGCAGAAATTTTTGGCTCAAAATTAAATCTCGTCTTTAAGGGAGGGAAAGGCAGTGAGTGCAGAATGCAGGGCTGGAGGTGAGCTTGAGAGTTCACGGGTTTCACATAGCTTCCTGGTCCTTTTTAATTTCTTCAACTATTCAGCCAAGTTTGGGGTCAGCAAACTATGGCTCGTGAGCCACATGCGGCTCTTGGGTACGTTCTGTCTCAAAAGTTTGCTGACCCTTGGAACAGCCAATCCTGTCCCTCACAACAATTTAAAAATTATTCAAGAGCCATAAATATATTTTTACATAATCACCATTATATGAATAATATCCTGTAAAAATTTTATAAATGAAACTATGATAGTTTTATTTTCATTTTCAATTTTACTTCAGAGCCTGCGGCTCATGAGCCGCAGTTTGCTGACCCCGGCAGCTCTTCCATTTCAAAAGTTTGCCACCCCTGAGCCAAATTAAAAAAAATACAGTGTTTCTGAGGAAGCTCTATCCCCCAAACACTGGATTCAAAGAGGCACCGTAGAACGTTGACTGTGGAAGGACAGAAACCCCACTCGGGTCAGAGGTCCACACCTCAGCAAAGGACCATACTCTGAGTGTGAACACCATATACAAATGTGATTGTAGTTTTGGATAAACTTCATATTATCTTTCCTGGCTTTCTAATTCTTTCTCATTATGAATATTTTAGAATCACTTCATTTCTATTAGTGAACTTATTTTGAAATGTTGATTACTTCAGATTTTGTTTGCCTGGAAATGTCTTTATTTGGTCTTCATTTGTTAGTCTATTTTTATTGAGTATAAAATTTCAGTTTCATACTTTTTTTTCATGATTTTCAATTTAAAGAAGCTTTTTCATGATCTTTAGATTCCCATCATTTCTGCTTTAGTCCCTTTAAAAATAATCACCGGTAAAAGCTCTGGATAATTTTAAAGATAATATCCATAGGTGACTTTAAGGGGGTTTTTTTGCTTGTTTGTTTTGTTTTTCCCCATTCTATCTTTGTTTTATGGAGGTTAACCATTCTTTCTTAAGGTGTGATTACCATGACATTTATTTGGCTTGAGGCTGAATCTGTGATTTCTTGAATTTGTGAATTTCTTTTGTCAGATAGATTTGGAAACCTTTTGAATAGCCTTTCTTAAAATATTGTGCGCTCTCTCTCTCTCTCTCTCTTTCTCTCTCTCTCTCTCTCCTTCCCCCCCCTTATCATTCTAGGAATCAAATTATATGTATGTTATACCTTCTCACCAAGGCCCATATATACCTGTGACCCGTTCTTTGTATTTTCCATCCTTTTCTCTCTTTGTGCTTTATTATCTATATTTTCTTCTGTTTTATAATCCTGTTTACTAACACTCTCTTTTATTGTTTCTAATATGCTATTAAACATCTCAACTGGATTATTAGTTAATAATAATAGTAATAATACTTAATTATAGATCTGTAATTTCTCTCTTTATTAAATTTATTGGGGTGACATTGGTTAATAAAATTATATAGATTTCAAGTGTATAATTCTATAATGCATCATCTGTATATTGTATTGTGTGTTTACCACTCAAAGTCAGTTCTCCTTCCATCACCATGCATTTGACCCCCTTTACCCTCTTCTACCATCCCCCTCCCCCTTACCATCTGGTAACCACTAAACTTTTGTCTGTGTCTACGAGTTTTTGTTTGTCACGTTTGCATGTTGCTTTCAGTTTTATATACCACATATGAGTGAAATTATATGGTTGTCAACTTTTTCTGTCTGAATTCTTTCTCTTAGCATATTCTCAAAATGCATCCATGTTCTTGCAAATGGCAGTATTTCACCTTTCTTATGGCTGAGTAATATTCCATTGTATCTATGTACATCTTTATCAATTCATCTATTGATGGGCACTTCAGTTGTTTCCGTGTCTTGGCTACCATAAATAATGCTTCAATGAGCATAGGAATACACTTTCAGTGCTATTTTGTAGACTCTATTTCTCTGGTAAAAATGTCCTCTTGTTATCTAATATTTGAACATATCCATCACAGTTAAGAATTTGAGGGGTCAGCCGAGTGGCACAGTTGGTTAAGAGTGTATGCTCTGAGAAACAGAGTTGCTGATTCAATTCCCACAAGGGCCAGTGAGCTGCGCCTGAGCTGAGCTGCCACTGAGCTGCCAACAGGTGGAAGGATGGCTCAGCTGGTGAGAGCACATGATCTTAACAACAAGGTTGCTGGTTCGACTCCCACATGGGATGGTGGGCTATGCCCACCCACAACTAAGATTGAACATGGCACCTTGAGCTGAGCAGCCGTGAGCTGCCAATGGGAGGCTGGATGGAGACTGGACTTGGATGGCCACAACTAAAATTGAAGGACAACAACTTGGCTGTTCCCCTTCCCCAATTTCCCAATAAAATCTCAAAAAAAAAAAGAATTTGAGACAGATGATATTTGCTTTACCTGTGGGTCTAATCCCAGGATGTCATGTAAAATTTGTTGAAAGCTGAACATGAAATAGTAGATTTTCTGTATACTGTTGTCTCTCTTAGGACCATATTTAATTTTATTCTAGTCGACAGTTATAATGGCACAAACTCACTTTTATAACACTCAGAGATTGAACTGGCTTTGTGAGAGTTTGTCTGTTTTCAGTGTTGCTGTCTACTTTTGAGGTGCTGCTATTAAGAATTTCCTTGGCAGCTCATGATTCTTACCAGAGTACCGCCTTTGTTCTGCTTAGGGTTTAGCTTCCTAGCCACTATTTTTCATTTCTGGGTCATTGACCCCTTAGCAGCTTAGGAGTTGGCAAATTTTTAGAGAGGAAATTCCACATAGAATTCCAGGTTCAGTATTGTGTACTTTTCTTTTCTTCAGGGTCTTGCCTCCTCAAATCATAGCTGCATTGATTGCTTTCGGATGCCCTCAAGTAGCTGGGGGTTTTGTGCATTTTATGCAGTTATTTTGGTTGTTCTTGATTAGAAAATAGGTCTGGTATAAGCTACCACAACATAACTGGAAGCAGACATGTTTATTTGCTTTACTTGTCTTAAATATTGATTTCTATGAGGTCAGGAACCAACTGCCTTTTTTATAATTATGTCAGCAGTTACCACCTTCGTGCCCACACATGGCTTACTTTCCATGTGCTCAAATTTGGTCATTTTACACTCCTTATACACATAGCAGCCTTCTCTGATTCTTTCTTGTTTTGTGGTTACTTTCTTGCATTCAGTTTGATATTTTTGTCTATATAATATATGTAGATATATTTAAAAGCAAAGTTTGGTTAAAGTCTAATGAGAAAAGCAGTTATCTTTGCCACTTATCCTTATACCCCTCCCTTTACTCCATAACTATTTTCCTTTTACAGTAAATTACCTTCAATTTGAGGTACTGTCTATTGTTATTTGCCTCGTTGTTTCTAAGTAAGATAGTCATGCTACTTGGACAAAAATAACGATGAGCTGACAAGAGCTATGGTTATAAATGCAGATATGTCAATATATGTGTGTTGGTATTTAGTTACCCAAGTTACATTCCAGCTGTAACATCCTACAGGAAAGTTTAATTCTTCCTGGAATATGGGAGCTTAATACACAGAAACTGAGTGTGACTGCAATATTAACTTATTATGCCAAAACAAAGTTAATCTCAGCACACTAGATCTATGTCTGCAGGCTGATCTTTTCAAAGTGGTTGCAGTCCGTGGAGATATTACATAAAATCACCCCTCTAATCTTCTATCATTTCCACTCTTCTAATCCCCATCAACCCCAAGCTCC
Source organism: Hipposideros armiger (assembly GCF_001890085.2). Lineage (NCBI taxonomy): Eukaryota > Metazoa > Chordata > Mammalia > Chiroptera > Hipposideridae > Hipposideros > Hipposideros armiger. The sequence continues at coordinate 18,638 of NW_017731976.1, read as the reverse complement.
TTCCATCCTGCCTGTACCTCCCACACACCTGTGTTCTGTCTGAATCCCTGATGCTTGGCTCTGTTATCCTTTAACACTTCATGTAACTCAGGGACCGACACTGGAGCTCTAATTTCTCAGGATACAACAAGACATAACCGACTTACTCTCAGGTTTTCATTCCTCCACTCCCTTGCAACCCTCCCCCAACAAGCAAATAAACAAACAACTGCAGTTTTAGGCTACCATTGCTATTTTTTTTAATTAAACTTATTGGGGTGACACTGGTTAGTAAAATTATGTAGGTTCCAAGTGTACAATTCTGTAATACATCATCTATATATCACATTATGTGTTCACCACCCAGAGTCAGTCTCCTTCCATCACCATATATTTAACCCCCTTTACCCTCACCTACCACCTCCTCCCCCTTACCCTCTGGTAACCACTAAACTGTTGTCTGTGTCTATGAGATTTTGTTTCTTTATTTGTTTGTCTTGTTCCTTTGTTGCTTTCAGTTTTATGTCCCACATATGAGTGAAGTCATATGGTTCTTGACTTTTTTTGTCTGACTTATTTTGCTTAACATGATAACCTCAAGATGGATCCATGTTGTCGCAAATGGCACTATTTCATCTTTTTTTATGGCAGAGTATGTATGCTGTGTATATATACCACATCTTCTTTATCCAGTCATCTATCAAAGGACACTTTGGTTGTTTTCATGTCTTGGCCACTGTAAATAATGCTGCAATGAGAGTCAAAGTACATGTATCTTTATGGATAAATGTTTTCAGATATTTTTAAACACTGACCGGGACCCATGAAGTTCCCACCTAGAAGACCCAAATGTCTTTTCTCCATCACAGTTAGTCTGAGAGATTTTTAATAAAGATACAATGTAAACTCTCAAGAAACAGGTACCACTTCTTTTCCACCAATGTGTCCTAAAGTGTAGTGTATTATCTGTCACAGAATAGGACTAGTGCACAAAAAAATGCAAAATGTTTTGAATTTGTACCAGTGAATTCCTGAAGAATGATGGATAGGAGTGGCTCCTATGAGCACACAGTCTTAGGAAGAAAGAAGTGAGTTCCCATGAGGCAGAAATCACTTATAGCAATGGAGTTTCAGGAAATTCCAGAGTAAATCTGGTTTCACAAATTGTTGTGAGGTTTTAAACTCTGGCTCAGCTGACTCGGTAGAATCTGTAGTTGGTGATACCCAGAGCTAAATTAACCTAACATGTTTGAAATGACTTGCTATAAATTGTAGAAAGTGACCCACAGGCTTAGACAGGAAGGATTCATTTGTGATGCACAAATCCATCTCTTATTCCCATGAGGGCCCAGAATGTACTTCTTTTATGAAAACATGGATAAAATACTTGTTGAGGGGTTTTGCATTATCTTTGAAAAGTGCTTTAGTTGCTATTTAATGAAAGTAGAGGGTGCTTCAACACTCCAGTTGAAATGGGTTTTCTGATTTAAAAGGGGATACCGAAATCAAAGGTCATGTTTAATTATCAGAGAATAGGTGAGCATGTTTATGACCAGTGGAAGAGAACGGGGATGAATAGTTTGCCCAAAGTAGGTGGTTACCTCATTAAAGTCCTACTTGATTTTTATACGTGGAGACATCAGTCTAGTGAGGCCTGTCTGGAGAAATGGTCATTCATCCAATTTGCACACCTAAGTCATGTCACAGGTCAAACTTCACTCAAGTAAAGAGCGATAGTGGCGTTTGGGGAGGAATCATGCAGTGACTCCATTAAAATCCGATCTTCACATCTGGGTCCACTTACCCATTTAATACTGCATAGTAAACATACAATAGTTATATGGTCATTGAATAACACAATGTATTAAAAAATACAAACCACGCAGTCATTAAAGAGAAATATCCAACATTTCAAGTATAGCTGCACACAGATTTCAAAATAAACTGAGAGCTATGGAAAGGATACAGCTGTGGTGTATATGGTCAGACATCAGATCATGACCACAGACTGATTTTCTTTTAGGTCTTTCTTATTGCAGACCTAGTAGATTTCCTGACCCACCCCAGGGCTAATTCCAAGTTCAGAGAGCTTTGGAGTAATATCATCCATACATGAAAGAGTTGCATATTTACCTTGTTGACCCGTAAAACAAAGAATAACAAGAATTATTTTTTAATTTTTCAATTACAATTGACATTCAACACTATAAAGCAAAGGATAACTTGATAGCAAGATACAAGTGAAAGCCCCTTCTCTTCTAAAATATAAACAAATAAAAGCTGTAACACACTCCTGGAGAAACCCTGAAGATCAGTGTCATCCAAAAAGCCTTAAAAGAAGTAGCCTTAGTGACTTACTGCATCCGTGTTTAAGCAGCGTGGTGTGTTTCATCAACTGGTTACTTCAGTTGCATCTGCTGTTCCAGCTTTACTTTATTTACTGGAAGCCCTGACATGTGGTAAGCAGCTGTTTATCCTGCCAATACTGTTGTTTTGTTTTTCCTATTCCAATAAGCATGGAACCCTGAGGTGTTACATCAGATCTCTGGCTCGATGTCATAATTAATTCCAAAGGGACTTCAACTATTGCACATGTCCACAGGGCATGTTGATGATCTTTCATAATCATAATATGCTCATATTACCCGGAAGGCTGGAAGTGGCAGGTTTCCTAGATGCCTTGATAATAAACATGCGTTCCAGAGAATGAGAAATAGATTCCATTACAATGGAAGCTCTTGCAGCCTCTCACAAATTTCTGAAGTCTATGTGTATGGGAGAAGTGGTTAGATCTTTAGTTTTTAAACACTAACAAAATGAGTCACAATGCCAACTTTGAATAAAGCTCAGAGCAAAATAGACTCTTGTTTCAGTCAATTCAGGCTACTAACAACAGAACACCACAGTCTGGGCAGCTTAAACAGACTTATTTCTCACAGCTCTTGGGGGCTGGCATTCCAAGATCAAGGTGCCAGCATGGTGGGGTCCTTAGGGAGGGCTCTTCCTGGTAAATCCTCCCATGACCTTCCTCGGTTTGTACATATGCATACAAACACAGATCACATCTCTTCCTCTTTTTATAAGGGCATTACCTCCACCACCGAGTTCTATTCACCTCCCAAAGGCCCTGTCTTCAGGGCATCTCCACTCTGGGGGAATTTGTGGGAGGTAATCTCTCTTTTGGCATAGGGTTGAAATTCATTAACTCACAATAGAAAGGGGAATGTCCCTTGGAGTGAGCAATTTTTGCCTCAAACAAAAGTCTTGTAAGTCACACAAAAGCAGTAAAACAACAACTACACAAACCTAGTTTGTAAGACAAATGTTGCTGAAGCCCACACTAACCCCTCCCCCAAGCCCAATCCTTTCCTCTGTTTTGGGGTTACAGGTGTCCCCACACCTGTGTGGTCGTGTGCTTGTGTACACCAAAAATGGACTGACATCACCTATGGAGAAGGCCTTTGCAGAGTACCTGCAAGATAGATCCTCAGTTATTGTCAAGGTTGGTGTTGTGGGGAGTTCTCTTGACCTTGAGTCATATTACAAAGGCAGCTGTGAAGGTCTTCACAGGTCTGCACGTGGGGAAGGTCTTCCAGCATTTCAGCATACTGAACCATTACAGGACTTTTTAAGTCAATTCCCATAATTTACATGCACCACCACAAATTACACGTGATCACGTATAACATACTCACCTTGCAAAGGAGAGAATGGACTGAAGTCCTCACCTGGGTTTGAGGATGCCTTGTTGTCAGTTCCCACAGTCTCAGCATGGTTGCCTAGAAACTCGATCTCCCTGACTATTATTCTGATTAAAGAGCAAGTTAGATATATTTTTTTAAACTGATCTGTCATCTAGAAATATGATCAGCACTCCCTTACACTGATTTGTCAAGTGGTAGATTGAGCATTGCTATTTAGAGATGGTTTTTCAATAGGATAAAGTAAGAAGCTGATTCTCTCATTTTCTCAGCCTCCATTAAATGTATGTTTGTGCTAACTGTAGTGAAATTTCTATGGGATGAAATGGGTTCAATGGATTTCAGGGGTTGTAGGTGGTGGGGGACAATGCCAGACTTTATCGTTGACAATTTAAAGGTAAGTAAACATTATCGTGAATAAGTGGCATCAGAATGGTTCTAGGGGAGGAAAAGGACAAATGCCTCACAACACCTGTCTCTGATATTGCAATTAACTGATAAGGAAGTCAAAGTCCCATTGTCCTGATTCAGAGAAAATTCATGATATAAAAATTTAAATACATAATTTTTAGGTGTAATTCGCATACAATGAACTGCATGCCTTTAAGTATACAATTTGGTAAGCTATAAGTACACATCTGAAACACCCAATCCAGAGAGCAAACACATAAACACCCAAGATTTCCTCCAGTTCCTTTGAGAGCCAACCCTCCCTCCCCTGCTCATGATCCTCAGGAAGCACTGTCTACTTCCTGTCACTGTAGATCAGGTCGATTTCCCAGGAGACGTTCATATACGGAAACACAAAATACTGTACACCCTTATTTCCTGACTTCTTTGGCTCAGGATCATTATTTTCACATTCAGCAACATTGAATGTATCATTAGTTCACTCTCCCTTCTTACTAAGCAGAGTTCTAGTTTTGTTTTTTCCTCACCTGTTTGTGCACCTTCCAGTTATTTTCAGGTTTCTGCTATTTAAAAAGAAGGCCTCTGTGGACATTCATGTTTATTGCAGAGTTATGGCTAGATATTATGATAAGCATATGTTTAAAACTTAAATAAATTGCCAACTAGGTAATCAACATGGTTGTACAATATTGTGATCTCACCAGTGGTCCGTGACCGCATCAGCATTTGCTCAGGTCAGGCTGTTTTGGACACTGTGGCCATTCTAATGGATCTGTGCACTATTATTTTAGTTTGCACTTCCCGAGTGACTTATCACTTTCAGGACCCTTTTCTGTATTTACTTGCCGTCTTTACCTTTGATAAAATTTCTGTTTCAGTCTTTGCATCTGGATTAACTGTATTGTCTCTTTTCTTACTACCGAGATTTGAAAGTTCTTTGTATGTATTTGTACATCCTGGAATCAAATCCTGTATCAGATATATTATTTACAAAGATATTTCCACGTCTTGTGCTTTCCTTCTTTTAATAGTTTCAAAGAGGAGTTTTTAGTTTTGATGTTGCCTAATTTACAGATTTTAAAAATAAATTTATGAATCATACTTGGGTATATTTTTTAAAAATCTATAAACCAAGATTTAAAAGTTTTTTCCTATGGTACTTCCTAGAAATTTTATAGTTTCAGGTTTTAAAATGAGACTTTTTTTTCTCATTTTGACTTAATGTTTCTTCAGTGTGAGTCCTTTTATTCCCATCTTCCATGTCTCTATTAAACATAAAATAGCTTTAATACTTATGTCAGTGTCTGTATATGTTTAACATGCAAGTCTGTTCTAGTTCAGTTTTGGCTGATGGATTCTTATCCCAATTATGTACCTTATTTTTTTTTGTATGCTTCTCTCCAGATGGAGTCATGGACACAAAAAAAATTCCAAAATGAAACAGCCATTTGGAATGCTCATCTCACTTTATAAAATTTCTGACTCCCATTTCAGAAACCATGGTGGACTGTTGCATGTCAGAAATAAAACCATTTTGGCCCCAACATACTCGATCAAAGAAAGTGCTGGACTTTCAGCACATACCTGCGCAGGGTGTATGGAACACGGGTGACACCTCAGTGACATTCGTTCTGACATCTGCAAGGTTAGTTTCCATCACTTGTCATTTTGAGTTGGGCTTGTTATTAAGGATAGAAGGAAAGTTTGCCAGTTGCTGGGGGTTACAGATACGTAATTGCTTCAGGTAATTGTTTTAAAGTGTTTCCATTTGTATGTTGTTCCAAGTGCAGCTGTCAATAGCAGCTCAACTAGTGATGCACAACTATTCCATTTGGGCTCCATTTACAAATTTCAGTGACTCATGAAAAGCATGCAGATCTGGCAATTTCAGCAAAAATGTTAATAATAAAAGCAGAGTTCATAATCGCTGAACTGAGTGAAAAGAAAAAAAAAATCCCAATATTTCAGGAATTTCAAGGAGGAGGCCAATTGCTTACTGGTAAATTCAAAAATCTAAATGTCCACTACTTTTTGCAGTAAATCCAGACTAAAATACAATCAAGATTAAAAATTCATTTAGAACATCTCTTAAAACATTTTTAAATTGTCTTACATATTTCAACTTAGCAACTGTGACAGTAGTATGACAGGGTCCTCACTAATCATGGCTGTGGTGTGCTTTTCTATGTCAATGCAAGTTAGTAAGCTGTGGAAATACCGCCAAGTGAAGTTTCCAACATGAAATTCTGTCTGCTGCTTATTGTTTGGGAAAAAGAGGGGGCTGACAGGTTTGGGGATTTGAACTCTATGATTAGCCAGGTATTTTTATCAACCAAGCTTGAAAAGTCACAAGGGATAATAATTGCGTGTTAGGATGAAAGGGGAAAGGGACTTGAAGTCCTGGTGTTGTCACATGGTATTTTCAATGAAATTATTAAAAATGGAGTTACGAGAGGTCACTTTTAAAAAAAATCATTCCCTTGCTGCCTGGAGCCCAGAAGTGAGAGCAAGCTTGGTTTACCAGTGCACTCCGGCGCTCGTTGTACCTCGGTTTCTGTCACACTGCCACTTATCTTGAGACATGAGACTGCCTCAACTGTCACATTCCATATGTTTCTTCACAGGTGGGGGTTTTAGGAGTCTTTGGCCAGAACAACCTGTACTAACCAAAGCCTGCAATGACTGCTTATCAACCGCTGGGCACCACCAGAGAGACGGTCCCGGGGGTGGGAGCTCCACCCAGTAGAGGTGGGGTTTCAGATGTGACATGCGCACTGTCTGGTGTTTGTGAAATCCAGCAAGGCTCTCCATGGGGACAGTCCGTCTGACTATCAGATATTTTGAGCTCCTCAAAGTGGGTGTTTTCTGTTACAGGCTGCTGCACTGGGCAATTTCCAGTGCTTACAAAACAGTGTCAGGGAGCTATGTCTCCTCGCACTATCATTCTCATATTCAGAGTTTCTTTAAAGGCATGGCATGTGGACTTACTATGTGTGAACTTCTTGACACTAATATTGTTTTTCAAATTATTCTCCCACACATATTCACTTTTAAAATCATAATGTTGGGAAACAAGGAGAAATCAAAGTAAAGTGTTCTTTGTTTATGAGGGAAACTGTGACTTGTTCTTGGCATCCCAAAACATTAGAACTTTCGGACTGTTGCCCATTCTAGGGTACAGTCTATGCAGGGTCATGAGGACTCTGAGGTGTAGAGTAGAGTGCTCAGGCTTTGGGTCACCCAGACTTGGGCCTGAATGGCAGCTGTCATCGTCTTCACCTGAACATTTAAACACACTTGGCTTCTCTGAGCCACTGTCCATATCTGTGAAAATAAAACACGAATAAATATTGGTGATGTTTTATGATTGATTTGTGTAAAGCTAACACACATTGAACACTGAAATTGACTTGGACAGAGGCTGAGCACCTGGGATTTCTCCCATTTATCGTCCGGAAATCTGTGCTTCAACATCACTTCTTTTCCAATTTGCAGATAAGGGTGTGGAAACTGAGGCTCATAGAGTGCAGCTCTGCCCATCATGGAGCCGGTACTGGGGTCCTGAACCTGCTGGTCCCACACGCTTGCTCCAAGCTGAGCAAGGCTCAGTGCCCATCACCCAGCCCAGGGCCCCATGAAATGTGCTTTAGGAAACACACGAAACTGTGTTGACTTCTGCAGAATGCTGCTGAACAGTGAACGAGATTAATTGTTTACCATGAAATTGTACAGAATCACCTTCAAACCCATGTGTAAACAGATAGATGAATGACTAAAACGGTTTGTATACTTTTTACATTTTCCCGCTTTGGTGCCTTCTGGAGTAAGGTAACATGACGGAATAAACAGGTCACTCCCGAACAAGGATGAACTGAGAGTATTAGCAGGAATATATTTAAGGCCAGCATGACACTGTGGCTGTAACTTGACATCATGGGGACATCATTCCTCATATTCTTCATAATGAAATTGTTCTTAGTTTGTGAGGTGACATTAAACTTGCCAGACCTTCACCGTGTCAGGCCAATGTCATGCATTCCAGTGAATGCCAGGGAGCCAGCTTTCTGAGACCTTGTCCAGTCCCGATGGCTGTTTCTGGAATAGGACGTTTGGTCAAAGCTGCCTGTATTCAGACCTCACTGGCCACTTTCTGATGGGCTTTGAAAATTTCAGTTTGTGCTGTTCTCTTGAAAATGGACACTGAAAGCAGAATTTCCTGGGGGTTTGTAGGATGTGATTTTATTTCATCCAGACTGCTTTGAGACCAGATGAAGCTTGTCCTGAGAGTGGGTGGGTGCTACAGACTGAATGTTTGCCTCCCCCAATTCAGAGTGGAAACCTACGCCCAGGTGACGGTGTGGGCAGGTGGGGACTGTGGGAGGTGATAAGTCCTGAGGATGGAGCCCTGGAGCTGGGGTTCAGGCCCTAACAAATAGAGGCCAGAGATGCCCACACCGTTCCACAAGAGAGGACCCAAGGAGAAGAGCGTCTCTGCCACCAGAAAACAGGCACCTGGATCCTGGCCTGCAGGCTCCAGGAGGGTGAACAGGTGGATGTGTCCTTCTGAGGCCCGCGTCAGTGAGATCTGGCCCAGCAGCCCCCACAGAGCAGACCGAGGGCCTTGACTACAAACGCTGTTGGAGCTGATGCCTTGGGTGAGTCACTTTATCAGCTTCCTCAGCTTCTGGCTTGTTGGGGCCAGAGCCCCACAGACCATCTGCTCGCAGGGGAGCCATTGCACAGATGCCCAGGTCCCGGGAGAGGGGAGGGCAGAGGTGAGCCCGCCTGGGAGGAGCCTGCAGAGTCTACAGCTCTGGACCTCTGGTAGGCAGGCCTGAGTGCAGGGCTAGGCCTGGAGAAGACAACTTAGGGGACAGCTCTGTACTGTCCCATAACCACGTCTGTCACCTGCGCCCACCCTGAGTGCAGCAGATCCTTGAGGAACGTCCTTCAGTTATGTTTGTGAGGCAAAAGATGCTTCCCAGGCAGGCCGGCTGTGCGTCCTTCTCCCAGCGTCTGCCAGCATGGGTTTTCTCTGGGAACACTGGGGTCCCCCCACGTCCCAAAGCTGTGCCTGTGGGGTGAACAGTGTCTATTGTCCCCGTTTAATGAGTGTGGGTGTGAGTGGCCATGTGGTGGACGGACCGTCCCGTCCTGTCCACAGTGGGTCCCGTCTGCGCCCTAATCTCCCGGGAAAGGCTCTGGTATCCTTGACTCTAAACTGGGAGAAGCAAGTGGGAAATGATGATCTCACCTGTTTTTGTTGATCTCCCTTAAATGTATGCACACCTCATGTTCACTTCAATGTTACTGTTAGAAGTGCTTGGGTCTTTAGAAGTTTATGATATTTCTGTGACCAGAAAGGTCATGGGGACTTAACTCATGTTCATAT